>NW_019175077.1:692674-1049011 GCF_002260705.1 Seriola dumerili
CGCTGCTGACCACATTGGGTTTTAATCATAACGCAGCCATTTATAGCTTCATTTTGAATGCTAATGCGTGCCGTATGAGAACTAAGAAGCCAGAAACCCGCTCATCAGGTGTCTGTAAAATGATTGTCTTCATCACACACAACAACAGTACATACACACAATTTAAGTGTCTGGTAAGGAGGTCTGGTCAGATTGGTGAATACATAGACCCAGCACTGAGCTCTATTCACTGCAGCCACATATTCAATAGTGTACAAAACACAGACAGTACACACACTTGTATTTGGACTTCATCAAAATGGAATAAGAGAGAGAATTGAATTATTAAGCCATGTCCCAGATAACTCAGAATCCCATCATCTAACATAACATGATTTCATTGAAAGTAAACAATAACCACACAACCACACACACACAACACAACACACACACACAAACAAAGGTAGTACAACTAGTAGTGTCCCCTCCCCTGTTCATATTTGCTGCAGGGATTGTCCAAAAAAGTCCCTTCAGGTGTGGCGCAGTCGTGCAGCAGCAGAGCAGAGCAGAGTCATGTAAAATTTAAAACCAGGCTGTGTCTGCACACACACTAGTTCAGAGTCATGTTGAGGAGTAGGAGATTTTTGTGCACCTCCTGCGCAAGTGTTGAAAGACCGATTTGGCTGTTTTTGAAATCACTCCAGTTTGGCACAAGTGTGAGCGTGTCTGAGGATGTTCTTGTTTTCTGCAGCGTGTCTGTCTTTTATTGAAATTGTAGTGTTGGAAGAGATTTTTTTATCGTTCTTGTTTGCTGCCTGCTGTTACTCCTCTCTCTTATATCTCCTCTGCAGTTATGTGTGTGCCGTGTTTGTTGTGCTTTTGTGTTTGTGAACAGCGATGTTTAAACCAGCGTGAACTCATCTTTAGACTGCACTTACTCAAAGATGTAAGAGCGTGTTTTCGATGTTTAGCAAAGCATGCATCTATCATTTATTGATCGGACTGAACCTGAATCCTGGATTAGATAAACAATGTTTCAACACTTCTTTTTCGATTGGTTCTGAATGAATACGCCGAGGCCGTATCAACTCTCAGAGAACAAACTCTCCAAATAACTGTCAGTAAAAATCGTATTGTCAACACTGGAAAATATACTGTGTGTAAACCTACAAGCAGCCATAATATACATAAGGATCCACAGATTGAACAGGGAGTATATACCACCAGCTGACGAGCTTATGCGGCCGCTGCAGTTCAGGCGTTGTTTATGTTGTGAGAGTGTGTGGTGTTGAAGTAATTTTCTCCTGAAAAATAAAGAGACGACAATCAAGGGAGAGAGGACAAAACGGAACAGTGCGATAGAGATGAAAGTCAGAAAATTGCTGCATCATAACAAGCACTTCTTGACTTACATCTAATGTGTTTTTAAATTTGACTAAATTGGCGTTTAAATAGAGAGGAGGCCATAAACACAGACATGACATCTTTTTTTTTGGTAGTAATTGATAATTTGATGATAATTTCTTCACTTTCATATCAAATGAAGAAGTTGTCACACTAGAATAGAGTATAGATAAAAACTTGTTATTGGGCTTGAATCATCCGTACATTACTCACAAAGGTATGATAAAGACTTGAATTTTTACAACTTTACGACCATTGCCTGGAAGAGAGAAACGAACACGTGTGTGATGACACCACAACAAAAACTGATATGTAGTACCATTACAAAGCTGATCTTGTCTTCCTCTCTTTGTGCCACAGAGCCTGAGAATCACAGTTAACTGGCTTTCTGCTAGAAAACATAAACATGAAACCCTATGCTATTACAGCCTCCCATGAATAGGAGAATGAATAGAGAGAACAAGGGATGAGAGAGACAGAGACGCTGCTGGGGGATGTTAATTCATTATTCATCTTTGATTTGACATTAGAGGTCCAGTGGTTCAGTTGTATGTTCCTTCTCTTGCTCTCTCCATCCTCCTCATCTTCGGATCACTCTCTCACATCCTTCATTGTGCAGATTCATATCCTCACTGGGAGCTTTAGGCTTACGGGTATTGGTTTTTACGCGTCTGTGCATCAGCAAGAAATGTGTCCTACATGTACCGGGGGTAAAGCTCGTTTGCGATTGTGTGGTTAGTTGAAGTGAGTGTGTGCTGTGTGTGTTCATCTTTTGCATGTGTTTTGGATAATAAGTCCTGATGCTGTTGGTTTGTTCTCTGGTTTTTTTTCTTTCCTCTGTTCTCCCCACCCTCTGTCAATATCAACGGGAGTTTATGCCAATGGTTCCTCATAAGTCAAACATCACGTTGACTGGTTTGGGGTCTCATCAAACAAGATGCTGTTTATGGAAAATGACCCCAGTGATTATCCACGTTCCTGTCAACCCTGTCTTCTCTGACCTACAGACTGGATCACCCGTGACCAGGTCGTCAGTCGAGCGTTACAACACCCAGGCTTCGTCGGTGTTTGTCGCGGGACAGTTCAACGGAGCTCGCCCCCTCAAGTTGCTCTGAGACAGCCAACACAGGCTTCAGGCCACCACACGACAGACGATCAGCCCAGACAGGAAACCTGAAGGCGCATCGACCGTGTCTTACCAAGGCAAAACTGGTCGGATTCCAACTGTGGGGAGTCACCTCTCACCATCCCACACAATGTCTGCTGCAACAGATCCCTGGCATGCTGGACAAGACAACAGGTGAGAATTACCCTAAAATCTACACTGATGTCTACAAAGTCAAATTCAGAAGCACGAACAAAGTATCACTCTTCACTTCTTCGTGGCAGATGAGAAGTTTCAAAACCGAAGCAAATTGAACAAAACTGCCAAACTGTCAACAACTCTACATAATATGGGTGTTACCTTTTTACAATGTATTGCATTGGAGCCGTTTTAGCAGATGCTCCAGGGATTGCACAATATCTATGCAATGCAAACTACTGACATTTCCATGGTGTCCTGATATGTATTCCTAAACACTCTCATCCCGCTGACGTTTTCCTGTTAGCGTGCCATGAATTAATATGAGTGAAATACTACTGGGACAGATGCCATCAAATCAACCTCTTGTAGTAACTTTGCATTCTAGGCGCCAGATCAGCAAATACGTTCGCGATACCACACAAACCTAAAACAGTGGGCCCATGTAAAAATGCTCTATACCTGTTCTAGAGTGTCACTGAGCATGTTAGCATGCTTATTGTAGCATTTACTCAAAGCACCCATGTGGTGCCGAATACAGACTCACATCGCCCTTGTTATTCCAATACTAACGTCTACTCTTTAGAATTATTGAGTTCCCCCTTTTTATTGCCAGAGGCAGCGAGTCTGTATTCAGGCACACATGGTGAACGTCTTGAGGTAAACTGCTAAACAATAGCGTAACATGCTCGAGGTGACACTCTAAACAGGTATACATTTACCCAATGGCCACATGTTTTACGTTTGTTGTATCATCGAACATTATCTGATTGGCGCTAAAATGCAAAGTACTTACAAAGGTTGATTTGATGGCAATCTTGTCCAAATAGTATTTCACTCAATATTAATTCATGGTCACCCGCTACAGGAAAAGTCAGGGAGTAGTGTGTTAGGATACATAGTCAGGCACCATTGACATGTCAGTAGTTGCATTGCAATAGATATTTGCAATCCCTGGAGCACATGCTGCTAAGTAAGGCCAATTTGCAAATAACATTGTAAAAAGGTAACACATATTATGTAGAGTTGTTGCAGTTTGCAGTCGTGTGTTCAATTAGCTTCAGGTTTTTGAACTTCTCTCTGCCACGCAAGGAAGAGTGAAAGAGGTTACGTTGTTCGTGATTCTAATGATTTGATGTTAACATCAGTGTTAACGTGGTTTTAGGGGTAATTCTCACCTTGTCGTTTGTCCAGATTGCCAGGATTCTGTTGCAGCAGAGACATTGGTGGGATGGTGAGAACGGATGACGCACGGCACGGAGTTGGGACTCACCCAGTATTTGCCTATGGTAAGACCGGCGCATGCGCCTCGTGTCTGTTCTGGCTGATCGTCTGTCGGTGTGGCTGAGCCTGTTGTGGCATGTTCTACGAGCACGACTTGAGGGGGGCGACTCCGTTGAACTGTACCCGCGACAAACAGCACACGACGGAAGCGCTGGGGTAGTTGTAACGCTCGATGACGACCTGGTCCACGGTCCAGTTTCTGTACGCAGAGACACAGGGTTTGACAGAAGCTGGAATCACTGGGTCTTTTCATAAACACATCTTGGTTTGATGAGGACCCACAAACCAGTCTACGTGATGTTGCTTATGAGGAACCCATTGACCTAACTCAGTTGATATTGACAGAGGGTGGGAGACAGAGCAAGAAAAAAAACCAGAGACAAAACCAAAAGCATCAGGATTATTATCAAAAACATGCAAAAGATGAACACACACAGCCACACTCACTTCCACACTACCACACAATCGCAAAACAGGAGCTTACACGGCCCGGTACTGGTAGGCCACAAGTTCATGCTGATGGCACAGCACGCAGTAAAAACCAATCACCTCTGTAAGATAAAGTCCATTGAGGTATATGAATCTGCGTCACAAATGAGGAGTGAAGAGTGATCGAAGATGAGGAGGATGGAGAGAGGCAGAGGAGGAACAATACACTGACACTGACTCTAATGTCAACATCAAAAGGTTGAATAATGAATTAAACCCCGCAGCGTCTCTGTTCTCTCTCCATCCTGTTTCTCTCTATTGCATTCTCTATCATGGGGAGCTGTAATAGCATAGGGTTTCATTGTTGTATGATTGTCGTAAAGCAGAAAGCAGTATATGTGAATCTCAGGCTCTGTGTGGCACAAGAGAGGTAAGACAAGATCAGCGCTTCTGTAATGGTAACTACATATCAGTAATTTGTTGTTGGTGTCAATCAACACACGTTGTTCGTTCTTCTCGTTTCAGGCAATGCGTCGAACAGTGTTAAATCAAGTCTTTATCATAACCTTTGTGAGTTATAGTTAAGGATGCATTCAAGCCATGAGCAAATTTTATTCTATAACGTCTATTTTTAAGTGTGACAACTCTTTCATTTGAGAGAAGTGGAAGAATTATCATCAAAGTTTCAAATTACTACAAAAAAGAAAAGACTGATTGTCACTGTGTCTATGCCTCCCTCATCTTACTTTAAGACACAATTTCAGCATCTTAAAACACATTAATGAAAGTCAGAATGCTTTGTTCAGAGATGCAGCAATTTTCTCGACACAACTTTATATCTCTATCTCGCACTGTCCGTTTTGCTCTCTCCTTGATGTGTCGTCTCTTATTTTTTCAGAGAGAAACATTACTTCATGGACCACATACTCACACATTAACCACGCCTGACTGGCCGGCGCCACTAAGCTCATCCACAGCGGGTGCATGAGTCTCCTGTGTAAATCTGTGGAATCACTTGGTTATATAATTGAGCTGTTGTAGTTACACACAAGTATACGTTTGTCCAGTGTTGAAAATACCGATTTTTACTGACAGTTATTTTGGAGTTGTGTCTCTGGAGAAGTTGATTACGGCCCGGCGTATTCATTCGAACCGAATCGAAAAGAGGTGTTGAAACATTGTTTATCTAATCCAGTGTCAGAGTTCGAGTGGTGCAAAAGTGCTAGATCAATGCATTGCCTAAAATCGAAATTTACACGCTCGTTCACATCTTTCGAGTAGTGCAGTCTCAAGATTGAGTCACGCTGGTTTAAACATCGCTAGTCACGAAACACAAAGCAAGCAAACAACGCACACACCATAACTGCCAGAGGAGATAAGAGAGAGGAGTAACAGCAGCAGCAACAAGACGATAAAAAAAATCTCTCCAACACCTACAATTCAAAAAGAACAAGACACGCTGCAGAAAACAAACATCCTCAGACACGCTCCACTCTGGCACAAACCTGGATGATTTTCAAACAGCCAATACGGTCTTCAAACACTGCGCAGAGGTGCACAAAAAATCTCCTACCCTTCAACATGAACTCTGACTGTGTGTGTGCAGACACAGCCTGGTTTTAATTTTTACATGCATGGCTGCTCTGCTGCTGGCTGCACGACTGCGCCACACCCTGAAGGGACTTTTTGGACAATCCTGCAGCCAAAATATGAACAAGGGACGACTAACTAGTGTACTCCTTTGTTGTGTGTGTGTGTGTTGTGTGTGTGTGTGTGTGTGTGGTTTATGTTTATTTAATGAATCATGTTATTTAAGTAATGATGGATTGCTGAGTATCTGGACATGGCTTATAAATGCAATTCTCTCTCTTTATTCCATTTTGAGATGAGTCCAATAAAACAAGTGTGTGTATGTCTGTGTTTGTACACTATTGATTGTGCTGCCAGGAATAGAGCTCAGTGCTGGGTCTATGTATTCACCATCTGACCAGACCTCCTACAGACACTTAAATTGTGTGTATGTACTGTGTCTGTGTGTTGATGAAGACAATCATTTTTACAGACACCTGATACGGGTTCTGCTGCTTATTTCTCATACGGCAACGCATTAGATTCACAAATGAGCCTATAAATGCTGCGTTAGAGTTAAAAACTCAAATGTGGCTCAGCAATCACACCTCTGATGAGGTGTCAACACGGGTCAATACCTTCTGCGGGAAAAGACAACCGTGCCTGCAAGTTCACACTTCACACCTTGTGTGTAATGTGCCAGTGTGCATGAATCTGCAGATACGTGTGGGTGTGCGTATAGGTGGAGAGAGACAGACACACACACGACACAGGAGGGAAAAGTGCCTCACAGTGTTTACAGTTAGCCCGGTTAGAGCTGATAACAACAGTCTTATGAATTACAGAATTATGAGTATGTATATAAGTCCTCGTCTCTCTCCTGCATGCCTGAACCTGTGTTGATCACTGCAGAGGCCTGTGTGGTGAATACTAATGGGCTCTCTGTTAGGAGTATAACAGGCTGCTTTGCATACAATGCTGCTCTGCAGAGTAATCGCCAACAAGCTTCCCTTGTTTCTGATTGTTTTGGGGCCAGTGGATTTCACAAGGGAGTGTTCATTAGAAACCAGATGATTCCAGTTAAAATAACACACACATTCCTCATAAACATCACACATTTAATCTGAACTGAGAACCTGGCTGTCACTGATAAGAGCCTCAATGGATTTAATGCACTAATTCATTTAGCACAAGAGGTTGACACAATTACATGATTGCTGTCACTCTCTGATGAAAGCCCTTATATTAGCCGCAGAAAGAACCTGGGCTGTCTTTGTCGAAGTTGTGTTTTGTTTTTATGAGACTGTGTTAAGCAGGTGCTGAAAATCGTATATGCCATACAGGAAGAAAGGAGAGATAATGCTAAAATGAAATGCAATAAAGTACAAGCCACACCTAAGAAGGGGCTAAAAAAAACCTTCAATCAACACTCCGTTATGCGTATTCAACGAAAAACTTGAACAACTTTAAAGGTTCTGATGAAATGACAAAGTACTTTTTCACGATTTGTGTGGAGAGTGTGGCCATAACCAAGCACATTAACAAGTATATCACCTTCGTAAGAGCAGTGCATGGGTGCTGGATTTTGGTTTGTTATTCCTTCTTTTGCTATGGTGGCTTCTGAAGGGGTTTTTCAGACTAATCATAAAAACATGGACATAACTACACAAACCTACAGCTCTCCATACACTAATCATGATTCAACAGAGACTAATCACCTGGCCTTGAGACTGCAATAATGAAATGTACACATTACATATGATTCAATAGGTTCTACTATTGTGACACACCATTGTGCATATGTGACATCCAACTGACACAACACACACAACATCACACACACACATAAAACACACATGCAACATGCGACAAGGTCAGCATGTCGATCAGAAGATTGCACCTCCTGATGGTGTGTCACCAGGGTGACCAATGAGATCAACATGAATAATTCAAAGGTGAGGTAAGCACACAAAACTGTGAGGAAGAGGTGCGGTTGAGTAGAATTGGGTCGGGTGTATTTTTGGAAAGGGGTCAGAAAGGGGAGAATTGAAATTGAAAAGATGGAAGAGAACTGCAAGGAACTAGCAGAGTAAGGAGGGTGTGACTGCCTCTCTAAAAGGTGGTTAGGGGGTGGGGGGGGTGGGGTGGGGGGCAGGAGAGACAGGACAAAGGAGAAAAAGACAGAGAAGAGTCTGTGTGTATGTGTAGTGTGTGTGTATGTGTGTGCATCTTGCGGTGAAAAAAAGAGGGGAAAGTGGAGAAAAATGCGGGTGACAAGAAGGGTGCTCAATGGAGGGGCAGAGTAGAGGAGAATCAAACACAGTTGCCATGGCCAACAAATGGAAGCTGATGTCGGGGTGAGAGAGAGAAAAGGGGGAGGGGGGTGTTAATGAAAGTAAGATCCGCATTTGAGACACATCAAAAGAATATTAATGTGAAGCCACCTACACACCTTTGTACCAGAAAACAAATGTTACATGTAGTAACAACACATGCATTATACACACACACCACACACACACACACACACACACACACTCACACACACACACACACAACCAGCACGACCACACACCACCACGCACGCGACGCCACACACACGCCCACGCACACACACACGCACACACACACGCACACACACGTGCATTAACACACATTGGTCATGGCTGATGTACCACAGTGAGGAACAGAATAAAGGAAAGAGACAGAGAGGCAGGAAAGAGAGGGAGAGAGGCAGACATGGAAATGTTTAAAAAAAATGAGAGGAAGCAATAAAAATAAACCAATTAAGGACAAAAATAGACAAAACATGAGTGAGAAAGAGAACAAACTGTGCCTAGATATACTGCAAGAAAGACATTTTCCTCATGCTTTATTTATTTGTGGAATTTGTGTATCTATTTTTAAAATTACACTTGTTTCCTCTTGAGCGATATTGATATTCATGATTTCCATGGTGTAAATATTTTCTTCTATGTATACGTCCAGTGGAAAGTTTGGTATAAAGCAAAAAAAAACTCATGGACCCGAACTTTTTTTCCTCTTTGATTTTTGATCCTCATACACTTATTAAATAGCATTCGGTTATGAATGGGGTGATCTCCTCTCAACTGGTGGTAGGATTGTCTTGTCATAAAATCAATGTGAACTGAACCAAAGTGACATAAACTGCAGTGAATAGAAACATGTATGGAGAGAAGATGTGGGGTGGAGAAACAGAGAACGGTGAATTAAGAAAAAGACAGCGAGGGAGGAGGAGAGACGTGAAAGATAAACGAGAAACAAGAAGATAAAAGATAAAAAGATAAGAGCTGCAGCAGATGTATTACTGTTAGTTTTAGACATGGAAAAATAAACCTGTGGTTGCAACACCTTCTCATACTTAACACAACACATGCACACTTGCAGGTGTATACATCACTGCCACCTCTAGCTTCTTCCAGACTTAACAGAGATGCAGCAACAAGCAGACCAATTATTAATATCACACTGTGAAGGCTAATTATTTCTTCTAAATCAGATACACACCAGAGTTCTGTGTAATTTGCCTGCAATCCAGCTAATCAAGGTGTGGAAAATTCAAATTTTAAATTGAAAGGCATAAAAAATGTGGTTTCATATCGATCTATGAGGACATCACGAAGAAGAAAGGTTCTGTTTCTCATGTTTACCTGCAAATCCAATTTACATTAGCAACCTTTGCACACTCATGCATATGCACTAACACATAAAGATGAAGACACAGGTGTACACACACGCGCGCAAACACACATGCACACAACTGTAGTTACCTATGTGAAGTTTGCGTTAGTGTCTGTAAACAGTTTGTGAGCCAAACCAGCTTCCTCTCCTCTTCTTCCCCTCGTTCTTCCTCTCTGCTACAGGAAATCTCTTAACACAGCACCACATTGGCAAGCATCTATCTCTCTCCCTCTCTTTCTGTCTCTACCTCCCTCCCTCCATCCCTCTTGCACTCTCTCTGCAGTGCAGTCCCACCCCCACTCTGGCAAGAAGCAGCTGGAGAAAACCAGGAACATGGATCCACACTTGCATGGATCCGGACTGACCAGTCTGAAGTACAACTAGTGGTCATAGGCAGGGAAGATGGTATGATGTCATCCTTAAACACAGACACCCTTGCGTGCACACACAAAGCAGTGACCATGTACAGGTACGTTCATCTTGATTAATAAGGAACACTTAGATTATAGAGATTATAGAATCACCACACAGAGATACAATGCTTGGAGACAGATAAGAGAGAAAACTCCTCTGTGCTTTCAGTCTCATCTGACATCAGGGTTAATCAGTGCTTTAATCAGAGTCAAGACGTCTGGTGGCAGGAACACAAAAGACAGGCATGGAGCCAGTGGCTGTCTGGGAGGGAGAAGATTGATTTAACTTCATCATGGCATGATTTGGACAGTGGTCAACAGTAATGTAAAGTTTACATGATTTGTGCTTTCCGTAATTAGGTATCAACAAACTCATCTCCACTACGTAATGCTGGGTGATCAGTTTTCAAAAACAGAAACCCCAAAAAAACATCCGCAGCAGGACAGCAGCCCAGCGAAATTATTTATTAATGCAATGATGTTTCAAGCAAACGCCTCCCTCAGCACACCATGGGCATCTGCTCTATTTGATGTAGAAGGGTGAAGCGAGTGACGACCTGCTCATCATTTTCAATTAATCAATTAATAACAGGCAGAACATTTCAGGTATCTAGGTCCTTTGACAAACTATATGTTAACCATACAAACTCTGTATTTCAAACATGCTCATGTTCAGTTCAAAGTTTTTTTATATGAAAGCAGAGAGAGAAATTGTTCAGTTACAGATCAAGACATGCAATGATGACATTCATTGCTTATGGAGCTGGCAAAACTTCACTTGTACAGGCACACTGACAATTAATGGCTGTTAAAATACAGTAAAAATCTTAATAGTGTACTTATGTATGCTCAGATGAATATGTATGCACTTGCAGTTTTTATATCATTTTTAATACTACTAATAATCTTTATTCATAGGGCTGTTTTCTTTACGATTACTAAGTACTTTACAAGAAAGACAGTTGGGTCATGTCATGCCCTGGTGGAAGCGACTACTCACTCCATTGGAGGGCCAGCGTGTGTTTGAAGTGAAAAAAAGGCCCCATTTAAAATGAAAAAGCCGAACCTGAGAGAAGATCACTGAATACAAATAACAGTCTTAAAGCCTGTGTAAAATAATTGGCAGCACCCACAGGAAGCGACATGTTCAAGAAAGGCTAGGGGACTAAAAAATACAAGAGAGAAATCAGAATTTTAGTGTGGTATTGATGCACATGTCCTTTATAACCAACCCTCTGGGCTATAATCATCTTTCTCTGATAGCACTTTCACAGTGTCACTATTTCTATTACTCTCTCTCTGCCTTTGGCTCTGAATCTATTCCCTTGGATAGACACACTCACATACAGTCCAGGCACATACACACACACACACACACACACACACACACACACACACACACACACAGAGGCAGATTTGTAGCACTGAGAACTGGGTTGGGAGTGTGCCTGCTGCTCTGGCTGATGTATGACTCATCTCCCCCATCTATTCCACTGGGATACAGAGATCTAGGGAGGACAGACCCATACGTAATACATCAACTCACCCACCCACCTACACCTACACACACACACACACACACACACACACACACACACACAGATGCATAAAAAAATACAAGGGCACTATGTGCATCTCTATATGTATAAATATGCTTTTGTTAAGTACTGAAGGAAGGATACAGTAACCTTCAAACACACACATCAGGCTGTAGAATTTTCAGTAGTATATTGCATGTGCTGAATCATCCTTGTGCTTCATGATCAATACTAATTTAGGACAATTACCAGAACAATCACTGCGAATCTCATGACCGTGAATTTGAGTTTGACACTGACAGCTACAACTGAGCAGCAAAAATGAAGCTAACACTGAAGTGCCAAAAGCTGCAGTTCTTCTCATGACCACTTGAGAGGCTCGCTCCAAAAGTGAGTGAATTCCCATGTTAAAATGCCCAACTTTACAGCAGAAATAAACACGTTTATAGACTGGTACAAAAAAACTGTTTTGGTCTCTATAGCTTATTTTCACCTCCATGACAACCGTACAGGAGTACATATTTTATATCGTTCACCTAATTCAATCTTATTTAAGCTTAAAAGTATGCATAATTGAGGGCGTGGCTTTTGAGTGAAAGGTGGGGTCGTCACAGTTGGCTAACCGCTCCGTGTCTAGCTGCTAGCTGTCTGCTCTGCATCACCTCAGATAATAATATGTGACCTGTCCGCTGTGATTGTGGTGCTGGTGCCTTTTGGAGAATTTTTCATGCAAATATTGGACAAATGATCTGACTCGCTGTGTGGTTAATTGACTAACAGTCTGTGCTCCTGTTTTTTGAGGTGAGTGAAACCATACCTGCCTTGTTCACTTAGCTTGTTATCTAGCTAATTAACCAGCAAATGAGTTTACCTCGGGTTAGCCTTTGAGCAAGGCAGCCAGACGCCCAGCTGTGCCATTATTCTCCCCTTTTTTGGATTAGCTGGGAGTTAGGCAGAGTTGGGCACTGCCAAGATGGCGATGGCGGAGCAGCTCACTCAGAGCTTCAAAACTGCTCTTCAGAAACCTCTGGGTGATGTCGTGTAGGTTACGTCCATCTTTATATAGAATCTATGGCTACAACAAATTAGCTGAAAACATTATGAACACATACAAAACCAGAGTGGCATATGTTGACCCCAACATTATTGTTGGTTACTATTTTACAAACATTCAACCTTTTCTGATTAGAATGTTGTCAGTTTATAGAGGAATAAAACATTCACCTCAGTCTGCATTAGAAGTGTTGGGCTTAGCAGGTATATAAACGAATATTTTCATTATCAATAAATCTGATAATTATTTTCTTGAATGATTGTTTGGTCTATAAAATACCAACAAATTGATCAAAATGCCAGTCACAAGGATATTTAACCTACAGCAATATCAAACAGAATAAGCAGCAAATGATCACCTTGGAGAAGCCACAAGTATGTGTTTGGAGTGTTTAGAATTTCTATGAAAAACAATTAACTGACTGAAATGAATTTGATCAAAGTAGGTGCCGATTAACCTTCTGTTGATTGACTAATTGATTAATTAACTGATCATTTGAGCTCTAACACTAACCATTGCTATGACATTCAAGATCAGGCCTCATATCTGCAGGACAATATAACAGATGCTAAGCGTGTAATTACTGAGAAAAATCTCACTAAATCTATTTTTATACATGAGTCTGTCATGTTATACTGCGTCTGACTCCTGGACTCTATTATTTCCTGTTTTATTTTAAAACCATTTTTCTTAGTTGTCTATTGTTGCTTTACTGTGTTGCATTTTAGTTAAAGAAGTTTAAAAAAGAACAGACATTTTACATTATGGAAAGATTATCTGCACTTGTCTTTTTGTGTATTTCTCTATTTTAAATATCTGCTTTATTCAACTTATTCAACTTATTCCATACCACAACTGGGCAGGTTTAGAAACATTTAAATGGGGGTGGGGGTGTGAGGGGAGTATACACACACACTGGGGCACAGATTCCAATAAGAATAGCGCATTTGTAAAATGAGTAAAAATGTATTCAGACCCATATTTAAAGCCCTGGGTTTTGACAACAATATGTGCATTATTAAACATAATTAATTATTAACACAGACATGTAAAAGGTCCCCCACCCCTCCTACATTGGACCCAGACAAAAGAGGACGCAGAGAGACCACAAACAATGATGGCACTGCATCATTTGTTTCTTTTGATATTAATTTTGCATCTTGTTCTGCTTGTCTTTGTGGTTGTTTTGCATCACTTTGTGGTCGCTTTGCCACTCTTTAGGGTTGCTTGATTGAATCACCCCAACAAGAAATTCAGTAATCCATCCACAATGCTAAAAAGCCTAAAACCACCTATCACTTTCTGACTCAAGTAGGTGTGAGGCACCAGGGGTGGCCAGCCAGATTTCATCCCTGGCTGTCCTTCTGGCATTGGCCCTGCTAACAATCAGCAGGCTGTGAGGTGAAAGAGGGGATGTCGCTGTGATCAGTGTGTGTGTGTGTGTGTGTGTGCGTGCGTGTTTCCTGTTCCAAACACAGAGTGTTTCTGTCTCCCAGAAATAGAGAATCTGATAGCTCAGCTGTCTGACAGCCTCTCTTGTCTCTGTGGTCCCAACACAGAAGAGGAACAGATCTGATGAGAAGTGTAAATCCAATGTCTGCTTTTGTTCTCACTGCTTTGTCCTTCTCTCTGATCACAATATTTCTGTCATCCACTCCCTTTCTCTTTTAAACCTATTATATAATACGCCTTGCTCTGTCCAAATGTATAATTCTGTTATAATGTTTAGACTTAATAGTTGAGTCTGTTAATGAGTAAAGTGTAAGGATGCATATGAGGGGATGACTATATGAGTTGGTACTATTTTGCCCAATGAAGTGACTTTGTCCGGTGTGTCCTTTAAGCATCTATGCTGTGTTAGTTGGGCGAAGATGGATGACTGTGTTTTGTGTGTGTACATGTATTCCCAGGAGGTCTTGTGCTGTGTGTAGCAGTCGATAGTTCTGGCTGGTAAGTGAAGTCAGCCATTACTTCAACCTCACTGACTTTCGCACCACTTGAGGTAGAGGACAAAAGAGATGAGAGGAGAGAAAGGGAAAAGAGAAGAAGAATAATATAGAACAGAAAAGAGCAAGGTTCAATTTAATGAGATACAATCTTTCAGAGGTACATTATAACTAATTAAAGAAGCTAATAAAACCAACCAAAATCGAGCAATAAACCACAGCTACCACTTAGGAGAAACTAAATTGGTTAAGGTAATTACCTATTAATAATGAGCGTAATTAGGGTAATCAATTGTTGAGGCATTGGGGAGAATTATGTGGGGATTTCTTAAGACCTACAACCTTAATAAGTCCAGTGGAAAAAACACTGATGCACATGATCATGAATCACAATTTAATCAGCGTCAGCGCTGCAGTGCCAGTAGTTTCTATGAATAATGTGTCAAAATAGTGGCTGACTAACATCAAAAGGTTTAGTCTGACAGTCAAATACTGTGGGGATTCTGGAGAGCTTAATGCTCAACAACCAAATACCAAGGTAATTTTAATGATAAAAAAGACAGGTTATGTCCTAACATAGTATTTGTCAGATTTCATAAGCTTATCAGGCACAAATGTGCAAAGACATCCATATAAGTAGAGATGGATGCAGCTGGGATTAGTTTCTGCATTAATCACCTCCACCAATCCTCTGCCATCCTCTAGTGGACTCAATGTGTAATTACAGCCTCTTGTCTATTGAGTAGCAGAGGGGGAGATTTTGTTTGTGTGTTCACTTTCTGTAAATGAATTCTACTCTTGATGTGATTTAACTGTTTATTTATTTTCATTTAACTATATATTTGTGTTTGAGATGGTTTAACTTTGCAAAAAATGGTAGAAATGGAATAGTATAGAGTATAATGATCACATATACAGAATATACAGCTCAACACATACATAAAGAGCATAGAAATGACAACAGCTGCACAGCTGGTCCAGGCTTTTCCTTCTAGAAAGGGGCAATGACAACTGACTTGCCCCCGTGACAGACAACCTGTGATTATTTTTGTCTCATTTCACCCAAGTGGATAAACTCGGAGTTCCAATTTTTATATTTATAAAATATTATTATATATTTAACTTTCCTGAAAGTCTAAATGACAAATGACTATAAAATTATTTCCAGAAAGATTAGACACTTGAGCACATGAGTCAAAGAGATGCTAAAAAAGAACCATGATAGGCTGGGGTCAGATTGGTATGGTGTGCATATAATAACATTCTGTGCAGTGTGAACGTGGCTGAAAACGTTTGAATTCTACAGAGTTGCGAGCAGAAAAGGTTTCGACAAGCTGACACACTTACCATAGACTTTGCCCAAGAACAGCGTCTTGACCAGGTTGAACTGTGTGTCTGAGGCGTCTGGGAGGGTGTAGCTGACTGGGGGGTAATGATCCAACTGAAACAGTGGGAGAGAGAGAGTGAGAGCTATTAGAATCTGCATTTTAAAGAGAGTCTAAAATTAATGACAACAGCATTTTAAAAAAGACCCAGACTGAGACCTGCATCAGCACATTAAGCAGAATACCCAAGATGATGAAGAGGAAATGGTAATTCATTGCTGCCAGGGATTGTAAAGCTGCTACACAGCATTATCAAAAGCTCAATGGCTCCCCCTTGTGGTTTTAAAATACCCAGAAAGCCCTAAATAACCACTCTGTTAACAAACCCTTATATTACTCCCACGAATCATGAGCAAAGACAGTTCAAAGACAATGCATTTTATCAACTCTTACAGTCTTAATTTGAAGGCATAGTCACCACATGTTAGAGCCAGGACAAGTTAGGCTGCTCACATATGCAATCATTTGGCATGTGAATATACTAAACGTGTTTTAGGAAACGTTTAATAAAAACAAGTTTAACATAAGCTTTAAAATGTCCCATTTAAATGATCATCTTACTCTTTTCATTCGCTATCAACTTAGAGAAAATGCATGAAAATCCTCATATTAAGTGATGTTTACCAAATACACCTGTTCAAAAATACCAACCAGAAGATCCTAAATATAGGAGAACTATTCCAAAAGCACGCTGTCATGCTCGCTCGCAGAAATCACAACAGACCAAATGATTACAGGAAACCTCTTGTTTGTAAAGCTGTTAATTTTGTTTTTTTTTTTCCTTTTTGTTTAATTTAGCTGGATGCAAGCTGAAAAGTGATCTTCTACAATGATCCTCTAAACAAACAGCTCTTCACCACGACTGGAGATTAATGATCACACATTAATTAACAATCTGCAATTCCTGAAGTCTGTGGTGGGTTCAAAGCCTTTTCCTGAGAGCTTAAAACAGAGAGTGAACCAGCAGCGTGTTTACAGAGAACATCAGTGGAGGCATGAGAGCAGCGAGGGTGATGGAAGCAGGGAATACATGACTTTAATATCCCTGCAACATAATTAACTTGTTATTGCTGTTTCATTGAAGTTTCTAATTAGCTTGAAGGCTGCAGCCGGTGCTACTGACGAGGAGTGTTTCAACCCCACAAATTGGTTTCTGTGTGTTCCAGAAATAAAAGATCTTCCTTCCTTCCCTCTCTCTGCACACAGGAGAACTGTATCTCAGCACGCTCCAGTCTGCCGAACGCACACCAACTGCCCCAGCCAGAGAAAGTGAGGTTGAAAACAATGACTTTTTGTTACTGCGCGTTTTACTGGAAATTTGTTCCATTGATGTGCTGAATAGCTGTCGTGGCCTGTTAGCTGGGAGCTGAGCTAGACTGTCACTAAAGGGCTGAGATCTATCTGTGTGTGTGTAGTTGTTCTTGTTTACAGGTTTGAATCAGTAGAGTCCTCCCATATAGAAACCCCCCCCCCCCAGAGTATTTTCTCCCTCTTTCTCTCTATACACGTGCAAACACACATGCAGCATATCCTAATTTGATTCATTCCAAAAGCCTGGTCTCAGTGGAGCATTGTGTGAGTTTTGTTTTCCACAGTGACTGGAGGGTGGGATAATGGGGAACAATTAAATTGTGCTCAGCTTATTTACTTTTATCTGAGAAAACAAATTGGCTGCGCAGCCAGGGAGGGTGGTCTGAGTCTCGAAACCCCCAAAAAAGGTCCGCAGAGGCAGACAACTAGGGAAGAAACCTCATTTTACCAAACTTTGTCAATTACAACTGCAATTATTGGGATCCTTTCCCTTTACACTGAACCATTTAGACAACACAATTTTCTCCTTGATGCGCTGTTGGTGCCGCTTAGGTTACATAAAACTTACATAAGCAAAGTAATCAGAGGTTAGATAAAGAGAAACTTAACAATGGATGAAATCTATTTCCCTCACTATGTGCTCAAAAAGAATCTAATTTAGTCAATGTGCTGTATATATTTAAACTAATTTACACTACAGTGAGAACTTCTTACTTTAGTGGCGACACTGTTTCCTTAATGATATCTGGAGGAGGAGCAAAGTGCAAACAAATGCTAATTTCCTTTGTTCACTTGAATAAATAGTTTAACATTATTATCAAGTGAATTACTGAATGATTGTCTTGTCTCATTAGCCAGCCATTCAATCCACTAATACCAACCACAGAAGCAATATCAGTGGAGAGGAGAGGAGGGGAGAGGAGAGGAGAGGAGAGAAGAGGAGAGGAGCTATGTCTGATGCCTGAAGGGATTCCTCACTTTCATCTCTAAACCCTCACAGTGTGCGAGAGGTTGAGAGAAAGCAAAAGTCAGAGATAGAGAGATGGGAACTTATTTTGATCTCGCCTTGGTATGCCTTTGATAGCGAGTTCTCCTGACGAGACACTTACACACTGCTTTAAAATCAAACGCTCGCTTCTTGCACTACACTCTGGTTTCAGTAGGTATTTGTATGCATATGCAAATCTACGCCTCTAAGAAAGCCTCAGGATTATATGAAGTTAGATAAAATAAATGCACAAAAGTGATATTTGTTATCATATTTTTTGGGTCTACTTTTTTTATTATATATATCTAAAGACGACATCTGTTTTCTTTCAACCTTTTCCTCGCGCTGACTCTCATTCTGTCTTTTTCTTTTGTTCTCCATTTCTCTCCCGTTCCCTTTTCTCTCAGATTCCCATTACTTCATGCCTGTTTGTCTTCTCACTTGTTCTCTGCCATGTCTTTAAACTAAACAGTCGCTTGTCTAAATGCCTTTAAGA
Organism: Seriola dumerili; assembly: GCF_002260705.1. Lineage (NCBI taxonomy): Eukaryota > Metazoa > Chordata > Actinopteri > Carangiformes > Carangidae > Seriola > Seriola dumerili. The sequence goes on from NW_019175077.1 coordinate 711,476, forward strand.
TTTGCAGCCTGATAGCAGAGAATTGAGACCTCGGCAGCCTCAGGTAAACACTCAGCTCTCTCTTTTACCCTGGAAATTGAATTTGATCCACCAGCGGGCTGACTTTTATTGCATCTGACTCATATCGCTGCCTCTCACTCATGTTGTTATATCTCAGATGAAAGCAGCTGCAACAAGGCCTCTGATGAGCATATAAGCGAAATAGTAATGGGGTGGTTAAATTACAAATGCTGATGGAAGGTTAAAACAAAATTGGCATTTTGGGCTTTAATGCATAATGCAATAATTTCCAATCCAATTTCAAATGTAGTAATTCGCAAGTGTGCACTTTAGCTTAGATAATTCCTTTTGAACATTCAAAATAAATTATTCAAACGCTTCAGCATTCATGTAAAGTTCTGTACATGTTGTCTGAATTTGTAAATGCCTTTATGCTGAAGCTGCAGTTAATTGCATTATAGAAACGGTCGGGTCAAACATGCAGATGTTTTAGAATGACTATCTAAACCTGCACTAATTTTTTGGCTACTTGGAGACAACAGAAACAAGCTGTAAACGCAAAATTGACATATTATCACCCTTTATCATCCCTTTAATTTGAGTAGCGCTGGTGTCGGGGCAGTATCACTCCCAAGTCGTCACTTTATTTTTACCATTTTAACAAAAAAGAAAATTGCAATACACATTACGATATACATTTTAGTTTTACTTTAGTTTTATTTTTAAGCTCAGTCTCTTAACCCACTCAAATGTGTTTGTGTCAATAAATAGCCACTCACCAGCATGATTAGATCTTGGCCCAAGCCTGCTGCATGCTTGTTGGCTCAGATTTTTATTTGGAGAGATTTATTCATTTATTCTTTAGGTATCAAAATTGGGTATCAAATGATACTATCAATAGTATCAAACCAATTTGGTTGGTCCAAGTGCTACTATACTCTATCCACACCACAATCTTTCCCTAACCTTAACCAAGTGCTTTGAATGGCTAAACATGACCATAAAAAGATGAATAATGCTGTAGTGTACCCTGCATGTTGAAAAATAATGTGAAATAAGTGACGCCAAGGGGTCCTGACCAAGCATCCATATGTGATAAATTGGGATTGAGAATGTGTAGTTTGTATCCACCTACTGACTTTAAGTTCAATGTTGTAGCTCTGTTTTTAGTCTCCATCAACTCTTTGTTGGTGGACACTTTGTCTCATTGCTGTTTGGTATTGGGTTGGCAGTGTACAGTGGGTTTTAGAGCTTTTTCAGTAAAAACAGCTGCCTGCTATATCCACAAACTATAGTTTCAGAGCCTTGAGAGTGATCGAGAACAGTAAAGTTGAAGGCTGTAAAACCAAAACAATGGCTGAGAGATGCAATAAAGCATCATAGAGCTGAGAGGAACTGCAGTTGGGTGATGATTCTCTACCCCTTAAGTATTGATTATAGCTGCTTTAGTTGAATTAACACATCAGGTGGCAAATAGAGGTGTTCAGCACATTTACAAACAAACCTTTTACAATGAATCTTAAAACGGAACTGACTATACTAAATCACCATTGATACTGAATGAATCAGTAACTTTTAGCAGTGGAGCTTGTCACTCATGAGAGTGTGCTTTTGTCAGCTCAGCCATAATGCACAGTACATTACTTCCATGTTGCAAACCTATGAAAAGGCTGTGAAACCTGCAGAAAAAAATTTGAATCTGATGAGTCTGATAAGTGCTTGTATTGGCTAGTTTTGTATTGAACTGAACTTGGACTAGCACCAGACTGAACATACTACCGAACTGACGACAGTCTGAATCGTTCCTGAACAGTGCAATCACAATGATGCGTTTGTGCCTTTGACCGTTGATGCGTTCACTTGCTTATGTATGTACTGAAGTGCATTTGCATCGTGATGTGATTCTTTGGCTTATGGAAAAAAAGCTACATTGTCAGTGACTATGAATTTTTGAACTGAACGGAATGACAAGTGACTTGTGATTTCCACCTCGAGCGGCAAAACATGCCTATTGCTCCTGAATCTGGGTCTGTTAGGAAACACAATGAAATACATTTTTTTTATTAATATGGTTCAAAATGCTGTCTGATAATTAACAACTTTTCTGTGTGCAATGCAATGCAATACTGGCAGACCGACTGATAACACCTGTTGGTGCTACCCACTCACTGCCGAGTCTTGCTTCTGTTGTTGTTGTCCAGAGCTGAATTTATCCTGTTCCTCGTATCTCATTAGTGTGAGTGTGAGTACAGTTGTGGTTGCTTGATCAGAATAAAAAAAATATTACTAAAAGCCCTCAGGGATGTGTGAGAAGTGAGGTGGTAGGAGGTATGAAGAAAAGTGCGGTGGACAGATGAATTTGAATAATGTTGATTTTGTAGTGTAGCAGTGTGAAGCCTGTGTAGTGAGTTGACCTGACAAAATCTCATTTGTGCATGCACGTCTGTTGGTATGCATGTCCACATCTGTTTATGGGTGGATATTAAGTGCATGTTTGTACCTTTAAAAGAGCCCCGAGGCAGTCAAGCAACATGAAAAAGTTTTACTCATCAAAGTTATCTTCGTTAACACACCTTCAGGCTCTTCTTTTCATGCCCTATCTGTAAACCTCATCTATTTTCTCTCTCTCTATCCTCCCCCACAGTTCCTTTACTGATTTCTTTTATTCTTAAATCCAAATTACCACATCATGTCCATCAGTGTTCCTCTTAATTCTCTTAACACTCTCTAATGTTTAAGTGCTGTGCGTATCATTATGTGACAAAGAGATTCAAAGGATTGTTATTTGGAGTACAGCCTGGGCACATGGGGAGTGGTTAACTGGGGATATGCATTTGATAGTTAATAGTTCAGTCACACACTGAACACTGGGCTGAACATCGATATCTCCAATCTAGACATAACTAAGCTGCAATCAAGTATGTGTGTGAGTGATGAGCAACGAATCTCGCAGTTGCTCCAATCACTTTCTGTGCCAGTAAAAAGGGATGTGTTATGTTCAAGTGCTCCCAGCGGAGTGATCAGCGGCTGCAGGTTGTGATTTGCACAGAAAAAGAGAATGATTTCCATTGGATGTTTCAGTTTAATTTTCTTGCTGTCAGAATTTTTCACTGTAGTGTGTGAATGTAGGTAATGAGATTCCAGTATGGATGAGGTAATTGCTCCATGTACATTTAGAGAGAGAGAGAGAGAGAGAGAGACAGAGAGAGAGGGCTAAAGACTTACAGTATGTAGGAGAGGAGGTGCAGTGATTATTTGGTTTGCAAGTGTAGTGTGATTCATTCTGGCCAACATTTTATTTCACCTTAATGAAAACAACAGTAAAGGGGCTGTAATGCACCTGTAATTATCGCATGAAAGAGTCGCATCTGGATCACAGAACCAATAAAATATTCACTGTCGCGCAATGTCTCTCTATATTTCTCTATCTTATGTCCTAAGACTAATGCAGGAAAAAAGTCTTTTCATGCTTCATATACATACTTAATTTGTTCTAATGTGGAAATACAGTGATTGGTTATGTTTTTTATTCTTGTTTACTTTACTGTTCCCTTTAATTCCTTTTTTCCAGTTACATGCTGCTGAAACGTTTTACTTTCTCAATTACATCTAATCAAATAAACTCTAGTCAGAAGGCGCCCCCTTTTTCTCTGCAGTGATTCTTAAAATAGAGGTGATGTACACCTGGGTTACAGATAATTGGAAGTGTTTCTTTCATGGATCGTAATCCATGAGGATACCATGAATAAGATAATAATGCAGATAAGATGTAATTTCATTGAGGCCAAAAGGGAAATTACAGGTTATGTCAGCGTAAGTATCACAATCCTTAGAGAATAAACAATGCGGAATGTAAGCAAATAGTTGGAATATTAATAACAAGTTTATACAAAATTATACAAATGAAGCTCCCCTCACAGTTCAGCAGTTCTGTTAGAGGAGGTGAGTCAGTGGCTCTAGACAACACCATTCATTCTTTTGGCAACTTGGGTGAGCTCTGGGTGAGGTGAGCTCTCCACAAGTGAATATCTGACTCTTTTACTATGTGGATGTACTGTATATCGTTTGAATCTAAGTTATAATGCGTGACACTTAGAACACAGAAGTCCAAGTGTGCAGAAATGATACAAACTACAGGATCTGCAAACATGGCATTCAAATTACAAATTCTACAGGAGGAAATGCATAAACAAACTGTTCACAATTTTTCTGTTTGATTGTCATTATAAAAAGCAACCTTTTTGTTGGCAAACCATAAACTGCCCATGCAAATACAAATTTATTCCGACCTGGATGCAACCAATAAATAGGTTTTATAGGTGGCTTCCATCCACTTAGAGTCCTCCTTAAATCGCAGCCTGCAGCGAAATCTGGGCATTTTAGCCCTGAACAAAGCATATAATAGTTTAGCTGAATTCTCTCTCCATCCTTGACAGCTACTGACTGAGGCTTGGCTGTATTGATCTGCACAAAGCTGTTTAGCTGCACAAAAATCAAGAGCACCGGAACAAACACACACAGATACACACAACTATATACAAACAAACACATTGTCATGCGCAAACATTCACGCTCCCCGCTCTGTCTCACACGCATGCACACACTTAAATACCAGCACACACAGCGCCGTGCACTCATACGAACACACACACAGATCGATGCATTCTCTCTGTTGCTATACTTAGGCTGTCTACTGGAAGTGGATTAACAGTGGCAAAGGACAAGCTGTTTCATCACAGCAGACGACAGAACAGGACATTGCACTCCCCTCTGACTTATTGCAAACCATCTGGGCTTGTGTGATTGTGTACTTGTGAATGAGTATGTGTATGGAAAGTGTTTTGTGTGCATGTTGCTACACGGCAATCCCCTGCACTCCATGGTTTTAAGTAGGATACTGAAATTGACACTTAAAGTCTTTGGGCTTGATAGCAGAAAGTAAAAGTGTGTGTGTTGCAGAGGGCTCAGATGTACGTGTGTGTGGTCTGTACCTGGATGGTGATGCTTCTGTTGACACGGGACATGTTAATGCTATGAGGCTGTCCATTGGCCAGGTTACGCTGGTCCACATCAATAGTGAATGGCTCCTTCAGACCTCCCAGGTTATACCGCACCTGCATTGAACCTGAAGACACACAGGGGATGGTTTGATCTGCTTGTATGAAACCTCACAAATGCCAACAACTTCTTTTCCACTCCTCTAAAATAGGCATGAGCCCACATCAATAAATACCTGAATAAATAAAATGAATTTTCTATATTTCTCAAGCAGTGGCTGTAAGAACATGATTGCTGACAAGTCTATAGATAGTGTATTACTACTTGATGACACAAAAGACATTTCTAAATTTATTTTGTTCATTATAATCGTGATTGTTTTCTTCCACTGCTTTCTTGAACTAAACACTTGAGCCCAAAATAAACTTTTCTGTTTGAAGTGATGGTGAGAAAGGGGGCGAAGAGTAGAGGGGGGGGGGGGACACTGAAAGATTCAGAGGACCCACAGCTTGACAGGGGATTATATATTTACTGTCTCAGGGCGCTGCGTTAGCAGAAGGGCCAAGAATTTTTCGCAGCACCCCTGAGCAATGTGAGTATTTTCTGGTTTTATTTGTGCACATCAATTGCTGAAACGCTAGATGGCACTGTCAAATTTTTATTACTTCTATTTTATCAAAGCATTTTGCTGCCTGTCAGCTGCTCAGTGGGAGGCTGCTAACTGAAGAGGATTTTTGGAGATTATACAACTTTCCAAACTGTGCTGCAAGGACAGCCTTTAAAAATGTACTTTGCAGGACTAACAAGCATTACTCCAAGCAGACTTCTCACTTGTGATCTTCCACAAACTGCATGTGTGTGTGTGGATCTTACCATTCTGCCTTAACACTACAGCCAGATAGTCCTGCGTCTTGGAGCTGACATACATCAGAATAGCTGGAGCACTGGATGTGCTGAAACTGAAAGCGACATCCTCCTTCGTCAGATTCACTTCTTGTGGCGTCAGCTGGTGCGTCGTAATCTTTGTGTCTCTACTGGCTCCCGCAACTGCTTCGGACATGAAGTTGTACTTGATCAACGTTCCTGCCTCAAAGAAACCCCCAACATCTGGGTGAGATAACAGAAGAAATAAGAAAACAAGTGGGTGAACACACAAATGCAATAATAGAAAGAAAGAAAGAAAGAAAGAAAGAAAGAAAGAAAGAAAGAAAGAAAGAGAGAAAAAGTAAATAAATAAATAAATAAACAAAGTGAGAAAGACAGAAAGAAAAAAAAGAAAAAGAAATAAAGACACCTTCCATCAAAAAGAAGCCATAGGGAAGTGCTCAAAAACTCACGCATGCCAAGACACAACAGGCTAGACATATTATATGGCCAGAGAGAAGTAAGCACACACATAAATATGGCTGTGTTCAGGAGGTAAGTAGTAAACTGGGTGTTAAATTGCTGTGCTCCAGCATCTGAAACCGAACAATACATTGTTTACCAGTACATTAACAGACCTAATGGCATATTCCAGCCATTCCAGAAGGCTTATTGATTCTCGTAATCAAGTGTTGAGAAGAAGGGACCTTATTTTTCTATACTTCTGCTATGCTCCTTGTTTTTGTTTATTTGTGTGTATGTGCATGCTTGCACAATGTTCGCGTGTCAGTTACAAAGGAGATAAAAGGCACAATATGCGTGAAATTAAAGAGAATAGTTACAGGGAAAGCAGAGAGCCTAGGGTTGTGTGTGTGTGTGTGTGTGTTTGTGTGTGTGTTTGTGTGTGTGTGTAAATGCTATGGAATACGCCTTGACATGTTTGCCTTCCCTCTGTGGCAGCAGTGAAAATATATAACTACTCCCCTTTCGAGACAGGAATACTAAGTGAACACATTTATGCATCTTATTTTAAGGCTTCACTTCACCCATCGTCTCCCACCGGACACAGTACAATAAATACTTCAAGCTACATTACTTAAATTTAATAGAAGGCTTATTACTAGAAAATGGGCAAGTTCCCTGACTGGTATTGGTGTATAGGCAAATCCTCGCCTCCATTCAACTATACCACAATTTTATCCTCCATTCTGCTGTGCACTGATGTAGTTTCAAGCTTTGGGAGTCTGGGGAGACCCATTTTACCAATTGTTCTGTGTTAACCATCCTGAGAGCTTGTGAAGTTTTCAAATAGCTGAATGTTCAGTGTCTGTCGAGATTCCTGCTGCTGAGTATTAACCGAATCAGGCTTAAATTCGACAAAGCGCAGTATCTCCGTCCGAGCAAAAAAATGCTTGATTGAATTCCTTAAATCAGTTACAAAATAGTCTGTGAATAAACAAACAATGTGACAAGCTTCAGTACAGCTTACCATGGACAAGTGACATCACACAAAATTTAGTTAGCCTTTTTACCTCAGCTATTGACTTTATTGCTTTTTTCAACTGAGCATGTTTTATTTATAGTAGCTTTATATATCATGTATAGACAAACCAGTTGAAAATGCTGATCTGGAGCTTTCACACAGAGTCTCATTTATATATGTAAACCTTTTGGAAGAATTTTTTAAGACTGTGAATTATTTATATTTTCAGTGATTTTCAGACATGCATGCTATTTTAATAAAAACAACACAAAAAACAAGCTGGAATAAAATCAATCTAATGTAATTGTTTTATTTCTTACATTTTTCTGCTTTATTTTATAAATAGTGAAACACTATTTTTTACAACCTTGAACTGCTCTATGATAATATTTTGAATGATTATCACTAAAGATTTGTAATTTGTGTAGGGGCCTGTGTCATTTTTCTTATATGCTGGGCTCCTGGCAGTTTTATATTTTGTTAAACTGACAAAAGGAGAAATCAGACCTATAGCTGGGTTTATGTTGGAAGAAAAGTACCATGCATGTTGGGGTCAGGATAGTTTACAAGGTGCTAAACAGAGACAATATTGAATGAACCAAAATGGACTAAAATTAACCTAAATTAACCTCCTCTACCTATAATGTTCAGATGCAGAGAGGATACAGCACAGGGTCTTTTTTGTAGTTCAAACGACACTCTTCAGGTTCTGGATAGGGCCGCACCAGCTATCTGTGAAACTATTACTACGTTTGTGAAGTTCTTCCTAACTATTCGCAAGTTTCAAACTAATGACTGACTAAATCAGGTTGCCCTATTAAAACTTAAGAAATGTCTTAGCTAGTTAAGATTTTATTAATGTCTAAATGAATTGCTAAGAAACATCTGTAGTGAAAGTCAAGAGCAATCAACTACATACGGAGGGAATCACTGTAGCATCACAAGATGCAGCAGACTGTAACTTCCAAAAATGAGTTTCAGAGGCAACAACCCATTACACTTGACTGATAATCCTTTTCAAATGTCGGTAATACTTTGTTTTATTTAGTGTTATTGTCATTCATGTAATTTAGAATGAGCAGGAAATATCTGATTGTGTCAATCTGGCTAACTTTAATTGGTTGTTGTGTTATTTTTGTGAAATGCATTTAAAAATCTTTAATCTTTAATCATAATTAAAGTGTTAGGACAGACATTCTCTATTAACATAGCTATTTTACTCTTCGCTCTAAACGTGTCATATTAGCAAGCTAATGTTAACTTGGTTAGTTTGATTCATCTAGCTAACCTCCAAAAAATTACTTTTTTGGGGGACAAATGATGTATTAAACCATATTAAATGTATGTATGTACTTAACTGTCAATCCTTTGTAAAAACCTGTTTTTGATGCAACCTGTTTTAATTTTAATCGCCTGAATCTCCGGTAAACGCCTACATTATAACAAGATTAAGTCTGAACTTGAACTTGCAACGGACCTCAATCTTGCCAGTTTGTTGACTAAAAATGTTAGACACTTAAAATTGTATTTTAATTCATACAAATTGTAGATTATGTGGGGCCTACAAGAAACCTGTGTCCACCTTCTCTGTCCTGCTGAGAAAAATCGAAGCGAGACTCAGACTAGCTGCCCAGCAGCAACACAAACAATTGTCTGGAAGCATAAGAAGGAATTAGAAAACTCTGCCCCAGGTCAGAGGCTCTTTATGTTTGTGTGTGTTTTTTTTTTGTCAGTGTGTGAAAAAGTTTTAGAAAGGGAATTTGTTTTTGTGAGTTTGTGTGCGTGTGTCTACGTATGTATGTACATGTGCACGCTGGCTCCATGTGACCCTCAAAGGCAGGAAAGCAGAAGAATGAGAGTGTATAATAATAATACAGCAGGGTCCCCTGAGCAGTGTGTAAATATGGATACAATGGAAATGCACTATGCAATTATGGCTGGCTTCATGCATTTTTCACTCACTGGGTGGATAGGGAGAGATTACAGGGAGAGAAGGGTAGGGATTCGGAGCAGGAGAGAAAGAAAGCTGAAAACAGAAGTGGCAAGGAAGAAATGGAAATTGAGAGGGGGGAGAGTAAAACGAGAGGAAGGGGACAAAGAGGAGAGGCAGAGCAGGGGGGCAGAGGGGAAGGAGAAGAGGGGGAGAACAAGAGGAAGGAGAAACCACAAGTAGAGAAACACATGAGAAAAGAGAAAGAGGAGAGAGTAAGAGAAGCAAAAAGGAGACTGGAAAAAAAGAGAATAGAAGGAAGAGTAGATTTAGAGATAGAGAAGGGGAAATAGAGGGGAGGAGTAGATAAAGGTGAAGAAACAAGTGAACATGGATATGGCAAAAAACAGAAGATTTTAGAAAGGCAGCAGAGTAGAACAAAGAGAAGCAAGAAGATGAAGGGATGAAACTTATAAAAGGGAGAGGAGATAGAAAGGATATGAGAAGAAAAAAGACAGGACATGTGTGAATAGTGAGGGAAACAGGAGGAGAGAAAGGCGAACAAAGTAGATGAGAACCGGAAGCAGAGAGTGAAAGGGAAGAAAAGAAGAGACGGAGGAGGAAGAGGAGCGTCACAGGCCATGCACAAAAACAAACAGACACAAGGGTGTGCTCTCTCCCTTTGTTTGCCTCTCTTTTTTTTTCTGACATACACACAGATGGACACATAAACACACACAAACACACACACACACACACACACACACCCTCACACAGACAGTAATCTCTATTCTCTAAATCCTGAAATGCCTGATTGGTTATGACAGAATTCAGAGGAGGTCTTTTCATGTCTTACACTAGCATATCACCACACACTGTCACCCTCTTCCAAACCACACACACTCTGACACACACACACACACACACACTCTGCTTTTCTGTCATCTTGTCACCCCCCTGCCAAGTGCACAGGGAAAAAACACTATTCGGCTTTAGGAAACAAATTAATTCACGTGTCGGGGATCAACTCTGACTGGGAGCTAGCAGAAAGCCTCTGACAGCACTGCTGCTCTCCTCCCCTGAGCATTTTATGAAAACTTGTTTCGGGAAGTAGAACTTTAATAGTGTATCTAATGAATCCCTATGAAACAAATATGATGGTTTAGGAATATACAACAGTGCAGACGCAGAGTTACAGTGTGACATTTTATCATCTCTGAACTTCAAAAATCTACAGCTACCTTTTCGCTTAGTGAAGTGACTTGCATTTTATTTTTTTGGTTTGATCTCTCAGCGCTGGATCTGCACGGTATTAACATTCAGTGAGTGCACTCTAAAGTCAGGGAGAATTGGTGGGTAAGCATAATATCACTCTCAATCGATGCCTTTTATCATAAGCCCAAACACTTTCAACACGACAGCTCCAAACTGAATAGGAAGTGAGGACAATCACAGAGCACAGCAAAAATCACAGTGGGTTGACAGACAATGAAGCTCATTGAAATATGACTAGTGCAGCAGTAACCCCGGTGATATTTGACTCTGGCATTGTGAACAAAAGATAACACGCTTTCACAAAGATGCCGGTTAAAGTTGTTTGAAAGGTGTTAGCTGAGAGATTATGGCTCCGTGTGTCATCTTAAAATTCTGAGCAGAGATAGTTTGTTAGCTTTGAAGAAGGGAATAAAAAGAAAAAAAATATATATTCATATTTTCACCTGTCTGCTACTGTTAGATAGCTTAGTGAACTGTAAAAAAAACCCTGCAGAGATGGCAACAGGGAAACACAATCTGACATAAAGAAAACCCTGAAAGTCCACAACAGGAGAGATCACTTTGTCTTGCAGTTGAAGTTTTGAAGATGAAGAGCAGTACAACACACTCTCAATGGCATTTACAGTCCAATGATCTACCTATTCAATTAGAGAATGACATAATCTTACCTAAAATGCCTCTTACCTCTGGTGCAGAATGGGCCGTCATAGGCAGTAGAGGTGCAGTCACACAAGTAGCCGTTATACCTCTCCACACACTTCCCTCCATTGCGGCAATACATCCCAAAACTGGTGCAGTGGCCTTGGCAACCGGGCTTGACCCCAGGCGTGACCATGGCCCTCTCTTCAAGGTCTAGGGTGATGCCGTTCATCCGTAGGGCTCTGATACAGCCCAGGAACCCCCTCTGTCCCCCTGCCGCACCTGAGTAGCAGGGGAGGGAAGGAGGGAAAACACAGAAATGGAGGGAGGTGGCGTCAGTGTAGCAAGGATATGCAGCATTGGGGAAATAAGTGAAAAAAGAAAGAAAACAAATAAAGAGAAGGAGGGGAGGACAAATGGAAGTCAGAGTCACAGAAGTCATTTTGAATGCAAGAGGCTCTTTTTTAATCTCTTTTGGAAACGTTAATATCCTAACGCCTGGAGGAAGCCACTGATGTCACGTTAATCGTTCCGGCTGTGACGCCGTTCTTGAAACAACCTTCAACTCGTTTGATTTCTTCACTAATTAGAACAGCCTAATGAACACTGTGTCTTAATGAACATCTCACAAGCAAACACAGGCAAATGGATGAATGAATGCATGTAAGCTACATATTACACACGCATTTAAAACAGACCACACACGGCGTACCTGATTTGAATGAGTCAATATGAGCATTAATGCTTAGCCTTAGGGTGTCGATAGCCATTCCTCTAAAGTGCTTCCATCGTCATTTTGGCCTTGCACCATTACAGTCTAACTACCCATTAACTTGGACAGAGTAGGGGTGTTAAATAGATTAATGTGCACCTAAATGACTATGGCAATAAACTCACTCATAAACATACACCCACAGGTATAGATTCGAACGTACACAAGCACACCCACAGAGGATGGCTACACTGTCTGGATACACACACTAGTATGTGTGCACACTCATACACACTATCATTAACAAGAGCCGAGGGGCATTTCAGTTATTAAAACCTCTCAATTGCATCTTTTGGATTACAGAAAAGTATCCATTCAAGAAGACATGTTAAGGAGATCTGAGCATATACTCACTCACACAGTTTCCTCCCTCGGCACCATCCTCACACACACACACACACACACACACACACACACACATCTGCCAGCTTAGCCACACAGGTAGAACATGCACACACACACGCACGCGCACACGCGCGCACACACACACACACACACACACACACACACACACACACACACACACACACACACACACACACACACACACACACACACACACACACAATAAAATGATTAATAAATGTACATTCTCTCCAGCCACTACATTATTCACAGATCAGGATTCAGCAGGTCTTTCACACGCTTTCTCCACTTTCCAGTCCCACAAAGGATTTGACTTTTAGTAGACCTGTTAATTAATCTATGTTGTTCCACTGATTGGCTGGAGGTTTCTGCCACCTGTTTACCCAGGTCTAAATCAGCCTGATTGAACGGACAGCAGGCTCTGAGGCCTGTGGAGACCAGGGTAAACACGTACACAAGTACACATATGCGCGCATACACACACACACACATATGCGCGCACACACACACACACACACACACACACACACACACAGCTTCTGTAAAACTCACAAATGGTGTTTAACAGAGCCTGACTGATACTGACTGAAGTCAATATAGGCTTAACACAGATATATTCATTTTGGTGAATATGATGGCAGATGCAAATTAAAAATGTTGCAATCTTTTGTTGGTGTTGTTTTGTTGTTGTAATCAAAATTCCAGTAAATATTTTATTTTGTGTTTATCTAATTGTCATTACTTAGAATAATTCAGGTTTCAGAGCAGTTTACTACACTGTACCTTTTGTTAAACTTACTGAATATTCCATTGGTAAAATACTCTTTGTTGCAACCAAATTTATCAAAAAATGTTTATTGTGTTTATTGGGTGATATGCCATCAGATTTTTACTTATCTTAATATCAATATTAGTATTAGCCTTAAAAATCAAGTGTTGGTCAGTCTCCATAATACACACACATACACAAGACAGATAAGCACATCTGTACATGACTGAGATTCAGACACATTTGCGGTAACAGCAGTGAAACACACACAAACGCACACATATTTGCACCTAGTTATTTTGAGGTGTGATGTGTGTGGCTCAAGGGTATGCTACTCTATAATTTCTAAGTGCTATATGAAGGGAACTGTGCTTGCTTGAGGTTCTTGAAGACGTTTCACTTCTCATCTGGAAGCTTTCTTCAATTCTGCTTCTTCAGTAGAACTGAAATTCAGTAGAACTCAAAAAGGCTTTCGGATGAGAGGACCTAGATTGCTGAGAATCTTCACAGTCGTTACTCTATAATGATGTGCTAATGAGGAAACATTTTATATTCAGTAGGCTATATACAGTGCACACAAGCACAAACACACACACACACACAAAATTTGCAACAGCCAAATTCCTAATTAAAAGAGCAGTCATAAAATTTGATCTTTTGACCTTCACTTTGTGTGGATGTGTTTGTGAGGATTCTACTTCACTGAGTAATGATGAACTAATGAATAAACTCGCCATATGCACTTATATACTGCATACAGCTGAGGGAATAGACATAAGGTACGCAAGTACAGTGTGTATCGGGACTCCTCATTTGAAAGCCTGATCCAATCGTGCAGATAAATCCCCCATTTATACCAACAGGCTGCACATCTGCTGCACTGCTGTTCTTCCTGTTCTTCCATTACCATTGTGTAATAGAATGGTGGTACGTCCTGTTATTTTCTGTTTACAGCTCAACACTGAAGAAATCCTGAATACAGTGTTTACCCACACCATGTTTATTGGGTCTACACTTTAGAATGGGATTAATATTTAGTATTTTGTTTCATCTTGTCTAAATGTCATTTCATAATTCCTCATACCTTTCTGTTAATGTGTAATATGAATCACCAAAAGTAGCAGCTCAATAGCATGAGCAATCACATTTTAGAAGATTAATTCTGGCTAAACTTTTAATTACCAGGAGCTGGAACTGAATTAGATGCAACGAAACACACAGTTTGAACCGTAGGTGAGTTCTTGGCTTCTTACATGTGTTTTGGTGTGCACTGTAAATTGAATTTGATGTTTCTGAGTCAACGTCACTGAGACATGTCCATGCACTCATTAAATGTTACCTACTGTCTTGGCAGGTGAGCGAGGCTGGTTTCCCTGTGACAGGGGTCACACACATGCAGTGAGCGGCAACAAGCAAGATGGTGATCCGTGGTGACAGAGGCAAGGAAAAGAAAGACCGAAGTAGAAAAGAAAGACAAAACAATCCGACCGTGAGAGAAGTGAGCAAAAACATGCAAAATCATAAAAAAGTGTGACAGTGTGCCTTAATCAAGAGGGAAATCAAAAGAACAGATGGTTACATTAAATGAATAAAATGTTGCAAGATTTATAGTTATGTGCATGTATGAAGTGAATTGGAGAGCTAAAAGTTAACAGTGTGAAGTAAATGACAGCAGGCTGATGGTATAACATTTACTCTCGAGGCCATTAGAGCAAATGAGCCACCATGCAGTAAACACTAAAGCAATCAAATGCTTGATGAGGAGCATATTGATTGAGAAAGTGAGAAGGAGATGATACAGAGACAGATATGAGACCCAGGTGAGCAAAATAATGCAGGAGCACACTGAAACAATAATTCAGGCTGGGAGTTTGACTCCATCCCAGACCACCCTGTTCACGCAGACCACCTGATTTTGTACGATAACTCCATTTACTGATGTGATGGGTGCCAGACTAGCTGTGAATTTGGTGACTACCTTAATCTGGGTGGAAAGTTAGCCATAATAAATATACATAATAAAAAAAATAAAAAAATTGTGACTGACCAACAAATATGAAAAAAAAAATGTTTAAATATAAATATACAGTATATATAATTTTAACTGTTTTAGCAGTTGCATGTCATTAATGGAGAAAGTGGAGGCCACATGTGTACTATACAGTTACAGCAGAGTAGTCTTTAATTGTATTATGTGAACAGGTTGACAGAACATCAGGTGGTGGGCAGTAGTTTTCGTGTGTGGTGAACAACCTCGAATGAGCCTTAACACTCTTCACTTTTCATATAATGAAATTAAATCAAACATTCTATTATTGATGGCCATTATCAAAAGCAAACTCAGTGTCTAAAGATCTGGCTGTTGGGAGCAGCTCTGCAGCAGCAACACTGGCAGCGTGGACACACACTTGGGCGCCAGCCGCGACAGTTCAGCGAGGTAGCTGTCACACGCAGGTGAGATATAAGCGGTGTGACCCAGGCGTGAGAGTCCCACCTGAGCTGCATCAACTCATTCCTGCTTGTTATATTGTTGCTGGTCAAGTTGACAGTTCACAGCAGCACAATGATCCTGGCCACCCACTGCTCCTGACAGTCTGTCCGACACTGCTCTATAGCAGTTGTCCACTGTGTGCTTATGTAGAATCATCCAAACTGAATTTCTAGGGCTAGCATCTTTTATATTATATTATTCATTTATTATTCCAAGTTGTATTCTTTTTAGGTTTTTGGTTCGCATAGTTTTTTCTACCTCACTACCTTCAAACAGCCACATAAATATCAATCAGACACAATGTATGAAGTGGCAGGATGTTCCATTACAAGCAAGAATCGGGAAAGTTGAGACAAAATCTTGATACCTGCAGGCTCCCCCTACTACTCTTTCCAAATCTCTCCATCAAACACAAAACAATCTCTATCTTTTCCTGGTGTCAGAGGCCAAATCTAAACCACTTCCCTTTAGTGGCTGTGTCACTTCCTGTGTGTCACACTGTAACTTCCCCAAGCAATCCTCAAATAAGGATTAACCAGGGATTAGAAATCAGATATGAGAAAGTGCTGTCGATCTGTGGCTGTTCAACTATTCTCCTTCTCTATCTCTATATCCTTCACAATTTTTTTTGTGTTTCTAGAATTGTATCATGCACAAGCATTCTCCTGCCTTCGTTTGGCAGAATAGCCAGGATACACGCATGCAAATGAAATGACGGCCAAGGTGCTATCTGGAAGCTATTATATTCCTGGTTTCATAGCCTCGAGGCGCACAGTGACTAAACGTTTTTCACCCCTTTCCATTTCACTAAATGAAAGTACAAATACACTGAGAGGCAAATTGGGACATGATAAGGTGAGAATGTTTCAGCAGCGGTCGAATCAGCAGAAGTGATGAGACGATGAAATTATATTATAAACGGGGATCAGGGGGTTAAGGCTATCACATCGGGATGCCTGATTGGAATTTGGAACAATCTCCTTTGGGCAGAACTTTTTCCATGAGATAGAAGGAACTCTGTGATCCGCCTCAGCACTTTTCCTTGTATCCGCAAATCCCTTAAACTATTTTAGCCCCAGAGTTTGGTTTATAGTGTATTGACAGCTCAGCACAAAAGGTAGAATGAGACAGAGAAGTGAAAGCACAGGACGAAAACTGGCCAGATCTGCCATTTGAACTCCTGATGAGCTTGAGAGGCATTGTGTAGAGAGGTAGATGGAGCCATAAGGAACAAACTAGACCTCTTTAACAAAATGTAGGCATAAATGGTGTGATAATAAGGGCTTGATCTGTCTAATAGCTGAAACAGAATGTGTGTGTGAGAGTAAGAAAGGCGGCGGATTGAGATCTTCTTTGTGCTATAATAGTTTCTTAATCCAAAGTAATATAAATGCTGAGTCAAAGTATTAAAGTATCAAAGAAGTGACCTCTAAGTAAGTGTAAGTGAATTAAGTTTTAGTCACATGCCCTCACAGCAGGCACAGAGGCTCAGTTTTGACTTTATTAAAACTATGATCACTTACACAGATGATTTTTTGAGGATGTGTGTTTCCTTTTGTGTGCATATCGTAAAGTGTGAAACGACTGTATGTGTCTACGTGTGTGTGGATTAACATTAACTTAATTAGCATTGGCTAAGCTGGACTGAAGCCTCTTAGGAAAGAACACAGGGATTTCCAGTAAAGGCTGGTACATCTTTAACTCATGAAACAATCAGACATCCTCACAGTGGATGTCTGTATCTGAGGGCAGCGTTACAGAAAATACAGATGGCAGACAAAGTTTTTTAATTAACAGTTCAATGCAATTATGATTACAAGGAATGATGTGTACTTATGTGTTTGCTTTCCACACATCACAGTTTGTAATTATGGTGTGTTTGTCTCTGAGCATCCCACCTACACAAAGCAGATATTAAATGTTCAAATTGTAATCAAATGTATGCATGATAGTCATTTTTACACGTGAGAGTTGTTATTTGCTTGGGTTGAGTGGGAGTATATGTGTCTGTCTTACCCACGTAGAGCTGGCTGAACAGCTCTAGCCGCGTGTGCCCCTGCGCAGGAGCAAGCCGAGATGCCCGATAGATCTGATCCAAATGAAGGACTGCCTCTTTCACGTTTCGCTCAGCCATCACACGATGCCATTGGTCATCATTGAGGGGCATGGCTGAATGCACTGTTAACTCCACGGGTCCGTTTCCAACATCGAAGGAGAAAGAGACCACCTTGGGAGCTGCAGAAAGAGTGTAAGCGAAAGAAATTTTAGTTTTACAAGAAATTTATAAAACCACATGAAACACAACAACTTTCCAAATCCCATAATTCCCTGTTCTGTCATAGTCCACGCTGCACGTAAATACGTGTTCAATTTCTAATCTAATGGCTCATTTGTTTCAAGGCCATTCATTTGGCTTGTATAGATTTCAGCTTTGCAATACGCGACTGCTCGCAGCTTTGGACAGGACTAATCTTGCAAGCAGTCGATACATGCCAGGAACTGTTGACTTTGCATGACATAAAGTTGTATCGCAGCAGTTTCCATGTGTTTCAGCTGTTTTTGAACTTTGAGAGGTTTCCTTAGTTTTGTTTGAGAAAGAAAAGCCAAAGAGAGAGAGAGAGGAGACTGGCATGAGTTGAAAATAAATGAGATTGTGTAAATGAACAGGAAAGAGAAGGAAAGGCAGACAGAAGATGAAAGAGGGCGAGATGGCCTTGTTTTTCTGCATGATTAATCTTCATTATCTTAAAATGAGTGGATTTGAGTGTGTAAGTTGTTGAAACATCACAAAGCCTTGAGGTTTATTGCTGCTCTGTAATTCAGTAGCCTGATATCTCAACAAACCAACAGGGGGCACTGTTATACTGCACCTTTCAACTATGACAGGTCAAATGTTCATTGATATTTTTGAAATACTGTGTGTGTATGTGTGTGTGTGTGTGTGTGTGTGTGTGTATGTGTGTGTCATGACAGAAAAGAATTTGAAGAAAGAGGCTGAGAATCTGTGTGTGTGTCTCTGTATGTGTTTATGTGTGACTGAGTGTGTGTTCTTATCTCCAACTGTATATCAACTTGATACAGTCAGGTAAATAATCTCACACACAGTCACCGATTGAAGTGTCTCACATGGAGGCTCCGACACAGGAGCACCAACCCAGGGATGAGACAGATCCATTTGACCAGTCTGCATGGCAGCGAGCAACTCACTCTTTTCATCTTGGTCGCCGGCGACCAGTTTAAAGCTTGTGCAAAAACAGTGCAGCATCACGTGTAAAGACATAAATGCTTAAAGTTCTGTCAATATTGACAGAATATTTATTATTCAGTTCATTTTACAGAAACCATGAGTACAAAAGTATAATTAATTCAGATTTACCAGCATTGTAAACAAGCAAGATGGTGAAACGGTTGCGACTCTCTACCTTTGAGCCAGTCGTGAAGTCCGATTAACTGTCTATTCTTCAATTATTTATATTCCTTTAGCCCTTAAGCTCCCACTGATCAAAAGTATCAAAAGGGTTTTACATGAAAGTATTCCAAGTTGTGAATTGTCATGTGAAGTCCATTGCAGACAGTCTGGCAACTTCCTCTTCTTCACTTCTTTCAACATGAAAACAAATATTTCAAATTCTGGTTGGGGTGCCTTTGGGTACCCTTGTGTTTTTACTATTACTTCACCATCTGTGCTGTGACTGCTGTCTGACTGACTGACTGAAGTTGCTGATCTGCAAGCTTAGACCTCTGAAACAGAAAAAGGTAAACCATGTGAGATAGCTCTGGCCTTGAGCCTGGGGCAATGATTGTTGGTCCCATCCACTAATCAAAATGTGATTGCTTAATTCACCTGCCGTTTTCCAAACAAACACATGTGGCTATGGGTGCCTCGGGCCTTCTGTCCAAGTTATTAAGTCCTAACTAATGATTGAGCCAACTAACCTTTGCATAACTCCATTTTCATGGTTTTAGGACAGAAACCCTTTAATTTCTGAAGCAAACTTGAAAGAAAATGAGTCTAAAATTAGAATTAGGAGAGAACAATTATTAAATGAAAGATTAAATATAACTTTAAAATGCTGATATGGTTGGCCTTCTCTGAAGGCCAAGAAGACCCTTTGAGTCCGCCACTGTACTAGATAATAAACAATTGCATGAATACATGAATAATGAATATATTTTACAGCTTAGTGGCAGGTCTTTCATCATTGCTAATTGCAAGACACTGATCATTTGGACTGACAATTTTAATAAAAGTTCTGCATTAATATATTCACCGTGTTTGCGAGATGACGATGCGAGATGTTCAGTGAATGCTTGCCTCTGCAAAATGTCAGTTAAATGTTTCTGACCTATGAAGGGAATGAAGCAACAATGATGCAACGATGAGGGAATTATTTTTGCTCTTGGAAAGACGATTTGCAGTTGTCAAATTAAAACTCAATTTCACTGCTTCCTTAATGTTTGGTGGTACTGTGAGGCTGCTTTATAAAAGCTATATATTCTGGGTGGTGCCATATGGTGGTTATTGGCACCAGTGTGCTGCAGTCATAGAGATGATAAATAACCACTTCATAGCTCTATATGTTACTGCATCATTATGGTTTCATTAGGCTCAAATATTAGAGTGGATAAATTTATGTAGTCGTCAATGGGGAAATGCACGTTCTTCTTTCTGTTGTCCAATCAATATACTTTTTCTTCTTTTCCCATCGCCTTCATCTAATTATCTTCTTTCACTCCACCTATTCTTCTATTCTTTGCCCTCTTGCAGCTGTTACAGCACACACAGTTCCTGTTTCTTTATTACCTCTTTCCTGTTAGTTTATCCCTTCATTTTCTCATTTTGTGTTCTTTGTTCCTTTGTTTGCTTGTTCTTTCATTTCTCTCCTCCTTTTATCCACCCCCGACATCCCTTGAGTCAACCCCCCTTCCATGTGTATTCCTTCCTTCATACTTTTATTTCTTCATTGTGTTCTTCATTTGTTTCTTCATTTACTGCTTGCTTTCTTCTTCCTGTCACTTTACCCTCCCTCCCATCCATCATTAATTTCTTCTTCACTCTCTTCCTTGAATCCTTTCTTGTAGACATTATCATTCCCTCTTAGATGAGATGCAAAGATGCTAGAAATCATCTCTACAAAAGCTTGTCTGGATATGCTGTGCATTATAGCCTAACCTATAAAATAAATATGAAATAGTACTTGAACATCCAACTACCAACAACAAACAACCCAAACAGACAAACTGATTCATGAATGCATAACGAGACACACAGTATTAGCCCTCTGACAGTCTTTAGTACACTGAATTAATGATGTCTGTATGCACAGAGCAGGTCTGTAGGGCAAAGAGCAACATCAGTTATTTTAAATGCTGATAGAAAGCCAGACATATATCAAATACCCCCAATGGAAAAAAAGCTATAGAAATGCTGCTATAGCAATGGTAAATGACATGTGATTGTGTGTGTGTTGTTTTAGTGGAACTGTAAAGCAGGATGGATGCCCTACAACTTTTTTTATACTCTGTCCACAGGCAGGAATGAAATGCCCTCAGAGCACAGACCTTGCCTGGTATATTTGCATAGCTGTGATGGATGTCATGGATGTCAAGTGTGTGTGTGTGTGTGTGTGTGTGTGTGTGTGTGTGTGTGTGTGTGCTTATACTAGCATGTTAGCCTGGAGAAAACCCAGTAGAGCTTTTTATTCTTGCGATTTGTTTTTCTATTATCTTTTAATATGGAGGCCAGAGGAGAAATTATGCGTCAGCACAGCACAAGCAAACAATGATAAATAGTGAAAGAGATTGTGTATGTAAGATCACTGTTTGTGTGGGTGTGCATATGTGTGCATGTGTTTGTCCCATTTTGTTGTTGTTCATCTATTTTCAGATGGCTGGCAGTGTATTATCTCTTCAGTGTCTTTTCTGTTATACTAGCTAATTTTTTTGCCATTTGTCTCATTTGCTTTGTTAGCCTTTCACTTTGTGTTTTTTACTACTGGGTTGGCTGGAACAGTCTGGACCCTTGAAGGAGGAAAACTCCATTTAAGTGCCAGCGAAATTGAGAATGTCATGGCAAACCTGCTGCTGTTGACGCTAAAACAAGATTTGGAGCAACTTCTCAAAAACCAAGCATCTCTTTATGACCAAAAGGCTCTTCAAATAAAACTTTTTCATGTTTATCAGCAAAAAAACTTGCATGCTCACAGCAAAGAAGCCTGAGTATTTCTTAGTGTACATAGACCATAGATAGCGTAAGATAAAGATAAACTTATGACAGTTTTTGAAGAAGAATCTGAATTAAAAACTTTGTGGTGTCCTGTTGCTTTTCTCCTTAGTAGATAACTAGATATTGTTTTAACAAGCCACGCATCTGAAAACTTTAAAAAGCTAGAGTTACTAAACTTAAAATTTAAACTTTCTGTCTGTCGGGTCTTCACATAAAAACGGCAATAATACAGTTTTATAAGCCGAGGTCTCCATGGGGAAAGTACACTTCTCAGCTGCATACCAGACTGAAAATGTTTATAACCTTCGGGCAAGACTATCACTGAAATTGCAGCCTCTTAAGGACTCAAAACATGGAACATACTTTCCACTGATCCACAGAGCACCCCAGAAGTCAAGCATTTCTGTATTTAGGGACCTTTCTATCGTTCCTAAATCCTGTTACCAGTCCAGTTCACATGGTTCTGAATACACCTTTAATGCTGCCTCTCAAATGTATCTATGCCTAGTTCTTTCCATTACGATTCAAAGAGGTATCATGGCCACCTGATGACTTTGAGTCTGCTGAGGTCACAGTAATGTGTGTTTTGTAAAAAGTCACGTGTGTGTATCTGTGAGTGTGTGTTTATGCACTTTGAGCTCCTGCATTGGCACAGCTATGCTATTCTGGCTTAATGCTAGTCATTTCATGCCCTGACTGGATTGCAGCAGATACAGTTTTTTTCACCAGCAATAGGGCAGAGATTATGTGTGTGTTTATGTGTATGAGCGAGTGTGTGAGTGCATGCAAGTCATTTTGCGATTGTGTGTCTAAATATGTGCTGTGGGGCAAAATGCAAGATGATAGCAAGGGAGAGGAGAGAGGAAATCGATGTGGGGGCATTTTGAAAGCCTCCGGAGACACACACACACACTCACACACTATTCCTATCTCCTCTGGCCTGCTGTGCAGCCGTGACAGAAGAGATACATGCTATATCTTTTTTGTGTGTGTTGTTTTTGTGCAGGTTTGCAACATTGTTTTTTTTCTGAAAGAAAAAGTGTGTGTATGTATAGGTGCAAAATCTAGTTTAGCACCTATTTTATTTTAGCAAGAGAAAATGAAAAATAAATAAATAAAACCAAAAAGCTTATGGAGCTTTTAGTCCACATACCAGCTAACAGTCATTCAGTGAAACGGCTTTGAAGAGCACTTTGGCTTGGAAATCATCTGTCAACTTAGTGTCCATTCACTGCTTGGCATTTTGGTGTAAAATGGCAGGTCAGACACACCAGCAGGAAATGGTCAGCTTCCACCTTTGACACCAATTGTTCACATCCCTTTGAATCCCAATGAAATGCAATTAGTCTTCTATCGGCAGGCATGCTGTGCCAGGAACCCCCTTCACAATGCAGCTTGGCAATTAAATTGAAGCCACAGAGTTTGACATTCTTGATCAGAGCAAATCCACTGTTGGGATGTTAATTTGAGCCGCTGGAACATGATCATAAAAACCTGCTGTATGACATGTCAATCGGATGTCTCAGAAAGGACTCAGAGATTGTGAAATAGGGTGGTGAAAACCTGTCCCACCGTTTGGTTGTTTAAAATGTTTTCCCTCTTGTCTGTCGCCACTTCTTCCACGTTGTTGTTACATTTGACAATTTGTTTAAAAACCTTTATGTATGACATTGTATGGATTCAGAGAGCTAGTTCCATTTCATTCTGTTGGTAAATAGCTAGATGTGAAAGATACTTAGCACAGAGCAATGTTCAAGCCATTCAGGTGGTAGGCTTATAACATTCAGTTGGAGTTGACTGTTGCTTTTGCAGGTAGAAATGCCAAACAGAGCTGCAAATTACATTTTCTGTACCTTATTATCATTAAAATGAAACTCTTGACTCCTGACTAGTGGCTGTGTTCTCTGCAAGCCAGTGTCTATAGTCTGCCAAAGACAGCCGGATCTCTAACACCACTCTACGATTATGAGTTGACTGTGTGTTTTGACGGTTCAAGGTGACCATTACAGTGGTGAGTGTTCTCTGATGAGCTAGAGGATCTAAGGCCCTGTTCAGACCTGGCATTAACATCTGTCTTGGGTGATCTGATCACAAGGTTTGAGTACAGGTGTGAGCGAGATCCTTTTGCATCCTTTTAGCAGTGTGAACGCAAACGCATCCTAGGCCACACTGAAAGACCGCCTACTGACTGACGTCCTGTTTCATAATGAACTAAAAATGCTTTACTATTTCAAAGGTCTGAAACTTTATTTCAGTGTAGAGCTGTGCGCAGTGCAATGATTCGCTAAACCCCTGTTTTCCCCACTCTCTCTCTCTTTCTGTCGCTCTCACACACGCCAACACATTGACAACTGAACAGTCAGACTGGCTAAAAACAGGAGCGTGTTACTTGCATATAGAGCGGGGAAGTGAGCTCCCATCACAAGTGGTCACTGGAGACGCATGTGGAGACACATTCTAATGCCAGGTGTGAACTGACTTATTCAGAGCTGTCCACTTGTGATTGGATCACCTGAGACGCATGTTAATGTCAGGTCTGAACAGAACCTAACTGACTCTGTTCATTTCAGTGGTCAGAATGTCAGTTAAAATATCTGTAGGCATTACTGAAGGTTACCAGTTACTGAATGATTGAATGATAAGATGTGCAAAAACAAGTAGGCTGCACCTCTGATTCTAATTTGTCTTGTACATATTTAAACAACATTTCTCACATCTTATATCGCATTTTTAGGGCTGTTACAGGTTGGGAATGTCAAATACACAAACTATAGTCCTAGTGTTTAATTTAATGAGTTTCTGTCCTGTAAGCAAATAAAATACAGATTTCAACTGGAAAAATTAGTTCTTTAACTTTAGTGTTTTACTAATGCTGAAAGTTTGTTTATTCCACTTACTGCACCTATATGTTTTCTTGTGTGCACGTATGTGTGTGTGTTTGTTTGTGTGTATGTGTGCGCGTGTGTGTATGTGTGTTGGGGTGGAAGCAAACTTTTAAGAGATTTAAGCGCTCATATTTGCAAGAATAATTTTTCGAAAAAGAAAGAGTGAGAGGAAGAGAGAGAGACTGTGTGTGTGTGTGTGTGTGTGTGTGTAGGTGTATGTCTGTGTGTGTGGGGGAGAGCTTGTGTTTTGTCATCCCTGAAAATGGGTGATTTGGTTAAAGAGAGGTTCATAATGGACATAATTATTGCACACACCAATTATCTTAAATAAATAATTGCTCTCTCTTGCAATCACACAAAGTAGTGTGCCATAATCAGGACAGCAAATGGCTGTTGCTGGTGTGTGTGTCTGCATCCAGCTGTGTGTCCATGGGATTCTGAGTGTGTGTGTGTGTGTGTGTGTGGGTGTGTGCATATGGGGTGACAGGCAGCACCCAGCACTATCACACCGACTGCTGGATTAAACCTCAAACGAGGCTAGATGAAAAACCAGAGAGAGAAAGAGAATAAGAGACAAAAACACAGAGAGAAATGACTCTCGTGTACACTCAGATGCATCTTACATTTTAGCTCCAAGCGGATAAAGTCAGTGTTGCCCAGGTTTTCCAGAAAGACGCCGTAGGGTGCGCTGGTCTTGAAGTAGAAAGAGATGTCCGCACTGGTCTCACCCTGGAAGGTGGCAAAGTGGAGGTAGGATGACGGGGTGGTGAAAGATGCAGCGTTCCAATAATTATCTGTAAAGGAAAACCAAACTGAATTACAACTTTGAACCAACTCATCTCTCTCGCACCTACTGTACCCTCAATTACCACTGTGGTAAACACTTCATATCTGATAAGCTGCAAAATAAATTCATTGCAGAAACGGTTTCATTTCAAAGGGCTAATGTATTCTTTATAAAACACTGTTATCTCACATCCATTGTTTAAGTGGGTTTATTTAATATCTCCTCAGTAAAAATGATTTCATGACAAACTCTATTTCTATGCAGAAGCCTTAACGGAGCATGCAATTTCCTGCAGCTTCCACAATATTCAATAGAAATTCGGTAATATCAAAATAACAGAGCGAGAGCATTTTTCCCTCCAAATGAAGACCTGAGAAGAAGACGAGAGAACATGGAGAAAACGTTACAGGATTTTTGATAACAACTTTTCTAATGACTTTTGAATGAAGCGAAACCAGCAACGGCTAATGAAGACAAAGTAGCAGCACGCTAAACAGCTGCTGATGAATTATCAGACTGTGGTTGATGAAGTGACTTCTCTGCTTTCTTTTCTCCCCTCGCCGTGCCTGTGTATCACTCCTATCACTCAACGAAGACAAAGAGTAGGAGGGAAGAAGAGGACGAGGAGCAGAGAGCGCGGAGAGGACAGCTGAGGAGAGAAGACAGAAAAAGAGGAAAGAGGCCATGCATGGGTGAGAAGATTGAAGAAGAGATGGAAAAGAGGAGAGTAAAGTAATGTAGAGGGCAGATGACAGGAGACGAGGAGGAGATCGGGGCCTTATGGAGGGTAGGAGGAAGAAGAGGAGAGTGAAGGCTAATGTGGTATCAGCTGTGTCAGATCTGTTTGATGCCTCAGAGGACTGGCCTCACAGCCTCCACAATAACC
Organism: Seriola dumerili; assembly: GCF_002260705.1. Taxonomy (NCBI): domain Eukaryota; kingdom Metazoa; phylum Chordata; class Actinopteri; order Carangiformes; family Carangidae; genus Seriola; species Seriola dumerili. Next base: position 737,847 of record NW_019175077.1, read on the forward strand.
CTGGAAAACGTGAACAGTGGAGCCGAGGGGAGGTGTGTGTGTGGGTGTTAGGGCTGCAACTAATCTTTAATATAACTATCAATGAACCTTTCAGTGATTTTTGCATTCTGACATCTTCGAACTGCTTATTTTGTTCAAACAGTCAAAAACCAAAGATATTCAATTCATAATCATAGAAAGCAAAGAAAAGTGGCATATCCTCAAAATTGAGATGCTGGATCCAGAGAATGCGTGTCATTTGTTCCTAGATAAGTTCATGTTTGTCTATTATAAAAAAACACTGTTGCTTGATTAATTTTCTGTCAAGCAACTAATCAGGTAATTGACTTATCATTTCAGCACCAGTGTGCTCCCTTTCAGTCTGTGAGCTTATGCTCATTTGTGTCTGCAAACGAGCCCGTGTGTACGTAATTTGTGTGAGTGTATGCATCTAAGTGTCTGTATGTACCAGTGTCCATGCATCTCTGTGTTTGTGCGTGTCTCATGGTTCAGTGCGATAAGTGTTCCCCAGTGTCATGGATCCCATCTCCCATCTTCCCTCACATCCTTTCACCAAGGTCACACACACACACACACACACACACACACACACACACACACACACACACACACACACACACACACACACACACACACGACCACCTAGAGATGCTGGCTTTGTGATTAATGTGATTTGAGTTGGAATACTGTTCATTTCTCTATAGGTGGCACGTCCAGTCACTAAACTGGGTTATTTCAGGACTTTACTCTGATATTTCTAATTCATTAATTCATCCATTCATCATTGTAAGAAGGAAAATTATGGCCACATATTTGGGAACACTCAGATGTACAATTACTGACTGATTACAAAGACCTGTTTTGATGATTGTAACATATGCTGAGGCTTAAGTGTTTACTCAGTTTTCTTTTGTGTATATTGTTTAAACAGTGTTAGCCCTCACAGTACAAATATGTAATAACATCAAAAATACATAGATGACATGAAATATGTGATATATCTATTTTTATGCACTGAATGAGACCTTAAGAGCTTCAGGCAAGAGAGTGAACATAAGGCTGACAAAGACATAGAAGCAAGAAGGACACAAGGATATAGAAATATAGCTGGGAGGCGAGTCACGCTTCAGAAGTAGGGAGAGAGAACAAGAGGAAAAAAAGGGAAATGGAAGGTTATAGACAAAGAGCTCAAAAGGGATCCATGGTGTGAGAAGGAAAGGAGAAGAAAAAATAAGGGGGTTGACAGAAATTGAGTGCTGGAGAGAAAACATTGTTATGGAAGCCAAATCATAAACCACTGATTGCCCTTGTGCCAGATTCACAGATGCAACCGGTTGGCGAGGCTCTGTGGCACATTTATCACTCCCATATTGAAATATTTATCAAACAAATGTTTCGAAAAACTGTTCCAGCACATAAATGTCTTCCCTGACTAAGACATGACAAATATTAGACAGTAAACCATAATGCCTAAAAACTTGATGTTTAAAGACAACGCTAATTAGGTTTATGCCACAGATTTAAATAAATTTGAAGAGCCAACTGGCACACAAGCAGAAGGAACAATACAACACATTGTCACTCCCAACTCATCACATACGGATGCTTGGTCAGGGCCCCTTGGCGTCACTTTTTAAAGCTCTGGGTTATGACTGAATGAAGTGCCACAGTTATTAACGGCAGTGGAGTCACCAGGGGGCGGTTGGAGTGGATGGAGGGCGTACAAAGCGCACAACAAAATCGCATTGGATAAGGTTAGTGAAAGACTGTTGTCATGGTTATGTGTTGGCACTCAAAGCTCTTGGTTAAGGTTAGGTACAGACTGCGGTGTGGTTTAATACGGAAAAAATTTACATGTCAACAGACAGGCTGCAGTCTGCTTGACTCATGCGCTAATGCAGTAGAGAACAATGGAATAATAGTAATAAAATAATAATAATACATTTTATTTATATAGTGCTTTTCATGGTACACAAAGACGATTTACATGAGTTAAAAAAACAGAAACATACTAAAAATATACAACACACAACATTATTACATATTAAAAGCAAATCGGAAGAGGTGAGTCTTTTTTTTTTTTTATTCTTTTTTTTTTATTATTTTTTTTATACCTTTATTGACAGTACAGTAGAGAGACAGAGAGGGGGGGAATGACATGCAGTAAAGAGCCGTCCGACAATGAGCTGTCGAGAATGCTGTTGCAGTAGTCTTTTGTCTTTTCTGGATGTGATGAAGGCATTGATCAAAGTTGCGACAGCAGAGAAAGGAGCGTGATGGGCGGAGACGAGCTATGTTTTTTAGGTGGAAAAAGGCAGTTCTGGTGATTTGATTGACATGGTGTTCAAAGGATGGGTTGCTGTCCAAAATGACTCCAAGGTTGCAGGTGTGTGGGGAGGGAGACAGAGTGGAGTTGTTGATAGTGAGGCAGAAGTTATGAGTGGTTTTGGTGAGGGATTTGGGGCCAATGATGACCATGTCTGATTTATCACAGTTTAGTTTGAGGAAGTCTATCAGAATATCCTACATGTTGAAAAATGATGCTAACACGGTACCCAGTGCGTTAAAAAGTGATGCCAAAGTGCATGTGAGAACATGGGAGTGAGACACTGCCCTGAACTGTAACCTCCTTTGTGCATTCAATAATTTTCCTCATGCATTCATATGGAGAAGACTTAGTACATGAAAACAAGAAAGCCTTTTTTGAACTATGTGAATGGCGACAGATAGGTGCTTGAAACGCAGGCGGTTCTCAAACAGACTCTGACACGGTTTTCTTGAAAAGCCATTTTTCTCTGCCTTATTGGTTCTCAAGGTGAAATTCTAATTCTGTTACCTGCATTGTTCTTATTGTGTGATGCACTACTGAGGACAATACGGTCTTGGCCAAGAGTATCTCCGTCTCTACTTTCAGTTTGTGTGTGGCTTCTGTTGCCGAACTGCTTGACTATTGAAAGCTTTCTTAAACGTAGTAACAGGATAATGGGAGATTGGTCTTCATTTTCATCTTTCAAGGTTTAGATCAAAATGTTTTATATTTCAAAAATACCTTGCAGCTAGGTGGTGGCCTCCACATCCTCCCATCCCAGTGTGCCTATTTTAAACACTTCACAATGCAAACAAGGACTGCTGGGAATGTCAGTGAGTTGGTAGGTCCACCACCACTGGTCCCCTGACCTTTCCAGTAGCGCCACCAGCAGGTTGACTTTGAGTGAAATGACATTTGGCACACATATTCACGTCCCCCTCAGGATGAGTTAATAATTGACTTTTCATCTTGTGCCATCATCGTCCAGATTTTAGTTTGTGAAATAATTTGGTTTATGACATAATACCTTCAGCATGATGACATATCCCTAAACTAAGATAGTACACATGGTAAATATTATATGTGCACAACATTGATGTTTTAATGTTATCATTATGAACACGTTAGCAATCTGCTGTTAGAATTTAGCTGAATGCACTGCTGTAAGTACAACCCCACAGAGATGCTAGCGTGTTTATAGACCCGTTGTCTTGTTAGACTGGAAATCACTGATATTGTTTCAATAGAATCTTTACCAGACTAATTAATATATGTGATTAGTGCTTAAGAAAGCAAATGATTAACAGCAGATGAAGTACTGTATGCGAAAAATCTGATGTTGTTGGGGCTTTTGTCCTGGATTACACTGTCATGTCAAACATGGTTGAAAGGTTTCACTGCATCTAAAGAAGTAAAGCAACACATTCAAGCAGATACCCCAAATGCAACTCCCCTGCACGTATCAATACAGAAGAATCATGTTTATACCCAAGAGAAATTGAGAAAGGTCTGCAGCCCAACCTCTTTTTTTTTTGTTTGTTTTTCTTTTACATATTGTGTACACCACTTTGATCCATCAATTAATTGAACTGAAAAATTGTGTTACACTGTTTCCCTGAGAGCAGCTGTTGACTTCTGGATTAGGCCACAGGTGTGTAAAAAAAACAAAACGAAAAACAAAAACAACAGCAAAATCACTGCCACTGAACTTTCGGGGGCTGACATGATGTTAGGTACAGTTTGAGGTGAAGTCTGGGTCTGGAAGCCAACTACATGATTCATTTGTCTATGGTTGACCAGATGGGTTACATGCCAGCACCAGCAGATGGTAAGGATGACTGACTGCACTGTCTCTGGTCATTAACATGGACATTTTCAGCCACACACACAAACACACACACGTGCCAAAAACATCCTTGTTTTGCTATACTTGTGGGGACCTGATATTGACATAATGCGTTCCTTAGCCACTAACCATCACAATTCTAACCTGAACTCTAGAGTCATGTCTTAATCTTCAATTGGCCATTTACATGTGTGGGAACCAGCATCATGGTCCCCACAAAGCAAGTATACTGAGCTCCCGGTTTTTGGACCCCATAAACATAGTAAAACAAACCCACATGCACACATTCAAATTCATGTACACTCTCTGCTGCAGGCAGGAATAGACTGCACCTATTCTATCACAATAGCTCACATTAATTACCTGCATGTACACACAGTGTGAGGTATAATATCACAGTATAATAGTGACATTTAGGATCTCAGGCCTGATAGAGCACTTATTAATCAGTTTTCTGGATTAATAATAATAATTTAACTTTTTCACTTGCTACTTATTCTGCTACATACTTCAGGTGAAAAGTTGTTTTTCATCAAAGGACTAAGAATAGCCTCATCTAACAGAAGAAACAGCAGCACATGTCATGGAAGGCAATGCCTTTGACTTGCCCCTCAGGGCATGGTTCAGATATCACTGTTCAAAACACTTGAACCTAGATATGTAGCCTAGTTCTGCAACATGTTGAACTATCTCACATCACATATATATTTCTTCCTCGCTCATTTTAAAATTTCCATTGAGACCTGTATTGCATCTCATTTGTGTGTAATTGAGCCATCAGTGGCATGTAATCTCATGGTCTCTGTACAGTATATTCACAGTAAATGTAGCATTTGATCTTAAGGTAATTAGTTTATGTCTGCCATCTGAGACCTGCGAAGCCTTTCAATCTCACTTTGTAATTAATTTGCTTGCCACACATTTTTAGCACTAAACCTTCAGAGCTCAGAGCTTCACTCAGTTGTCATTTTATTTGGAACACCTAACTAAAACGAATGCAGTCCAATACAACAGTCGTGAAATAAATCCTCCCTTCATGAAGGTCATAATGTTCAGTGTTTGTCAAAGCAGTTTTAGAGAGAGAGACAGAGAAATGAAAATGAAAGATTAGGAGAAAACACAAATGGATTGCTGATTATAGATCCTACAGGAAAAGACTGAACTCACCAGACCCTCAATGTTAGAATGACATCAGTTACAAAGACATTATATGTGGGCATATGAACAGCAACAAATGGATACAAACCCGTTAATTTGTTTTGAACTATTATAGGTGACCCTTGGAAGGTCTCGTTCATGGTCAGTCACGAGACCAAGCAGGTGTCATAGCAGGTGCATTACATTATAACACCAGAATATATGCTGCTTTGCTTCATATGCTGTCATTTATTTTCATTCCCTTCTATTAAAATGTCCAAACCCTTTTAACATCTATAAATGAGACTAATTCCTCTCTGTCTGCCTGTGACTGTATGGGCTGCCATTAAAGCAGCCATGGAAATGGGCTTCATCAATGCTGGCACATGTACACACACACACACACACACACACACACACACACACACACACACATACACGCGCACACAGACACACATACGTGCTCTTGTACCGACCATAAAAAGAGAGACAGTAATACACAAACAGGAGCATGCACGTCCACATACACACACACACACATAAGTACCTCCTTACTAAAACTTTCCCTGACTGACTAAGACATTAGTCATTTGCCTATGAAAACCCATTATATGGCAGCCGATCATCATTGCTCTTACTGAGACAGAGCTCCATATGAAGTATGAGAAGCATCAATCATGCACGGAGTACTTATTCACGTGTGAAATTTTTAATATATGTTTAATATGCTTTAATGGGCAAATTTATAATGTATGCTCCATGTTCCAGTGTCTTGGCCTGCACTATGGCAAACATACCTCAAAGTCATCTTTATTTTAAAGTTAGTTTGTTAATTTGGTCACTCAATATAAAAGAGTCTCACACAAAGCAGATAATAGAGTAAGACAAAGAGAATATGGCTCCTCCCAAGTGACAGAATGATCCATCTTTAGTAATTGTGCCTGCCATACTGCGACACGATAGACCCACACACACAAACAGATGTGATGCCATGGGTCATTAAATCATGGTTTGTTTGTATGTTGGCAGCTCTGTGATGAAGGGACGTTAGTGAGAGTGGCACCAGATTGTTGATGAGGGGACAGTAATGAGTGTGACACCAGTGAGGAGAAAGGGCATGGTTTCTGTCATGTTCTGCACTTCCTGCCTCAACAGATGAATGGACGGACAGACTGAGGGTAAAAAATTATAGTAGATGAGAGATGTATAAACATTCCTTTGTCTATTTAAATTCAGCTCTTTCTCTCTCTAAAACATGCAGGATGCACATATCTACACTCACAGTCCACTGAGATTGCAGAGCTCCACTCTATTATTCCCTTTAGTATGAAAAATGAGCAGTCGATAGATAATATATAAAGCATTATCATCATAATGATCATGCCTTGCGCTAAAGATGAAATCCATGTTTGCTTTTCCTTTCCACAGGATATTACTTTCCACAAAACCTCTCTGGTACTTTGTTACATCACACAGCAGATACCGACATTACTTCTGCTCTATGACGTTTTAATCTATTTTTTCTTAGGAGATAAAAATAAATAAAGACAGAGAATGGAAAAGGCAGGGGAAATCTCAAAAGACAAAACCATTTAATTGAGGAATTCATACTGTTCTGTTCTGAATCTGTTAATGGATGATGCATTTGGGAAGTCAAAATCAGACTGAGGCTGCTTTCATACCTGTAGTTTGCTTCATTTGTTCTAGACTATAAATAAAATAACGTATGTTGCCTTTTACCGTTGTTCTAGTCTGTTTCTTGTTCAGGTCACAATCAGGAGGGATGAGTGAAAAGACTCATAGCTGGCCTGAGGCAAACTGTGAGCAAACAAAGCAGTTTCTTGGCTCCTGGCGGCTACCAGTGTGCCTCCAAACAGATTGTACCTTTGGTTGCAGAAAGGCTTTATTTGACATGGGTCAATTAATACCAATAGCACACAGCAGACAAAAGTCAAGGTACAGTAACCTGTGCGAGTGGATCTCGGGGAGAAAAAGTTATAAAATGTCTTCTTTTCTGGAGAATAGACCTGCGTGGGGATGTATCCTGACATGTCAGTGTCAGGTATTTTGATGTGCATTGCATACCGCCAGGGTGCTAACCTTTAATCCAGCCCTGCAACTACTGATTGGCCCCTTGTAAGTCGAGCTGTTCCTTATGGTTGTGTGGTTTTACATCATTAGGATAAAGTTCCCCAGTTCTCCATTTGGCTTTTATGAGTTGATGCCTGAAAGCCCACTCAAATTCAGATTGAGAAATGTTTCATTTAGCCAAGTAAAACAGATGCATCAGGAATGTGATGCAGTTAATCCATGCCAACCTGACAGAAACATGATACACACTGCAGGACTGACACACTGCAGGTAGATTCAGGACAAAGTGAACAGACCGGGCTCATGGGTTGTGTGGAAAGAGAGGCGGTCAATATGATAGAGCTTCAGAATCCGTGTGTCTTACAGTTGACCCAATGTCCCACAGAGAGCTGTGTGCCAACAATGATTAGAGGAGTAGACGGGGAGAGAAACAGCAGGGATTAAACTGCTTCTTAGTGTATGTATGTGTATTTGTGTTTCTGCAGTATCTGCTATCTGCTGTTTGCCAGAGAAACAACCAGAACTACAGGGACTGGATGGAAGAGAATAAAAGGATGAGAGGATGAGTGTTTAGATGGAAAGTCTCTAACTAGAGTTCAGATACTGCTTTATGCACCGTTTTATCTGGCCACATGTGCATACATTAGCACAGATGCTTGTGCCTACACAAACAAGAACACACATGTATAAGTGCACAAAAACATACACAAAGTTATTTTCCACAACAGAACAGTCAAGGCAACAAAAGGCAACTGTTTCTCTGAATGATCGCCACAATGTGAATATTCTAAATGTGTTATTTTTACACAGGCCTCGAGTGCAACTCCAGAATAACAATGTGCGTCATTGTACTCTGCTACGCATCAAGTCTTTTCTCTTGTTCTCTCTCACGATAGTTTTTAATTAAGACCCCATCCAAACCACCAACAGAACATTCTTACGTTCAAAGTTTTTTTTTACTTTCTAAAAAGTTTATTTAACGACGTCTGACAGTATTGTACAGACATACCGATAATGCTTCATTTCCACTTGGATTAGGGAAGAAGAAAGGCAACATTTTCTTCCACATGTGGACAGTGAAGATAATTAAGACCAAAGTACTCTCTCTCACTCTCTCTTTTTTTAGATGCTGCTGCTAGTTTAGACACCTGTACAAGTTGTCGATACTGGGTGCCATTTTTTTCTTAAATCTTTTTTATTGATTTTACACCAGAATTGTGAATAAAAAAAAGAGTGTCATATCCAAGATGTCGGACTGAAATGGTCCCTGACTTGACAGACAAGACATATAAACAATAAGAACATGAACCAGCTCTCACTTCCATCAACCCCTGCACAACAGTCCTTTTGAAATGTGATGGTTGTTTAAGTTACCACTTCTTTAATTCAAGATAAAAGTAGCCTATGGGCTACTGTGTGACTACGCCACAGTGACACTTATTAGTTTGCTTTTTCGTACTATAGTAAACTCCACGATTTTAATTATTGTCAACACCTCATTGATCTATAGAATTACTTTTGTCCATTTTCCATCACCCTTAAAGAAATGCAGTGGGTGGGTTTGATTGTGGGTTTGCCAATGCTTGGATGTGTGTAAGCTGAGCGGCACCTATTGATAAATACTGCGGTTGTGGTTCAACCATGGCAGAGATGGGGCATTTTTTACTGCAGGCTGGGATGGCTTTTGTGCTACAGTACTTGAAAATCTTTACAGAATGTGCCAGAAAACATCTAGATATCCATGACTGGCTGATTCCACACTGTTGAAATGTGCAGCAGTAGACCATATATACTTGACTGCAGTCAGAGGCTTCCCAACTAACGGTTACAGAGATGTAGATAAAAAAAGAGAGTGACAATCATCATATCATTAACCATTTTGTGTATATTCTTGCTTGAAATGAAAATGTTTTAATGAGTAAATAGCATCCAAGTTTTCTGTTTTCCTGCCTTTGCAGCTGCAGTGAATTGCACACCATGCAGCTGTCACTTAAAATGGCCAATTCAAGTAGTAATTTAAATGTAAGTGTATAAATGTAGCCAGCTATCATTTTAAGATGCCTCGCACTTTGTCCACCAGTATTACAAAATCCTTTCAGTTTCCCTCTATTACATTTGTGAATACATCAATAGTAATGGAGACCACTGACATTTACTTGGTTTTTATGAGTAATTTTCACTTGGTACAGAAAATGCATTATGAAAGGTTGAGTCAAGCAGACTGTCAGGAGATTAAGGAGAAACAGGAGCCTCACAACTTTTGGTAGGACACAGGGCATTGTCCAAAACCCTGAAAATGCTGTCCTACATTATCTTGCAGACTTTCAAACAAGATGATGTATCTTTTGAAACCCAGTACCTCTTATGTTCTTAAGAAGAAATTTATTCTTAAAACCAATTTACGTACTTTTTACGAAGATTCTGACATTCACCAATGTTTTCTTATTTGGATTTGTTCTTAGGTAGGAACAGAATCTACGCACACTCAAAAGTACTTTTACGCACATTTGAGTGCTGACATGTTTGAGCAAAATAACTGGTTATTGCGTTTTCTTCCGTTCTACAGTTATATAATATTATATCATTCAAATTACAATAATATTTTTGGCATGTATAATATTTAAAAAAAAAAAAAACTTTGTTATTTTACAAAGCATTATGGTCTTTTGAAATAAATGAACACTACATTAACACTTAACCACTTGTTTGCGGCTCTCTTCCTGCAGCAGTACCTCCACAGAACTACTAAAGTTCCTTTTGCGTTTTGATTCTGTTGCTCTGTCTTTAGATTTTCATTTTGGCATTTTCTCAACTTTCCCTTGTGACTGCAGGCCCTTTCTCCACATGATCCTTCAGTCTCAGGCCCTTTTAAGGGTGTTTTCGGGCGTTTACATATGCTAATTAGGGCCAACTGGCACAAACTTTCAATTTACGAGGAGATTGGCATTCATCAATTTAAGAAGACGCACAATTCTGCAGTTTAAGAACACGTTCATGAATCTGACGTAGAGTTTTCTTAAGAACTTTCTTCAGAATAACTTAAGAAAGAATTTAAGAAAATACTTAAGAAGATATTGGTGAATGAGGCCCAATGTTCCTGACTGGCATGCCAATCATAGGTTATTGAGAATGCAATATTATCACTGCTAATTTATTCAGTTTTAATTGAATTTTGGAAACACTCCAGTCAGGTTTTAGGGCTGCTTCCCTGCATAGCAGACAGCCCTTCTGCAGGTCACAAATGACTTTCTTGGAACAAAAGATTTAGTTTCAGCAATGTGTTGGCATTTCAGAAACACTACAATGGTTGAACAGGCATCTTAGCTAGCATATCACAAACAATATCCTTGAAATAGACTCTTTATCAATCACCCACAAAGAAAATCTTCACAACACCAAGTAGAGAATGAACAACAAAACAACAGAGTTCTTCCTTCAGAGTTCAGCTTTTCCAATATTCCTAAAATGATTAACACTAGGCTAGGTTCTATCTCCAGCCCCAATATCTTTGATAATAATCTAAATATCAGTACATTAAAAGTGTCCTTGTTTTGATGAAAATTAAGTTTAAGGTTGAAATTAATGCAAGAAATCACAAGGTGTGTCCTCCTCATTGCTCCCGTAGCTTTTCTATAAATTCTTCCACATGGTAAAATTATAATATCATGTCTACCTTTCACATGGATTTCAAAAGTCTGCTCATGTACCATTGACCGCTTGTCCAGGAATTTCCTACAACTAAACCTCAAATTAAAAAAGTCCTTTAGCTCCCCCCGATTTTTCAAAAGCTACACACAATGTCAACTGGAGAATTTTAATAAGGGCCATGATAAAGAGACTGGAGGTGTTCTCTTGATTCAACCTTTGATGAGCCCTTCACAAAGGTTATGCAGTCATGCCTCTACAACAAGCTGCAAATTATTTTGAAAATGAAACCTATCCTCTCAGTAGCTGACATGGAGAAGGTCATTAATGCACACATTTCCTCTTAATAACCTGCAGTCCTCCTGCCTCACTCAAAGGTCCTTTTTATACCTGCAGCTAATCCGAAATGCTCAAACCAGTTTCCATCCTCCTGTGCAGACTCCTTTTAAAGTTTGAACTTCTTTTTAAGATCTTGCTGGTAACTCTGAAGCACAGTGTGATTTAGCTCCTGTGTGCATTACTGACCTTTTAACTTCTTTTGAATCAGAGCACAACTTGATATCCGTGTGTAGAACTGTGCTGTCTGTTCCGCACTCTGGACTCACGGGGACCAAGTCTCCATAAGGTTCCAATATTGTGGATGATCTTAAATGAGCTAAATGAGTTCAGTTCAGTGTATACAAATTTATTTCAGCATCAGCTGATGAATTAATTCTATTGTTATTGTGTAATATGTCACACTTTTGTAATGTCTTTATACTAAATCCCCCAAACTTATATTATTAACAGCATAGAGCACATTCTAATCAAAAACAATACTTACACTAAAACTACTTATTGTATGTCACTGACTGTATAAGGGCTGTAATTAATAACTATTTTCTGTATCAATTACTATACAGATTATTTTCTCAATTAACTGACTAAGCATTTGGTCTATAAAATGTAAGAAAATTGTGAAAATTCCCATCAGAGTTTCCTCTCAGTAACATCTTCAAATTGATTTTTTTTGGTCTGATAAACTGATTTAAATTCAAATCCTCACAGTGGAGAAGCTGGTACCATCCATCCATTCGCTATACTGCTTATCCTTTGAGGGTCGCTGGGTTGGGTGAGTGGCAGGGTACACACTGGTCAGTTTGCCAGTCTATCACAGGGCTGACATATAGACACAAACAACCATGCACAGTCACACCTACGGGTAATTTAGAGTTTCCAATTAACCTGCATGTCTGTGACTGTGGCAGGAAGCTGGAGTGCCCAGAGGAAACACACGCAAGCACGAGGAGAACATTTAAATTCCACACACAAAGCATGAACAAACCAAGGTTCGAACCCCGAACCTTCTTGCTGTGAGGCAACAGTGCAACCAACAACCAGAGGAACCAACAAATTTAAGATTTTTTCTTAAAGAAGTGATTGATTAATGAGTTGATCTATGGAAAATGAATTGGCAACGGTTTTGATAATTGATTAATCCCCTATCCTCCCATCATTAACCTTGTGGCTCACATACAACTCAAATATCAACAATCATCTTCACAAGTGTGAATTCTGATTCTGGAGGTCAATGTGGTTACATTACATGCTGCCCATTAATCAAAATAATATAAAGAGCTGCAACTTCATAGTACAGAACATATTTATCCATAGCATAACACTTACTATCTCCCTGGCAACGGAGTGGTCCAACAGTCAGCTTGGCCAAAGATCCCGGTCTGTTAGTGTCACCTACGGCAATCTGGCTGACTGGTAAGTGTTCCTTATATATCAGGAGTCCAGAATCTTCTCTCCTGTGAGATGGATTGAAAGACACATACAGACAGAGGGAAAAAGAGAATGCTGTTTAGTCTCTTCACTTTGTTTTTTTTTTTCATCTGTAATTTCTGCATAAAAAAAACGGAATGAAGCAGATTCATGTTAAAAATCTTTCTCCAGTGCTGTTCAGTGGACATAGGATGTCTTGGAGGGGCTGCGAGCCGAGCTGCTGCAAACCTTTGCTTAGCTCGACTAAAATCCTTCATCCGGTTAAAATATATACTAGTCAATTTTGACTGCTTTGTGCAGACAACCACAACGCTGATGCACATGTATAGGGGATATGACACCATTTACAGGCGACCAAATGATTAAAACCACAGATTTCTCTTGAGTTTGAAAACTATTCTCTTGAGTTTGATAAATTGCTGGAAACATTTGGGATAATGTAAGTACACCACTCAACAAAGTATATATGTCTAGTTGTTTTTAGACATTTTAATGCAGAAAAGTTACAAAGCCCATTAAACCTTTAAATCAATGTATGGATGAGAACAAGTGTGAACCAATAAAACCAATATATCAATACAAGCATACTTAAATAAAATAATTCTTTACTTTCTCTTGCTAGAACATTAACAAGTCCACTGACAACATCACAACAGACAAGAGGAGGAATATTAAATATTTAAATTCCAGCTTTCAAAGCGGTAATGAGTTTGAGTTTGACATGTTTTAAATTATTCACAGAACTATTTGATTTTAATTATTTGTCATTCAATACAATTTGGAAATGAACGGTGAGAGAACTCATTAGTGGCTGTGTGTATGTATGTGTGCATGAGTGAGCATGTGTGCAAGCATATGTGTGTCATGAATGTGTGTTTGTGTGTGCGTGCATGTGTGTTTTTCCATGTGCTGCCAAAAATAAGGGTAATGAGTGGAAATAGAGTTATATGGGTGATATTTCGAAAACTCGCTCAGCCAAACAATGAGACATTAATGCATACATTATTAATGGAGAGAACCAGGCAGAGTAAGACTTATTTGTAATCTCATCAGTTTTAGAGATGAGGCAGGAGACATGAAAGCGAATGAAATCTCTCCTTCTTGCTAACACACAGTAATTACTCACATACAGTTTGCACACACACATGCACACACCCACAGACAATGATGCAGTTGGTTTAATGAGAATATCCATCAGCTAGCTTAAAGAGCTGTAAAACACAAACTGGTTCTGGAGGCAAACTTCCCTTTTAAATAAACGCATCATTGACGGTGGCATTCATCATTCAACCCCCCTCAGCATTTGAAGCAAGACACATCATCAGACTGTCCAGCTTAGGCAGATCCTGAGCTTGTAGATCAACGCACACATTAGCAATAGCAGTGGTGACCATTTCAGTTTCAGCACAGTGAAACTGTGTGTGTGTCAACTGCCATGGGTATGACATTTCACTTTTAAGTTCAGTTGACATAGCAATGCAATCATCTTGATTTCAGGCAAGATGTTCTGTTGTGCAGTTAAGCCCCTTGAGGGAAATTTGTGAGTTGAGATATTGGGTTATATAAATAAAACTTGACTTCTTTGTAGCAGTTATAAAGGGATTCATATGTATGTGTGAATGTCAACTAAAATGAATATATCTGCAAAAAAACATGTACTTATGAAATGTAACAGGCATCGTGACCTTTATAATTTAATTTTAAATTGAGAATATTTTACAAACAGCTGCATGTCTGAATGACAGTACTTATTTAATATTGTGAAAGTAAAACAGAAGTTCAACCAGTTCCTCTGATCAGGTGAGAAAATCCTTGGGTGCAGTTCGCAGTGATTCTAACACAACAATATATTGCTGATTTCAGTCATATGTAGATGAAAACAGCCTTTCATTTCTAGCCAGCAAGAGTCAAGTTTATCAACGACAGAAATGACAACTTTTGTGAGCAAGTTTGATCAACTGTAGCTAATTAACTAATTAAATAGTGTTAACTTTGTGAAATGGTTGAAAACTCAGTCTGACTGGCTTAATACGCTCTTGAATGCGATATACAGGATATCATGCAAATGTCAAGGCTATGATGACGTCTTACAGGCAAAAAGTCTGCTTTCCCACCAGTTGATGACTTACATAGAAGACATGGATATAAAGCAGTGGTATTGTTCTTGCAGGGAAGAAATAGCCAAGTATGGTATATATAAAAACAACAGACTGCTATTTTATTCCAACATAATCCTGTCGGAGCGCTTAATTTACTACAGAATAACATTCAGTACCTGGATAAGCAATACAGAAGTTAGATTTATGCATTATAGTTTGTATTTTCAAACAGTATGTTCCAGTTTTAGAAGAGAAAAGGCTTTGAGGATGAAGACTAACCAGTGTGTTTGACAAACTTAACACTATCTCACTTAATGAGTTTTGCTGTAAAAACCCACGTTAGCCCTAACTGTTATTTCTGGTCTGAGAATGCTACACATTGGACATTGGACATTTTTTTTTATGTAATCTGTAATCCCTCGCAATAATGTGGCAATAGTTCATTACTGATATGTTAACTCTTGACTTGGATGTACCACTAGCCTCCTACTAGCAACCTAGTTAAAGAGATATGCACACTATTCCACCCATTCCTTACACTTTCATCCTTCATTTCTGGGGTTTGGAAAGGATAAAAAGGCACATGCTAAATTTAGCAAGCTGTCAATTTTCAGACACTATTTCTTTAAGCATGATTTTTAAACAGTATATGTGCTATAAAACCTCTGATAAACCAAAAGTATTTTGGCATTATTGATGGAACAAAACTGAGTTAAGATGGATACAGCTGGATACTCAAAGGAGCATTAAGCCAAATGCACAGCAGATTGACATGAATAAATAGATGTGCTGACTTAGCTCTATGAACGTCCCTATGTAACCCGATATGCTCCAATGCAGTGGGTGGACTTGGTGTGACTGAAAACCTTTTACTGCCATCTGTTTCTGCAGACTTTAGTGCAAAACTAAAACTGTGAAGAAGTTAATCAATACATACACACAAGTTGTTTGTGCCCCTGCTGAATGTGTACATGATAGACAGACTTACAATTGTGTGAGGTCGGCGTCGCAGTTGCAGTCGTATTTGGGGTCAGTGCAGTTCCTGTCGATGCCACAAGCACATTTCTGGATGCCAGGTCCCGAGCCGCCCCAGTAGAAGTGCTTCTCGCTGCCCCGGCCCACCCACCACGTGTAGGGGGTCCCATCTGGGAACCAAACAGAGACAGACACAAACAAAAAACTTGTAAGTTCCTTTCAAGAAAGAGAACAATCATGACCCTACTGTTTTTTTTTTTTTGTGTCCCTCACAGAAATGTACAGCAAAAACACAAACACAAACAGTTGTGCTGCAAAACAGTCCAAGCTCCTTCCCATTACAAGTGATTAATCGTTCAGTCATTGACTGTTTGAGGCTTTTGTCGCATTAATGTGATTTATATTGACAACTAGCAGCTGCATGTTGAATGAAATTCATTTGCACAACTTGTTTAATGTACCTGGATCATACCTGTGATTTTAGTGATCTACTAAAAACAGCTTCAGCACTGCATGTGCATTTATCTTTGGCTTCATTATGTGTGAATCTGTGTGAATGTCAGACCTCTGAGCACATTTGTTGACACACAAAAACCTGTTTATGTGTGTGTGTGTGTGTGTGTGTGTGTGTGTGTGTTTCAAAAGGATAAAAGGTGAAGGATCGCAGTTTTTCAATAAGAAATGTAATATTGTTTTCTTTGCCTTGGATAACCTATTCTGGCATGGGACAGTAACTAGGCAGAGAGACGGGTGTAAATATCTCGGTGACTGGCAATATATCACAATAACAGCAAGAGAGAGTGAAACAATATTACGTTTCCCTCCTTATTCTCAGAATATAAGCTGCATTGTCAATATCACTTTGTCAAATTCCATCAGAGACAATGAAATCTCCTGAGCCATATTTTTTTACAGGAGAGGATTGAAGCAGACTTTAGATGCAGCACAATTACACTGAGGTGTGATGCTGTATTATTATACTTTTGATCTACTGAACTGGGACTAAACTCCAGGAGGAAGCTACAGATGTGCCTGTGTGTGTTTAAATATATATATATATATGTGTGTGTGTGTGTGTGTGTATATGTGTGTGTCTGTGTGTGTGTACATGAGTGTTTGGCCTTAGTGACCTGTGGGTTTATTGTCCTCATAAAGAGAATTAGCCTCATCTCTCTTCAGGCCACTGTTCAGACAAGCCATTGTCAATAGGATTAACACTGTCTCCTCAAGAGACTTCACAGCCCTCTCCCTCTGTGTGTACACGTATGTGTGTATGTCTGTGTGTTTGTGTGTTTGTGTTTATGTTGTTGTACTTCTGTACAAGTGCGAACCAAGTTTCAGTTTAAGACCTTCACAGTTAGGTCAGTGAGGTCCCCAACCACAGCCAACCTAGCTAAGCCCCCAGCCTACCAAAACGCCATCCATGTTGTCCCCAACCCAATTAGTGAGTTGCATGCCATCGTCCTTGAAGCTGCTCTGCGGCCACTTTGAACAACTCCACTCGCTTGCCATTCACTTGGCAAGTGGGGATAATTATGTGTAGTTATGTTCCTTCTTGCCCTAATAACACGAGCAAAACAACACCCCATAATGAGAGAAAATATTCCTGCATCAGTCATCTTCAAACTCACAATCCTCTTTCTACTGCAAACAAAAGACAGCGTATGCTCCGCCGTTTGCCTGCTCTAGGCCCAAGCTCCATAGATGGAAAACATGAGACATAAGATAAAATAAATAATGGACTGTCTTATGTTAAGAAAACGCTTCAAACATGGACACATCAATGTGGTCAGACTTGCAAGTCAGTGTGGTCAGACTTATACTGAAAAGACAAGAGTCCCCATGTCTGAGTCAAAGGGACAACAACCAAGTAGCCAAAAACATACAGCGTAACAGTGAGTGAATGCCCCTGAAGCCCTAATTTTCACTTTCAGCTTGGTCTCTCACTAACCCTGCCATGTTATAACAAAAAAATAATCAAAATGAATCCTTTTCACAAGTTGTTTTTCAGGATGAGTAATCAAAGAAGAAAGAGGGGAGGAGAGGAGAGAACGGGGGAAGGAGAGGAGGGCATCAGGTGGAATGGGAGCTACGTATTGTGCCAGTTAAAGTCTCCTGTGTGATTTGGTTAAAGCTCTGCCAAAACAAACAACCGAGGAGTGGAGGAGTGGAGAGAGTGAGGATGATGGTGGAGGGGGAGATGAGAGAACGACAGCATGGATGGATGGAGATGTGAGGAAGGAGAGATAGAATCATATTGGCAGAGAGTTCATATGGAGAGGGCACTGCCAAGATGAGGCTCAGGAGCACGGCTGTGTG
The DNA here is from genome assembly GCF_002260705.1 of Seriola dumerili. Classification (NCBI taxonomy): domain Eukaryota; kingdom Metazoa; phylum Chordata; class Actinopteri; order Carangiformes; family Carangidae; genus Seriola; species Seriola dumerili. The sequence continues at coordinate 756,034 of NW_019175077.1, forward strand.
TGTGTGTGAGTGTATGTTTGCGTGTCTGAGAAGGACAGTGTGTGTGTGATTGTGTGTTTTTCCCTGGAATATATATATATATAATATAATAATTTTATAATATTCTATTATTTCATATTTATTCAGCTTCTGTTCCATTTCATGCCATCATCTGCCAGTTTGTAGTATGCACACAACTACCATGTCATGTCACGTATTATCATTTTTTAACCATATTCAGGATATGATATAGAGCATAACCTTTTTCTACATATCTCTGTATGATTCTAACATTATCAGGTCACTGTCCACTGTTAAATGTTATAATAACTGATAGAAACAAAGTTGTAATAAATCAGAATTATCCCTTAAACCTCAAAGGACAAAGAAATAAAAAATCCAAGCTAAACTGTCTTGTCTCTTTAAAATCTTATTCTTTACAGTACATCCATCCTCACTCCTTCCTTTCTCTCTCGCAGCCAAATTCCCAGCAAACATGCAAAATGTCCACAGGAGAGGAGAAAACAGACATGGCAGATTGATAAGGCCGGGGGTTGTGTTCCTCTTCTGTCCTCAGGGACAGCCACACAACACTACTTACTGTGACGTCTTTATCTTTCTGTTATTTCAGCAACACACACACAGACACACACCTATTTATCTCCTTTCTTATCGAGAGAGGTTAATGTCTGCATCTTCATCATGTCCGCTGCATTTTGTACGGAGACTCCCCAAGCAAAGACAGATAGAGCAGCAGAGGGAAAGACACAGACACAGAGAAGAAGAAAGACAGTAAGAGGGAGATAGGAGCTGTGAGATAAGAATGACAGCAAAAAAAAAAGACAGCAATAAAAAAGAGAGTGAGAGAAAGAGTGTAATCGCTGTCTTCAAAGTGATAAGAGAGCTGACAGTTTCATCCTTCTGTCATAACAATTAATGCTATAGCCAGACAATTAGATCTAAAATGGCACCCGCAAAACTCATATTAATGTCAGAAAGATGACAGCCTTTCACTCTGCAGGAGGGCTACTGAACCAATTGTCAACCGTATTGTTCATATTAAGCATAAGCTGAGTACAGTATCTGTACCTGGAGGCTTCACCTTAATACTCAAGACTAGGTTTAGGCGGAGATGGCGAGGAAAAAATGGAGGAGGAGAATAAAATTGTAAATACAGAGCAGGAGGCACCCCAACCAACCCAGGATATGGGAGAAGAACTTGTTACTAAAAAGGGTGTGACTTATGTTGTGTGGACAGTGCATTATGGTTATTTTAAACCAGGGATGGAGTGGCTAATCGGGAAACACAATGATTTCAAAAATAGATCATGTAGGCCGTCGCGTTAGGTTCTTTAAATAAACTCTGACGACTACTGCGTGTACGTTTGCAACTTTTAGAGAGAGGGAGAAGGAGAGAGAGGGAGGGAGCAAGACAGAGCAAGAAGGGGAGAGCTCAATAGCACTGTGCATGGTGATCTGTCCAGTGAAGCAGGCTGCGGTGGTTCTGTGTGGCCGTCACCTACAGGTGGACCAGTCCAAGTCAAAAGTCCCGGGCCAGTTTCTATTCCCACTCTGTCCCTGTTTTAAATCATTTCTTAACTGAATTTACAGAACAATTACGCATCATGATACATATTATTATCATAATATAAAATTACATACAGTATATCGTGATAGAAGATTTTGCCTATATTGCCTAATGCACATGTACACAGAGTTATAACAAACCTGTATCTTGTGACTTGATGACTGTGTTTCTAAAGTTGGTTAATCAAAAATACAGAGAATAGGATACATAATAGAGAACTTTTAACAGTACTGCATGCTGTATTCTGCTCTTTGATAATTTGGTTGGTGCAGTTGGTGAAGATTTGGTGACTCTCTTTGCATTAGCTTTTTATGATCTACGGAGCAAGTTTTGAATCACTAAGAAATGATTTACTGGTTACTGCAGGCACTTAATCATGATGGATGACTAATATAGCAGATGATTAGACTGTGTCTTCATTGCACTGTTGCACTGAATTTCTTTTTTCTAAGAGAGAAAGGAAGGTTTGGAAAATCACAGATTGGTCTGCAGTACACAGAAAGTCGTGTCCATAAAACTCATATTATCGTTCACAAGTACTTGTACATGGGCCATGCTTCATATCAAGGGGTCACACCACTGCCAGTCAGAGTGTGAACTGAAAGGTCAATGGATCCAAAATGGCACTCGACATGCTCAGTTGCTCATATTCTTAGTGCGGGAGATGATGGCTTTTAAGAAAGGTGGTCAGTTGGAGCTGAAATGCCAAAATGGCATTCATAACCCTGAGATGCAGGTTTCTTATAAACCTGTCTTTGACCTCACCTTTTAGTTTGCAGCTTCCCTGGAGTCATTACACGTATAGTGGTCATTATTGACTCCAATTTAAAGCACAATCCTCCTCTGACCCCGCTGGTTGACAGGCATCAGAGAGCAAAAGCACAGTAGATGCAACCACGCGCATTACGCAACCATGTACAGAGTATAAACAGTTCACCTGCTCTATACACTGATCTCTAAGGAGTGTGAAAGTGAATCAATACTCTTCCTGACTTTCCTCTAACAAGAGCAGGTACTGTATTTTTTTTTTTTTTTTTTTGGAAAAAAAAGAAAAGTCAAGAATAAGTCTTATGCACACTGCCAACCCCTCGTCTTTGCTAAGAAAACACCCATCAGGAGACACAACAAAAATGTGCACACCCACTGATATACACTTATACCCTTGCTATCAGTCTGAAGGTTCCTGGACAAAGACAAGAGTATCAAACAACACACTCACGCACACATATATTTTCAGTCTTGGAGAGTTTTCATACAAAGTCGTGGATGAATTGGTCTGTGTCAGGGCAGTGTTGGTTTCGGTTCTTTGTTGTTGTCGTTTGCTTGCATTTCTGTTTGTTGTGCAGAAAGCCTGATGTCTCCACTCTGCACCCGCTGGTCTTTGTTAGCCTCCTATCCTCTTAACATCTCTGTTTTTGTAGGGAGACTGTAGGGAGGCATATTAGCCATGCCCCGCGATCTCTCCCAAGAGCCACAGATAATGCAGTGTGTGTTTGTGCGTGTGGATACGAGAAAAAGAGATGGAGAGTATTTGTGTGCCTCTTTCTTTGTCTCAGTCCTTTTGTTTATCTATACGAGTCCATGTGTGTATTCTCTTCTCTGCTCCTTTTAATCTGTCTGCAAGACTTTGTCTGGCTCCCCTGTCTCTTTCTATTGTCTCAGTCTTTCTCCTCCTCTAGATCACCTATCCATCAATTTACTGAGATCCTGTCCTACCTTCAGGCTTTTCCACCATTTTTATTTAGGCCTCTCTCTACTTCATGCTCTCCACCATTTCTTTGCTCTCTCATATCGCCTGGTCTCAGAGGCCTCTTTCTCCCTATCTCTCTTCCTATTATGCCTTTCTACCTTCTCTTTGCACTCCTCCACTCTTTTCCCCTCCCTCTCTCTCATATCTGCTTTGCACACCTTTTCCTTGCATTCTAATATCAGTTGGTCTCAGTGGCCTTCCTCTCTTTTTCCATGCTCCATATCTGTCTATCTATCCCATGTCTCCATGACTCTTTCCTGGCATCTAATCTCTTTATGTTCTCATTAGTCTCACTATAATCTGCCCTTTAATCCATGCTAATTGCAAGCTCTGATCCTGATCTGAAGTTGTATTTGAAACACATCCCGTCTTCCCTGTCTGTCCCATATGGTTTGATCAGTGAAGGGCTACAATGCATACCAAAATGTAAAACGCCTGTGCGCTGTAAGTCCTTGTAATTCTTTACCCTTGGTTCAGTATGTGGTTGAAATGGAGTTCTGAATATTCTAAGGTAATTTAAAATGTACCAGTAGCACAATGGAGCAGGGTTTTTAGGAGTGAGTCCCGATTTTGTTAGAATAATCTACACGAGGACGCCCAAAAAACCTGCACAATCCATCAGGTTTGCATCAGGTTGTGCTCAAAACATGGTGCTGCCAATGGTTTCACTCCATTCCACTGAACGGTTGGTGGAAAATAAGTGTCCAAGAGATGTAGCAATGCACTAACAAAGGCACGAAAGAAGTAAAAATAATTCTAAAAATCTGCTCTGCAAATGTTTTATGTAGGAAGAAAAGCATTCAGCATCTTTGATGAGCCTTCAGCTTATACGCCATGTGTTTTGGTCAGAAACACTGAATGCATAACGTCATTTCCAAAACACTGTAGAGGGCACCTTTAAGTACGTCATGAGATTCAAAATGATGTGTGCTGGTTGGTATCTTGTATTGTAAAAAAAAAAAAAAAAAAAATCAAGCAGCCCATTAATCATTAAATCAAGCAATTGCTACACTCATTTCACAGGTACAGTTGTGTCCATTAGACAAGCCTGCCATTATCTTTAGTGCTGCACCACTAAAGGACCTATCCAATCTGAAATGCAGTGAAATGAAAGTAAATGGGAAAACATGGATTTCCTATGCTACCTGTTGTATTTCTTTTGTTGTATTCTCTGTTGCAAAAAAAGCCCATTCATATTCTATAAACCCTGTATTTTCATGGTGGAGGGAGGAGGTTAAAGAGGGACAGTGCAGAAATGAGTTTGCTATTGCCTGCAGTGCAAGCAGTGTCAGATGACACATCTCCGTTGTCTACATCAGAACACACAGCAGACAGGCCAGGGAAGGATAATGAGTTATTTCAACAGTTTCTACCTGAGAGCACCCATAACGGGATCCACCTCCCTGACAGTTCTGAGGCCTCCTTCCCTCACCCGCTCTTCGGCACAACGCTATGCTCTAGTAAATTCACTCTGCATAACTCTGCAGCCATCTACAACTCTTCACAGGTCATCACCGAGTGTATCCGGCCATTAAATGAAAAACACCTCGGAAAGGGGAGACAGTGGGAGGATGGGAAAATTAATATCAATGGTTGTGCCCCTAATTGGCTTGTCTGCTTGATAAAGGACACAATAACCTGACTCTGCTGCAATTACCCCCCCCCCCCTTCCTGACTCTAAAGTAAGCACTGGAGCCGGCATGTGCACACACAAACGTAGGCGCAAACTAAAGAGAATGTGTGCACACAAAAACACACACATCTGGCAGCCATTGTAACTGACAAAAGTGTAAGCTGAAAACCATAAACAACCATAATCACCATTACCGCAGGGTAATCTCAATCAGTGTGTGTGTGTGTCTGTGTGTTTATGACTATAAGTCAGATTTAGTGTCGTGTCCCCTCAGGTCAAGGCTGATGGACAGATGTGTCATGGGGAAAATGACTCCTGCCAAGACACACTCGTTTTTTCTCTGCTTTTTTACTCACACCATCCATCTCCCTGCATATCCGTTAGGCTCATCATATGGATGGGGATACAGTGAACAACACTCATAATGACAGAGGAGGATGAACACGGCATAAACAACTCCACAGAGACGAGGGCAAAGAGGAAGAGAGCAAGTGGGAGAGAAAAGTGAATCAGGGAGAGAGGCAGGTGGAAAGGCAGAAAAGAGAAAAAAGACAGAGCCGTCAGAGGACAAACAAAAAAGGGAAGACTCACAAGACATGGACATGACAAACGAAAAGGGAGAGGCGAAGAAGTGGTCATGGCAGAGATGTTTTGAGGGATTATGGGTGAAAGAGGCAAAACAACTTCCTTCACAGTCCCTCAGTGACATATTGTTATGAATATGACAAGACAACTGTAGGAGTTGTGGGAATTCACAGCTAAGGTGTGAAGATTCGTGCCATACTTAAAGGTAAATTGTTACCGACTAACTTTGACTTCACTTTTTTAATTACTATTACTACTATTAATTACATACTGTTCAATCAAGAGGAGAAAAAAAAAGTTTGAGCCTGAGTAATATGTCAAGACCTTCCGTGTGGCTCCGATAATTATTTAACTTAATCACAGATGTCAGCAATTGACATTTCCTCATATGCTCCTTCAAACATAAACCCAAGTTTTTTTTTAAATATTATACTGTATGTGCAAAGACAAGCCTGTCTCCTAGAAATCACATTTCTACACAGCTACACTGCAGCAGTAAGATATGTAATTGGGACCGGATTACATTTCTTTGTATGTTGTTAATTTACATATCTGGCATGTTTTAAATGCGTTGATACTGAAGTGTTCCCAAATTATGTATTTATTTTCTGCCAAAATATCCAATCTTGCAGTACAATATCCACTCATAGTGACTAGAGCATTTTAAACTTTTTTTTTTTATGATTGCGTTTAGGCACTGACAGCACTTGGCTAACATTAGGCAAAAATCGTGGTCTGGTTAAATATGGAAAAATTTCACAGTGACCTCAGATAAAATGTGTTTGAGCCAAAACCATGATCTACCCCAACCAAAGCTCTTTTGTTGCCTAAACCTAACCACAGACACCCTAGTCTCTGGTGTGACAGTCGTGTGCTTTATACACCCACCATCCACCCCGTTCACCCTACAGCGACTCCGCTGCTATAAACAAATAAAATTCGCCTCCAAACATAATCCAGCCAACGATTTCCTGCAAAACCATTTTGCTGTTGCAGTTTATTTGTATAGAAATGCAATTTCTAGGAGACAATGTTTGGCAGAGAACAAACAGACTGTAGAAAATCATAGCTTCTGTGATGTCATCCACAGGGTTTTAGCTGATATTTGAGTTTATCAAACTCTGCCAAAGCAAACATGATATCCATACATATCCCTCTTGAGTGTTAATATTTATTAAGAGGAATAATTTTTGAAAATTGTCATCAAAGCACATAACAAGATGTTCAACATTCAGATGTGGTGTTTGCGGCTTGGAAAACACAAACTCAAGAGGATTAGGATTATGTAAAACACAAAGATGAAATGGCATTTTATAGCACTGTCATGCACAAAAACCTGGTATGTTGAGTTGGAGACACATCGCAGCCCTCAGATACAATGTTGATGCCATTAAATTAATTCAGATTAAACTAATCTTCAGTTACAGACCTAATTACAAATATCTCAGACATCATAGAGAGCACCGAGGTGTTTATAAGCTATAAACTGAATGCACTTGTGTATATGAACCCACGCACTCAAACCATACAAGCAGGCACCCACACAGCCATGACAAAAGTCTAAATTTCTTTCATGTTGCTGTGACACAAAACAACAGAAACAAGTCTCTCTAGTGTCTATCAATTGTCAAATAAGCTCTTGCTGGATTTTGGCTTTGTATTACTCATGAAGGGAATGTGCATCCTGCTGACAACTGGGTGCTATGTTCATCTCTGCACCACTTTGTTGTCACAAATGTGATGGATTTCAGGCTTTTATCCTTAAAGATGTCTTTTTTTTTTTTTTTCTCAAATTTTTCCCTTCTCCCTTTTATGATCCAGCTGTGCTGCTATCCAAACAACTGCTACTCCATTTCCATTTACTTTTTTGTCGTACTCTCACGTGGTGTGATCAAACAATATCAAGTGACATCGCGGGGTAAAATTTCTTTAAGTGAGGAAAGAAGACTGGGAAAGAAAGATGGAGACAGACATGTCAACAACATTCATCGAGGAGGGCGGATTCCGGCCTGTGCTTGCATGACTATGTCTTTTGATTTATTCCTGTCAATACTGATTTGACTTGGTGGTGGTATGGGGCATGTAGTCTTGCTTGTGGCTTAACCCTGATGATTTGTGACTGCATGTCTGAATGAAAATCATTGAGTAGTAGCGGTAAAATATCAAAATGTTCTGTCTTGAAAGCCTCAAGTATACAGTGTAGTTCTGCTGGTTGCTTGCAAAGCGTATTATGTTTATACATCATTGCATCAGCCTTGAGAATTTATTGCAGGCATTTATTACAGTCTAAGATGCCGAGAGCCACAGCTTTGAGGAAAAAAAGGTTGAGCGGCTTCAGACAGCGTAGACATTTCAGAGGTATACAAGGTGTCTTTCAAAGGTGAACAAAGAATAACCTTTGACACCCCTCTCTCATCCAGCCTGCTGCATTCTTCTCCCCTGCTTCATTCCTACCTTGCTCTTTGTTTGCAGTCGATCCGTAGGTGAAGAGGTTGACCTCAGCGGGCCCGACACTAACCCACTGGGCTTCTCCATGAAACACAAAGACCCAGCAACCTTCTCTATCTTATTCTACCTCTCTTACACGCTCAATCTCTATTTTCAGCTTTGTCTGCTCTCTCGGCTGCTTTTTCTTTTCCCCCCTTTGGTATTCCTGTCTCCCCATCTCTCTGTTCCCGCTTCCCCTCTTTCCCTCACTGCACTGCTGTCTCCATCTTAGCTTGAGTTATTGATTTCTGTAAAGGTTGACTGCTGCTGCTGCCTTTCTCTCTCTTTTCTCTCACTCTAACTCCCTCCTCTTTCCTCTCCTGTTTTTCTATCTTTCACCCCACCATGTTTTTACCACATTAAAAAAAAAATCCACTTTCTGTTTCTTTCTGTTTTTTTCTAACTCTTCTCTACTCTTTATTGTCTTTGGGAGGGACAATTTAAGGCAAAAAACTTTTAGACTCTGCCATTCTATATTTGTATGTCTGGTCCTCCTTCTCCCACTCCTTCTCTACCTTGACATGGCCTGACAAGGAGTGTGCTCGTGTCAGTTATGCAACACTAGACAGAGCACGTGGATCATTTTTCTGAAATATCCTATAGCACAGAAATCCAAATTTACTCAGATACTTTTGTCACAATCCCTGAAGAAATCAGTTTTAAATCCTTTTTCAAACATTAGCCAGAGCTGCAAAGAAATTAATGTGAAATGAAAACAAAATGAATGTTCAAAACAAATAAAAACTAGTATTGCATTAATGTAAGCATCTGGTACAACTCAGATTAAAAAAAGTCCATTCCCTTGAGGGAGGTTTTAAGATGGAATACAGAAATAGGTCTACAGTCCATCAAGCTTACTCTGATAACAAAAATATGGGGAATGGCAAGAGGTCCAACAATGTAGTTTCTAAATAATGCATGCATAAAAAGACAGATGCCATTGAAACATGAGAATGAGTATAAACAAACCTCTATCTAGGGTGGACTTTAACCATGTTGGGGTTATATAATGTATCTAGAATACTCTGTGTCCTCAAGGTTAAGACCTCAGCTTGATTTATCATGACAATGTTTTGTGATAGTTGTCCTCATATACATTAGCCTTTATCTTCTCCTTCTGAGCAGGAACATATTCACAGATTTACCTCAGATGTTTCCTTATAGCCTTTGGAAGACCTAATTGCATAAATTTGCAAATTAATGACGAAAAACTGATACTGCTGAAACTGCTGTAACAGTTAATGCTTAAAGATACAGAGTTCATATTAATGCCAACCATGTACAGACAGGTAAGTTGTCTATAAATATTTATTAGTGCATTAATGGGCAAAGTTAATGGAATGAGAAATAGCTAAAATGATTGTGTTTAATACAGCATGATGATTAGGTTGGGACATTAGGCAGCAGAAGTGCCTCTTGTTTTAAAGATATTCCATACTTCATATTTTAATGCCACACTTAACCCTTACAGACACTTCAGATGTGTAAACTTCCTGTCAGTTATGGACACAGGAGATTTTTTTTTTTTGCTGCTAAATCTACTAAATCAAACCTCTGATAGCACATCATCAGGCTGACTGTTTAACATGTAAAGTTACAGTTGTTGTTCACATTAATAAGTGTCATCACCACTAATACCGCAGGAATTGAACGCAGAGGAAATTAATCACACCCTCAGCGAGAAACCATCCAACCAAGACCTTTCAACCAACAGACATGCTGTTTACCTTACACTTCAAAGGATGATTTGAGTGCTACAGAAACAGCTGTGAAATGTTATGAATTTCTTTTAAACACAGGAAATTAGTAAAGGGATAAAATTGCAAACTTTCATAAAATAAACATTATTTTCCATAAAAAAAAAACCTTCAAAGAAATAATTGAGGCAGTGAAATAAAAACAAATATAATGTACAAAGAATTATATCTGTGTTTTGTATTGTTATTATTTAAAAGGTCATGTTGAATTTAGATATAAACCTAGAGCATTTTGCAACAAATTGCCAATTTATTTTCAGAATCGCAGGATTATACTTAGCAGTAAGTGTTGCTCACCTGCCCATCATTCCCTAATAACCTGTCCATGATGTCTTGGGGAACATGATGGCCATATTAGTAATGAGGACGTGGCTGACAGGTGAGGCTGCACCTGGCTTGTGGAAGCTCATTACAGAGTCTTAATGATGTGCTGTGTTCCATAATTAGGAAACTTTTCGGCTCTCTGTCCAATCTCCCTGTTTGGTTGCTGTGTTGGCTGTGGGCAGCACAAGTGCTTTGGTTTGGTTTGACAGCTCAAATGCACAGAGTGTCTGAGAGATCTGTGGAGCACTCATTGGATGTGCCAGTGGAAGGTCCTGTAGGAGTGTACATGAGGACACATACAGGATGATAATGGGATATGAGAAAGAGTGAGTTGGGGGGCTGGGAGTTGGAAAGTTTGAAAACTTAGTAGTGTTCAAATGTGTGTAAGGAGCATGTGTATTTTCATTTTTTTCTTACTGAGCTATACTGTATTTTCCTGTAATGTATTTTCATATATATATTGTGATATGCTAACTAGCCTGAGACCAACTTCAATGAATGATGCTCTCTGTGTGTTTGTGTGTACACTATACATATACTATGTACAGGCCTGTGTTGGTCTAAGTTGTTATGTTTTTACTTGTCAATGACAGCCAGAAATTTGCTTCCAAGTCCAGACTTCTAATGAGGCTTCCAAACTTTTCAAGCGGTGTGATAAGCGATAAGATGTAGTTTGTGCAAAATGACTCTGCATTTGAGTTTCAAAGGTTATGGACATCTTTGCAGAACTCTCCATGTTTACCCTTCTGTGAGTCAATTAGTGCCGGAAGCATTGGGATTCATTTATTCAGGAAATTGTCCAAGGTTTAGGACTGATCATAAACATGAGAATCTATAAACAAAATAACAGATTAATTACACCCAGTGAGTCTATTTTGGAGACTTTGTTTGCAAGATAGACACCACTGCATAAAATCTGGGCACTTCTAAAACGAGCCAATCATTATGGTTATTTCTGTATGTGAGGCAAGACATAATCCACAGTATTAACTGTTATACATGGTGATTAAATGCTATGAGTGTGGGTAAATGTGTGTGTATTGTGTGTGTGTGTGTGAGATCCTGTGCTAGTTAATGAGGACCAGAATGATTGAGTTGAAGTTTGAGGGTCCTGTCTCGCTGCAGAGGAGAGCAAATGATGAATATACTTCAATCATTTCAAGGCAGGCCTTCATCATTTGTTGGAACTGTCAGACAGTTATCAGGGCTCACTGTAGGCAGCTGGAAGGGGGACTTGTCCATAATTGAAAATTGAGTTTAGAAATGTCACATGTATCCGTCCATCTAAATTTCAAGCCGGGAAATCCCCATTGGCGCACAGCATGTAGAGGCCTGACAGTACCTATTAATCCAAAGTTCAACATTTTAGTCAATAGAGACAAACGCCAGTGGGGGATTTGTTCATTTTTAACAAGGGGCATGTTGGGCAGCTTCAGTAAAAGAATGAGCTGCAGGCAAACCTCAATACTTTACTGATGTATCATTCTGTAAGAAAAAAAAAAAATTGTTTTCCGTCTTTACCGTGTAACTGATTGAAAAATTAGGAGACAGATAGCAAACATTACCTCGAGATGCTTCTATTTGTGTTTGCTAACAAATTTAAAGCTGCTGCAGCATCTTTCAGCCATTGCAATTATTCTTTGAGAGCTTCTTTTGAAACCAAAACAACAGATGCTTTAACCTTTAAATCACCAGCTGAGCAACCTTTATATTCTCTGCTTCAGGACAAGGCTGCTAATTTCACAGACATATACTGAGCTTTATCAAAAGGAGAAAGGCACAAAAAAGCAATAAAAAAAAAAATCAAAACAGGACTAGGCCGAGGGCTAATCCTTTGACTTTCCCATATGTGTTCTTTCCAAAATCCATTATGCAGTTATTCTCTAGTTTATGCGTCCACCTTAAAGTATCTACATCCAAGGTCTAACTCCTCCACAGTGGTTTCTAAGTGTGGAAAATAGAACGCTAATCTATTCTGGTGTAATCATGCTTTGACCTGGCTAATGGAGGCAGCATACCCCAGGGCAAGATGTAATCAGGAAGACAGTTGATAAAATGAACAAGACTGCTTTACTGATCGTACTAATGTCCCTGACCTTCCCTGAGGGACACCACTTACTCAAATGCAAGCTCACACTTGTACATACATGCATGTGCTTTAATGCTACATATACATCACACGCAGTCTCAGGCATGACTATACAAATAGGCTGATTAATGTAAACAAATGTAAGAAGGAGACGGCATGCTGCAAACATTAATTCCACAAAATAATTTTTAATCCGTGACCCCTCAACCCCTTTAAGCAGGGGTAGTTAAAAGGGCAGATGAATCATTTGCCCACATCTCACTAAAACTTTCACACAAGTTCAAACTCTTGAGTTCAGAAGAGAATTTCAAGGCATCATCTTTTTCTGTATGTGTGTGTAGTTTATAGCTGGAGGGGGATTGTCTCTACCCCACGTCACACATATCAACTCCTGGGAGCAGAGTCAGGACTTCATAAACAGCTGTCAATCAAACATTGGTAATGACTGACAGAGCAAACGTACATGTCACTTAGTACCGGGCTATATTTACATGAATAACACGGTAAACATAAAAATATTAACCTAGATCTACATATAGGTCGAGGTGTGTGTGAATAAGTACATGTAAGTGCAAATGCAGACACATAAATATAAACAATCCTTCACAACTAAAATAAAACTAGTCTCTTGAGTTGAAAAACTACAACAACAATGGGAAAACAAATCAAAACATGTCAAAAAAAGCTGTCAGTTCATGATCCCTCATGGAAGTTAAACGAAGGACCGTCTTGACTGCAGTATATGCACTTATTAGTTTCTGGCAGCTCAGCTTCAACCTTGCACACCCATGGACTGTATGTTTCCAATTAACTACTCTGACTGGCTGTCTCTCTTTTCCTCCTCCTCTCACCCTGTGTTTTTTGCTACTGTTTAACACCACCTTACACACCAAATTGTAGTGAGAAAGCTTTCTGCTCTTTATCTTGTTGCTATGTGCCTTTTTAAAGTGACATTTTCCTACTTTGTGTCTAAGTACCTTTTAGTTGCTACTGTAAAAGATCTCCTGTTCTCTTGGAGACACTATTTCGCTGTTTCAAGACATTTCAAACTTCATCCTAAATAATATAATAATCAAAAGATTTAACAAACACTGGAAAAAAGGCTCTTCTTGCTTCGCTAAGGTGGATGTGCCCTTTGGTAATTCGTTCTGAGTGTTCATTTGAGCGAAACAAAATCTGCCCTTTCAAGTTTAGTATGTATGTCAAGATGATGTAACACTGTATACAGAGGGAATATTACAAATATTTTGTAAATAAAAGTGATGCAATGTACTCTCCTGCTTGCTTCGACAAAGTGCTTCAACAGCACTGAGCATGCTTAAATATTTAACCAGTGGGACCTTGTAGTTTGCTCCTTACCATAAAATTAACGTAATTGCAGTGTTTACTGTCAACACAGTCCATTGCTGTAGGTACAGTGAAAAGACATGCATGACATACAGTGCTGTCCCTGTGCCCATGTGCTGAACCTCAGTGTAATGATAGACCTCAGTCACTCTCCAATCATGGTTTTATGATATTAGCAGTTTAGATACAGCCTCAGCTCTACCCTTGCGTGGGATGTACTCCAGCCACTTGGTGGATTACAGCAATGCATCAAGGTGCTTGGAGCAAAATGAAAATGTAATTCTCTGGGTGCTTGAGGGAAATACAAGACGAGGGGTCTGGAATGATTTCTTGTTGGAACATGATCACTGGCTGCTAAAGGGGAGTTGTCCCGAAGCTCTGACGTTCCCGAATGGCAAAGCCTCTGTCATAATTCCTGGGGGTCATTCTGGGGATATCATTCCCAGGAAGATTATGGCTGATGAGTGATAGACTGTGTTCAGTGTGGAAGAGGTGTCCTTGGAGTATGGAAGCAGCCTTGTCAGTGCAATATCACCTTCTGACACCTTTTAATCAAGGCATACATGCATGAACGCATGTACACACATCCAAATTAATACAGTCACGTGATGGACACCGACAGTTATAAACACTATAGGCAGTGTAAATGGTCTCAATGTCTGTATATGTTGGTGGTAATAGAGAATGAAAAACAATCAGCTGTGTGGGTTATCTGTGATTATATTCTGCATTGTATTAAAGAATAACATTTCATGGAAATATGACTTTATCCAGCTTTTTTTTTTAATCTATTTTACATATCAGAATACTTTCTGCTGCAGCTATATGTGCATTGGTGATGTTCCTTTCATATGGACAGTAACAGGGTTTTTTTCTTATTTGTATAGTCACATATTGTCTCTGTTTTTATGCAAGTATATTTGCCAAATGATCTAGATCTAACTATCTAATGATCTCCAAATATAGGAGTGAATGGCAGTGAAAAAAAACGACAGCGATATGTACCAGCGATCGTCACTTCATCATTAGCAGTAAGAAAATTGTTGAATAGAAAGTCTGATAGTTTCTCAGTTGTATGAACGAACTCCAAGTTTGCTCCCTCCCTGGCTCATAAACACAGCCTAGCATCCACTTTGATAATTGAGCGTCATGAGTGTCACGCAAACAGCCAATCTTATAACAGCTGTGTTGTTCGGTTGCACCAACACCAAGCACGTAGAGTGAGAAAACGAGTACAGCTGATGAAGATGGTGACAACAACAGATCAACCGGTCATTATGGCACTTTTTGAGGTTTTTTAAAAAAAAATATGAACTGATATCAGAACATACGCTGTGTGTAAACTTGCAAAACCATCCCAACCATGAGTGGGAATACAACAAATTTATTTTCTCACCTCATCCGCTTTTTCAACGCCCAGTAGAATAATAGTCATTAACAGATATATGGCCAGCAAAGGCAAAGGTGATAGTCTGTCATGACCTTCGTGATTGTAGGCAGTTAACAGGAAACAGAAATCATATCATGGCTTGAGTGAGAAAGAGAGAGAGAGACAGACGGACAGAGAGAGAGAGACAGACAGACAGAGAGAGAAATAGAGAGGGAGAGAAAGAGAGGCAGACAAAGAGCAAGAAAGAAAGAAAGAAAGAGAGAGAGAAAGACAGACAGAGAGGGAGACAGACAGAGAGAGAGAGAGAGAGAGAAAGAGAGAGAGAAAGAAAGACAGACAGACAGACAGAGAAACAGAGAGAGAGAAAGCGAACGAGACAACTAGAGACTACAGTAATTGGACGGAGGGGTGATATAAGAAAAGAGAAATACTGATATTAAATCACAGTGGATGGGTCTAGAAGCTGATTCCTTACTAACAAGGCACAGCAACACACAACTGATGCTCCTTGCTTTTTTCTTCTTCCATTACGTTCCGATTGTATTTCTACTCTTTGACAACATCTCATATGTATCCTCCACACCAATAAGGCCTCGTGAATTCAGCTGTATTGAACTGAGAGTATGTGAGAAAATATCCAGGAAACAGAGGAAGAGAAAAAGTTGGAGTTTAAAGCGTCTATGCTGGTCCCCACTGTCAGTATGTGTTCCTCTCCTCCTCCCTGTTGACCTAGGCCTTCTTCGTTTCTCCACCCTGTTGTAACATAGGGACCAGTGTACTGGAGAGAAATGATAATGTATCACAATGGGAAACACAAACCCAACTCACTCCTCTCTTTCCCTCATAGACTTGCTTTCCAACTTCTTTTCTTATTTTTTCCTTCCCTATTCGATTATATTTCTGTTTTATTCTTTATTTGTCTTTTCTTTATAGCACTGCATTTTTCTTTTTCTGCTTTGCCTCTCCAACCTCCACTCTTTTCTCTCTTCCTCTGCAGTCCATCTGACAATATGAAACATGACCTCTCACTTTGGCTCAAATCCCTGAAATCTTTGTTGTTTTTTTAAGTGAGCACACAAATACACACACACACACACACACACACACACACACACACAAACACACACACACACACAGAGGCATAGGCACAGACACACAAACACCTGCACATACCACACAAATCCCAAACGCTATTTCCAACTGCTCCAAAGCTGGAGGAAGACAAGGGCTTATTGAGATGAAGCATGGGGCCTTGGGGGTGACAACGTGGGCATGATTGTCTGCTTTGCCATCCTCCTGCTCCCAGAGACTCTACAGAAACTAAACTCCACTAGCGACCATGGCTAACCACCAAGGGAGAGAGACAGAGAGAGCAGTATTTCAATTCCTGCCTTTTGCAATTCATCACCATCCTCTAATGGCAAGCTGTGCAGTTAAGCTATCGCTTGCTGGAAGAAAAACAGGGATTCTTCAATCAAGCTGTCTGAAAAAGTACGGTGGTGGTCAACCCAACTTAAATCATTTCTGTAGAATGTCTTAGACCTGATAGCATTAAAAACATATACATACACACACACACACACACACACACATACATATATATGTATACACACACGTTTGGATTGATGAAGGCTTTAGTTTTACAAAATACAAATAAAAAAGAATGAATTGTGTTAGGTTTAGTTCCTAAATCAGGCTATTTCACACCATACACATTCTACTGACGAATCCAGAGTCCAGACAGGAAGATAAAGAGAGAGTGGTGAGTGAAAAGAAAGAAGAGAGAGGCAATGAAGAAAGCTTACTACTGAACAACACAGAAACAGAGGGATGCGCAGGTGGAAATCTGAACATTTTGAAGCACAGATACAGGAAGGCTGAACAACAAAGTGAATTCAACTGTTGGTGTTCGCAATAGTCATGCTATGTTATGTGATCCTGTTAGCTTTCCCGAGTTATTGTACTGTAAGCATTGTGGGGCGGCAAGCACTGAGGAGGCAGTAGGCTTCTCAGAGCCACAGGGATAGAAGGCTAAATGACAGATGATACACAGATTTAAACACCACAGGATGGCCCAAGGCAAGCTGTGAGCTACAGACAAGTACCCTTATACGGTAACACAAACAAGTGCATACTCAAACAGATAAACTCTGAGGTACTCGTATATTAGGCATGCACACATGCTGCTGTACAAGCACACACCCTCATAAACACTTGCTTTGCCTCATTTCAGGGGATGCTTCCTTTGAAATCTGCATTTCAAGACCAAATGCATCATAATGGGCTGACAGGGCTGTACCGTTCTCAAAGGCTACTCCATATGTAGCCTCATTTTGCCCAAATTTGGAGAACAGAGCAGTGTATCCTTTCCATGTCATGTTTTATCACTTGGTTTCTGACTTTATAGGTTGACAAAGACTGTTCAAAGGCATCATTATCTCTGTTCTCTGTGAGAAACTTACAATGAAGCTATGAAGACTCCTCATTTAATTAATACGTGCAGGCTCATTCTATAGTCTGACGGCCACACCAAAGGTGTCATGTCCTTTGAAGGAGTCAGCCCCAATAATGTCTGCTAACATCCCGTCTACATCTGCACCCAGAGAGGTGCCTTCATATCATGGTGTGAATCTAATCTCCGTTTACAGCCCACCACATGGCACAAGTCTTCCAGTGCACCCAGAAAATGGATTATGATAATTCCATAACTGTCTTGCGAGAAGCAGTCAGGAGGAGTTGTGCGGAAACATCAGTAGACTCCACGTAACCTCCTGCAGAGGTGCACAGCAGGAGACATCATTGGAGAGCTCCACTACCACATACTTCTGTACAACCTTTCATGTTCCTCTTCTCTGTTCTGCATTTTATTTATTTATTGTCTATTCTTTTTTTCCTGCTCTCCAGTCCCACTGTCTACTCTTTCCTTGTTATTAAAAATTCTATTGCTTCTTTATAAATACATACACACCCATGCATGCAGAGCCACGGCACCTTTTGAAATGGGTGAAAGCTTTGTGACAACATCAAGTCCTGTTGTGGCACCTATTGTAAGTGTGTAATGTTACTGACAACAAGGACAATAAAAAAAACCCATGGCTTCACATTGAGGCAGAACGGACGGAGAGCAACATGGCATTTCAGAGTCTCCGGCCGCAATATTTCTCAGAATGTTGTGATGGTATGCTATTTTCCACTCCACAAGGCACAAAAACCGCGATGAACCAAACAATACACTCTCTCAGTGAGAACTTGAAGGTTCCTACTCGAATTACAATAAAACCGAAAGTGGAAGCATATAAAGAGAATAACCTCAGCGTCATTTCCTTTGTAGTTTGGATAAGCTGTGTTTGTGCAAAGAAAGATAACCAATAATAATAATAATAATAATACATTCTATTTAAAGGCGCCTTTCTTGGCACTCAAGGACACTCAAGGACACCGTACGTAAGGCAATGACAGAGAGGCAATGGAACACAAATGTAGAGGCAAAGATTTTAGTGTGTCTAAAGGGATAAATAAACAGGAGAAATAAATGAACACTTTTACAACTTTTACAAGAAGAATCAAACAGGAAAATCTAACATGGTCAGACATATTTGGATAGGATGATGTTTATGAGTGTCAGGTGACCAACTGTACTGTTGACATTGATCAGAGTGTGTATTGACTAAAGCTCAAGAGACAACGTAACCTCAGTTCTAAAATTAAACAGCAATGGTCTGAACATATTGCTTTCTAAACAATGACACAGCTCTACAACATCAAGATTAAACCCTGAAACCCTTAGACTCAAGACTTTTTACTGAATACCACTTGAATACTGATACTTTACTGCTGTATTTCAATGACATGCAACAAAACTTATCATTTTCAAAGTGTCATTTATACACATTATAAGCGTGGGTAGGCAGATTGCGTTACCATCGCGCAGAGCCAAGCCAGCTGTTTCCCCATGTATCAAGTCTTTGTGCTAAGCTAACAGCATCAGCTGTTGTTGTGGGACTGACTTGGGCTGGGAACTGTGGGACTGTACAGCATCTGGATGTGTTCTACATAAAGAAATTAGGTCACTGAAGGAGGCCTTTTAATTTGTGAGCACGAACAAATTTGCCTGGATTAAGCCCCTTGAATTGCTCATTTTGTGTTCTCTTCTATTTGCTTGTTGAACACATTTATGGTTATGAATTCAGCAGCTCTGTGGTCTGACTTAGGTTTATTCTCCGAGAAAGCAATTTGGACATCAGGCGCTAAGCACTCTGATTGGACTCAAAATTTATGAACTGAACCGCTGGCCTGGGTTGACACAGACCTATGTGAGTAAAGGAGCGCTCACAAATGACATCAAAGTCTTTGCTACTGTAATTGGATGGATTAGTCTGGGCTGAGAGAAGCAGCCCTAAACATGTCTGAGCCACAGACACAATTTGCATAATTCAAAACCATAGAGGTTTGTAACAAGTGAGTTTGAAAAATGAATAACAAAAGTGTCGGATTTAGTTAGGTTGGGTCCAGGTATTGAATAAAACAAGACAAAGATAAGAACTTGATGTCATGGTCAGAGAGATTTGGCCATGTTAATTTATAGGAGGTGGTGGTCAGTATGTGTCTTTAATAGAACACGGTATACTTACTTGCGTGGTGGAGAGGAGAGAGAATAATTTCTCCCCACCATTTCTCTTCTTCCACAAACAAAACACCAGTGAAAAGCAAAACATTTTACAGAGCCAGTTGAAACTTTTTACCAAACATATTCCCATGTTGGGCTTCAGTCCACTCAAAATGGTGGAGACCACATGTCCACAGACAAAACAGGGCCATTTGAACCAAGTTCCAAAGAATCCTTCACCTTTTCACACCTGGGTGCTCAACCCACCCATAGAGATAACACAGATCTAGATCTTTGTTCTCTTTCACCCAGCTGTGGGAGCAGCTCAGCTCTCAGCACCAGGGTAACACTGCTGCTACCTGGAAGAGTTTTCCTCTTCTCTACAGGCCTGCTGAGAGCAGACTGCTGCATTGCACTCTTTCTCCACGGCAGTGACGCAAGAGCCTGCCTAAGATTTATCAGGAGTGAACAAGTTTAATTTAACGCCAGCGACTACGAAACAAAGTCTGCCAGCTGAATTTCACAAGCAACAGGAGCCGCAGAGCAGAGTTACCGTTAAGAGGCTAATTTTGTCAGGAGAACAAAGAGGCGACCGATGATCTCCTCAGAGACACGGAAGCCACACAGACAGACGGGCCTTTACCCCACCAGAAAGCTGCATAAGCTCACTGGACTTTACAGAGCAGCATACTGGAAAGGACCTTTCTTCTTTCATGGACTGGTTAATGCTGACTGGGCCTAACACAGCATAGTATAGCACAGCACGGCTTACAAGTATTTTTCACACACATTCTTGTAGCACATCCAGTACTACACTTAAACTTATTATTTAACATGAATATTTTGTTAATTTCTGATAGCTAATAACTGATAACCTACTAATGCGCATCACTCAGTTTATATTCTCACATAGCGGCTTATACAGATTCATATTGAAGTTTGGGTTGTTTATCTATACATGATGTTTTGTGCATTACAAATACAGGCTACTGGGTAGTTAGTTCTTGTGATGTAGGTGCAGAATGTACATGCATGCCATCAGATGTAGTCTTTGAGGAATGTTCAAGTCCAAATTTAAATATGAGACATAAGGAGATGTAAAACACTTGACTAGTCAATCTTTTTTGGGCACAGGGTCTTTGAAAGCTTGGTGTGTAAGGATGATTATACTGATCTGCTGAAACAAGCAACTAGCATCACAAATCTGTTGATTTGTACATTTCAAGTATGAACTTTGAATTCAAATACATCTAAGCTACGGTCATATGATGTCAATTAACTTTATGCTTTGAACAGTCAATTTCTACACAATGATAACCCAACCCGGGACTGTCAAATCCTGTATCTGTGCTAATATGAATCCTGCAACACCCTCTATACATTTCCTAAGTGATAACACTGCATTAAGTTTAAGTCATTCAGTTTCTTAATCATCCTTCACTTAAGCTCTATTACTGCGGTTTTACTGTGTAGCCAAGTCAAGGAGGCCCACTGCAATGCATCACTCTGGGATGAACAGAATGAAAACCTAAATTGAAAATGGCTTCCACCTTTATCGGGTCAATGATCTGTGTGTGTGTGTGTGTGTGTGTGTGTTTTTTTGTGTGTACGTTAAAGCGATAGACAGTGAACGGAGTGAAACTGCATGTAGAGCACTTTCTTGAGCTATGGAGTGTATCTGCATGAAAGGCAGGTTGAAATCTTGGAATCCTTGTAGTGTGTTAGACATATAAATTGCCTTTCACGGTGCTACATAAATCAGAAAGGACTATGCCCAAGTGTAGGTTTTCTCTCCCGCTTTTTCTTCTGTCTCTCTCCCACTCACCCTTTTTTCTCAGATATTCCTAAACAAAAAGCCCTTCACCTCCCCTGTTCCTTCTCTTCCCTTGCTGTTGGTGTAACTCTGTGTGTGTGCATGTGTGTGTGTGTGTGTGTCTGTGTGTGTGTGTGTGTCTTGCCTTCTGACAAAAGCTGCTCTCGACAAGCCAAGCCTGCCCCCTCTCAACACCCGTCTTATCCGCTAACATTGTGCTCCATCACGCTGTGGTTCACTGGACCCCCTCCCCACCTCCACAATCCCCTGCTCTCATCCTCACCTCCACCCTGCAAGCTGCTTGTCTGGCCTGGCTCCATCCTTCCCTTCCTACTCCCTACTCCCACTCACCTTCCTCTCCTCACCACGCTCTCTTATTTCCTCAATCTGTGCGCCACCCTCCCTCGATCCCACCCATCGTCGCTCCATTTCCTCCTCCCTCCTGCCCTCTGATACTCTCTTACTCCCTGTCACCCCTCTCCCTCCCCTTTCCCTCTTCAAGTGTTTATCTGCCTGTGTTACAGTCATCCAGGCAGCCAGAGGAGAGACAGAGAGCTCTCTCCCCCAGGTCGGTGACCCTTGTCGGGGGGACAAACTGCCCACTGCTGCTTGCCTACACAGCTGGAAAATTAGGGACTTGTGGGGGCGAGAAAGTTCAGGGTGTGTGCGAGTGTGATTGCCTGTGTGTGACAGAGTGAGAGAGGTACTCGTAGATCAGTCTGTGTGTGGGAAAGAAAAGGGGAACAGACAGACCGGTGCATGTGTGTGAGAGTAGTAAGAGTCTGTTCGGTTTGTGTGTGTCTGTGTGAGAGATCAGGTTAAACAGTCTTGTTTAGAGAGGAAACATGCTGCAGATGGTTGTGGGTGTCCAGCTGTTACTCCATCTAATGGGTTAATGAGTATCACAGCATCCATCCTCCTCTCTTTGTCTCTCTCTCTCTCCCACTCTCTTCCACATTTGTTTGTTGGCACACAACCACACGACTATTTAGCGAACAGAATAAGCGAACAGCAAACAGCAAACCCCCCCCCCCAAAAAAAAAAACCCCAAAAAACACTAAAACTGCTGTTCCGTTTTTGTTTCCATCCTGGCATTTTCGATGCCAAACATGCTGTTTGTTTTTTGTGAAGGTATAAACTACAAAGCTAATGCCCAGGTTCTGTTATTGTTACATAACATCACTCCTGGTCTTTGATCCTAATCCAAATCAATTGCCCCCTGGAAGTGAAAACACGAAACAGAGTTGAGATACTTTGTTTGCCTTTGACAAAATGACTTCCTATGTGTGTCTGAATTAAAGTGCAGCATTAAAAAAACTAAAAACTTATGCAAGTACATGCTCCAAAAGCATCCAAAGCTGAGTGAACTGTGAATGAGTTTTTAAGGCGAAATGTGGAGCATTCATTACACGTACGTCAACAAGCTCAAACAGCTGAATGCAAATTAGCAGATAAAAAGATCACGTATTGTGCAAGCAAATGCTATCTTCATCCATCTTTTAGATTTTTTGAAATTTTTTGCAACATTGTGACTGGGCTACATAAGTATGACTAGGAATACCCATATGCCTCTGAGCAGAGCAAACACCCTGGATGCATAAAACACAAATTGTATGTTTGGATCTTCAGAGAAGAAAACTTGCTTTCATTCAGATCAATTGTCTCTTTAATAACCAGCTTGCATTGGATTGTTTACACATGGGTTTGGTTCAAATGCTTATTTGAATTAAATTAGACTAAATTAATAGTATACCAGTAGATAAATTAAAGAATGGTGCACCTTCTGACTTCCCAGAAAAAAAAATCGCAGAAACAAATGTCAATTTTCTTCTTGGCCTTTTGGCTTTAGAGAAAAATATTACATTAGGCAGTATAAAAAATAAATTTATAGACACCCACATATTTAAACAAGATTGGGTCAAAACCTAGTATGTGGCTGCATTGCATAAAATCAATGTGAAAAATTGAGGACATAGTTGAAAACTGTTGTGGTACTGCTATAAACAGCTGACATCATCATTGTGTCCTATTCTCTCTTAGTCTCTGTGCTCACATAAACTGTATTTTAATTTCCAATTATCCTGCTCTCATTTTCATGTTTTTTTATTTCTGTTGTCAGAAAACACAAGTATGAAATAGTGACTGAAATGCAGCCCATTAAGAGTACATGTTAACTTCCCAGCAATTTCCAAACTGCTGCTCTGCTGCTATTATATCTGAAAAGAATCACCAAACACATGAGTTAAAGACAAACACAGTGCTGTGTTTTCAGCTATATTTAAATGTAAAATGATTGCTGACATAGAGAGTTAGAAGCGACAGATTACCTTTCTTATTTTGTCTCTGACACAGCACTCTGCCTAGGATCCACAACAGTTTTCAATTAATGTATTTCGTCAAAAAGTGAGTGGGGCCTTTATTTACCTCAACTGCAGAAGGCACAGGGCTTCATTTGAGCCAGGCTTGTATTAGAGGCAGATATGTCTGTTTGACATGTGTAATTGGTCATAGTGGTATTTTAGTACAAAACCTCATTTTCCTTTCACTCCCGTTGTCGCCATGTTAAAGTTAAGGCACATCATGTCTGGATGTATTGGTTAATTAAACATCAGACCAGAAATCCTCTCAGCAAAGCTGCATTCTTAATCATACAATCTGTCATTTAGTGGATTATTTTCATTTCAATTTTCTTCTTTTATATTAAAATAATTTACATAAAATCTTATTTGAAAGCAGAGACTCAAGCTCAGAAACTGCTTTGTTGTGTATGTTAGGGTTGGATATTTCTCATCCAGGGTATCCATAATTGCCATCCTATCCATAATTATCACTTACAAGGTAAAGTTAAATTATAATCCAAATTGAATGTGTCTGTATTGAGCAGGTGCTATGCTTCCTTTTTTAAACCACAAAAGGTTGTTTGAATCTGGGATGATTTTTTATTCAGTCAAGGACCTCCATGCCTTGCCATATGGGTACCTTGTATGTTGATCTAAGAACAGGGCTGGGTGACTGCCTTTTCTTGATCCAATTTTTTTCCTCTCATCTTCACCCTGGAACTCAATGTGTGAGTAACTCTGTGATGAGGCTTTGTTGAGGCAGCTCCTCATCAATAGTAACCAAATCCCAAAATGTCTTCCAAATGAGAGTAAAACCATTGATTACTTTCTTACAGCCAAAGATGATAGAAAAAACATACGGTCCTAAGCAATAAAATAAATAATACCCATAATATGGGTTTGATTCATTCTGTTGGCCATCATTCAGAGCACTGGACATCTAACTTACAATTTTCCAGTTTTATCATATTATTGGAAAAACTCAACCAGTCAAAGAATAAGGATGGAGATATTTTCTATTTTGATTGTTAACAAATTAGGAAAAAGACCAAAACCAACAAGAAGATGGTCTTCACTGAAAATAAGAAACATTAAGAATATCACCATATTCATCCTGTAAAGTTATTTCTCCAAACATCCATTGAAAATATTCATTACACCTTGAAGATATACTAACTGGTGTAAATTCCATACTAACCATACTTGTGTGACACATGCAGTTTTATAATGCAATGGCCAAGGAAACACTATTCTTCCAGTAAATTTAAGAATCATGGTGATGGATTTTAGTTGTTTTACATTGTGGTTTTTGTTATCTTTTTCATTCTTTCATTTTTAATAGTGTTGGGACTCAGTACATCCAAGGTGATGGAGAACATATATTTTTTCTGTTCTTCAGACAAAGAACTAATTTCCCCACAGTTCCTCACTGTTCACACCTGGGGACGACCCTCCCCCAGGGACCTCACTAACCAGTCAGTGTTGGTCAGTGTGTGACATGTGACCCCCCAGGATGTCACCAGAAAAAACCTGATCTCCTTCTCTGTTCTTTCTCTTCTCTCCTCGGCTTGTTCAGGAGCAGCAGCTCCTCTCCCCTCTCAGCTCTTCAAGGAGCAACAAGGTTCCCAGCCCTGCTGCCTGAGACAACAGCTCTCTTGCCGACCTGCCCGTGGCAGACTGCAACACTCTTCTCCTCAACAGAAGTGACCTGCTTAGGATTAACTGAGAGTGAACCAAGTTTTCTTCCAAACCAGCAGCTATAACACAAGGTCAGCCAGTTGATTCCCAAGCAACAAGAGCCACAGCATAGTTAGTGTGCAACAGCTAACTCTGCAAGAAGAAAGAGGAAACTAGCTAGCCTCCTCTCCAACACAGAGACCACACAGCCAGACAGGACTTCACTCCACCAGGAAGGCACCCAACTCACTTGACTTCACAACAACGCTGGAAAAGACCTTTTTCTTTTGTTTCAAGGACTGGGTAACGTTAACTGACTGGGCCTAACCTCTCCTAGCACAGCATAGCACAGCACAGCTAAGCAGCAGAAGTCTTATCCTCTGTTAATGTACATGTTGATTAATGACTTGTTCTTGTAATGTTTGCTTAGGTCGTGGTTAGTCACACAGTTAATCGGGTACTTGTATGTTCACACACATAACTGTAGTACTTGTACCTCAGTTCTAGAACCTGCATGCAACTAACCTTCTCCCACTAACCTTTAGACCACATGAGCTAGGCTAAGAAAGAAACTCACACCTTCCCTCCCCCACAAACCAGGTGGTCCCAGTGGCCATTTTGAGTTGTTTCTTTGTTTACCACCATCTTGTGTAGTATTGTGTGTACTAGATTAGACGTTGTGTTTTTACTTTGTTCCATTGTAAATACATGTCTTTAAGTAAAACTATTGCCAACCTCTACTCAGTAGAACTCCATTCCTTCAAACTTTACTTACTGTTGATATGGAAATTTGATTAAGTTAATTTCCAGATTAATAGTATAAATTTGAGACTGAACCAATAATGGCTATTTTGCTTATGTTTTTTTCGGACAGTGCCCCTGAGGACTTTAATTAATTTTTATATCAATATTTTTAATATTCATATTTTCTTAATCTATAATAAGCCAATAAATTGAAAGAAAACTGAAGGTCCAACATATTGTGTCCCGCTCATGAGACAGAGCTCAGACCCAACAATAGATTCCTATTTGCCCGATTTAATTGCACAGACATCCTGTTATAGCCGTGGTATCTAGTTATGGACAGTTAAATTGTTCCTTGTGACTCTCTCCCCCTCACAAAGTATAAGATTAATTAAGGAGCCTACATCTATGACTCAGATATTAGGACTGTGTCAAGTTGATCACAAAGCTGTCATTTGTTGATACTGAGGAGGATGTCATATGCACGAGCACCCAGGAATCGTAGGCTGTGTTTGCAAACACGCACTCAGTCTGACACATGAGAAAGATGCACATAAAAACACACACAAACAATTGGAGTTGAGTAATTACAAGAGAATGTCATATGGTACATCAACATTTGATAAGACAAACATCATGAATATTCATTAGTTTGTTTATTCTTCCTGTGTGAGAGACAAGACAAAAACCGCTCCACGACGATGCGGCATCGACACAGCGCGCTCTGACACAGGCAAGAACACACACTCTGACATTCACTGACATCAGTATAAATACACTGCCACACACAGACATTAAGTTCATGAGAAAACAGAAAAGGCACACACACACACACACACACACACACACACACACACACATGCTATCAAACAGTGGCACAAGATACAGTTTTTAGCTGATAGTTGACACTGATGGACACTCTGAGCAGATTCATTTCACACAGATACACAGACTCTCTGAGCCTCTCCCTTATATATCACAGCTGTAAAACTCTGAATCTTCACCAACTTTGTCTCCCTAACTTTCCCTGGGTTAGTTTAAGAACCCCTGAAGGTCAAGTTGGATAATCAACATTCCTCTCTGTGTTGCTTCATTAGCTCCAATGAGTGATATTTCCTCTGTCTTTCTCCTGTTGTTTTTCCAATTGGTCTAATCTCTCTGTGCCCCAATATCCCGCTGTAATCCGAGAGCTGTGTTAAAACTGCCTCCAGTGATCGCCGCATACACACTCACAGATGCCAATAAACTGCACTTGCTGATGCAGACATAGTGCTGCATGCATAAACACTAATGACACTGGAAATACTTCACAGCCCATAATATAGGCTATATGAATGTATGTGATGGAGGGACAGGTAAAAAAGGCAGTGGGTCCTTCAGTATGCATATACAAATGCAAGGCTGCATGCATGTGATCCATCACTGGAACCTCCATGTCTGTTGATCAGTTTATGGTCATAAACCACAGCTTGCCGTGCATCCGTTGTCCCAGGCAACCTTGGGGAGGATGAATGGAGAGCTGAGGATTGCTTTAGAAAGCTTCATAATTGAGATTAACCCCTCAGCTTGCCACAAATGAGAAGACAATATTATAATTACTCCTCATGTGAGCTGTTTCTATTTTTCCATTTGCTTTTTATCTTTTCGCCGGGCAGCGGCCATATGGTGTATTGTTTATGTGCATGTGGTCGGTGTGTGTGTTTGCACATGAGCATGAGAAAGTACAGCTCAGAAAATCCCATTAAGGGGGATATGTATTGGTTTGCAGTGTTATTCAAGGCTTTCTGGGACATTAGTGCAGACATATCTTTCAATGTCAGAGCAAGCGGCAGAAAACAAACTAATCTGCTTCTACTCCTACCCTTCTTCCCCTCTCTCTTCTCCCTCTTTTACTTATTTTCTTCCCTCTCTGTCACTCTGCATCAATCTTTGTCTCACACACCCCCTTCTCTCCATTTATTCCCTCCTCTCACTGCTATGCTCCAACAAGATGCAACATTTTCCTTCGTCCTTCTTTCTGTCCGTCCTCTCCTCTTCTCTTCAAACCATGACAGTCTGTATTGATGAACAATATGAGATGTTTTTTTTTTTTTGCACACAGGTTACAATTGTGCTTAGTGTTATGCTGTCAATAAACTTATGACAGAAAAAACAGGGGGAAAATAATTTTTCTAGATCAACTTTCCACCACTATCTCATGCGCTCACAAGGAAATAAACAAATAAAATGCATGAACATATATTGGTCTCTGAGACAAGTACACAGTGGATTAAGGCCAATTATGCTGTATGTATACTAAAATCCATGTGCTCGCTTTTTTCTCAGTTGTTAAGTTCAAGAACAACGAAATCCAGATATACACACTGAAAACAAAGGCACACATGCTGACTGTTGTAACAGCTGCACAGCATTTTTTTTTTCTTTTCACATAGAAGCTCTATGTTCATCTGTATGAAAGCTTCAGTGTGTGGGGTTTGGTACAGGACAGTAAACTGTTAAGGTTTTTTCATGATTTTAACCTGATTTTGTTCTTCTCCACAGATGCAAAGTATAATGGGGTTACTGTATACAAATGCATTACCTACAGAGCACATGAGATGCAATAAAATCAACAAATCTGTTATCACCTCAACAAGGCATAAGACAACAATAGATATAACAGGAAACAATAGCAGTAAAAAAGAAAATGAAAGAAAATTTTATATGGATAAATCACCAAAAACACAAGAGCACTTTCCCCCAAATGTAAAGTATCACTTATTTTGAAAATGAAGGTAGTGGGCTCACATGAAAAAAGACTAACCTGGCTACATCATTATCACTTTGAGTTTATGAGATTCCAGTGCAGATTATTCATATCTTAAAGGTCAGGTGTGTGGTGTATTGACACAAAACAATGTATGACAACAAGAAAAACAATGCTATGATGAGACATTCACAACCTTGTATAGCCTATATTTTATTCACTTAATTGTGAGCGAACCAACAACCTGACTTTCAAAAACTCAGTGTGTTCCTTTGAGCAACACACTGAACCCCTAGAGCCACGAAAATGAGAATTTCCCAAAGGAGATCAATAAGCTATCACGTTCACTTTATCATCACCCAGTATGCTCGCATCAGAAATCTCGCCCACTTGAATGCTAACCATGCAGAGCTTTTTCTCTCAGGAGATTCAGATTAATGCTGCCATCTAACAACACTCTCCACCCAGTAATATTAGGGACATGGGCATCCACAGGGGATTCACACTGATAACAACCAACACACACACATCTAAGTGACAACACACTCACACACATGCACACACATTCTTTTGAATGGAGTATATTTGGTGCATCAGCTAGAGTGCCTAATGAAACACACACACACACACATTCTCAGACTCATATACACAGCATCATAAACACTGTCAACCCCGGTGGACTGGCAATTCTTCTTTAAAGACAGGAAGCCAGAGCAATAATACATGTTATTAGTTAGATTTGTTGGAAGCTCACTGCACATTAATGCATATGTGTGTGTGCATTGTATTTGTCTGTGGTGCCTTTGTATATGTAGTACCCAGGGTGCACCCTTGATGAGATATATATATATATATATATATATATATATATATGGGAGATGGGGAGGAAAATGGATAATGGTGAGAAAAGAGAAAAGCTGCAGAAATAAAACAGGAAAATGTAAAAAGAGAAATAATAAGAAATGTATATTTGTGTTACCGCATGGAGTGCACTGTATGTTGAATTGTGTGCTTGCTCATGATTCACAGCTTGTGTATGTTTTTTTAATAATATGTGTACTCTTGGTATGTGTTTCTGAATAATATGTGGGTTTCTGTGGGTTCAGAGACATAATGTGCAGGAGTGCACAGCATCTACTTTGTTACTCTTTCTAGAAAGATCCGTATTGTCTGGGAATTTCTTTTCTTTTTATAGTTGCGGCTTTGTGCGGCTTATACTCTCTCAACTAAAATACAAAGTGAAAAACATACTGCCATGCCTCCTGTAACTCACCTGGGCTGCCTTTACTTCAGTCTCAGAAGACAATTAACAAGTTTAATGTCTTATGTTGAACTGCAATTCACACAGTAGCAGTAACAAAACCATTAGCAGACTGTTCATAATACGATGTGCTGAGTGCTGCCTTTTGTATATGGATAATGGACTCCCTTGCCTCCTTATATTGACTGATGTCTAATTTTGCTTCAAAACACCGAAGGCAGGAAACAACAGTTCATGTGCACTCTTTGAACCAGATCCGAAACAAACCCCTGTAATCACAGGAGTGAGGTACAGCATTTTAAAACAAAAATATCATTTTTTTATTGAGACAGACAAACATTTGTATTTGCATTTTGAACTGCATGTTAAAACTCCTATGTCAATGCTATATTTCTATCACTGAGGATAATTTGACGAATTGAATTGAAGTATATTTTTCCCAATCACTTCTGATTTGGAAATGGATGATAGAAGCTTTGTATTGCTTCAACTGTTTTTAACACCAATGACAAATTCAAGCTTAATTTCGGATGGTTAAAATTATATTAGGCTTAAGTATTAGAGAATAAAAGGTAATAAAGAACTAGCTTTATAAAGAATGAATATATACTGCCCAGCTTTTTTTTAAAAGTGCTCAATTTTTATTGATAATGTTTGATTTTTAGTTTGAATGTGCCCCTTACTTACGTAAAAGGTTGAACTATGGCAATCATTGAGCCTACACACTGAGGAATCATTAGTCAGAACATTTGTGTGTATCATTCTTCGGCATTACAAATGGATAAATAAAGGAGGGCTTCAAAGTCTACTTTTACCTTGTCTGAGAACCAGCTTACTTCTAGCAAAACATGGCCCAGAGCACCTCATGCCATTTGATCTTTAGCTGTGTCCTGAAATAGAGCACTAATTTCAGGAGCCAGAAGTTGCGGCAGGTACATCTGACAGATTTCTCTCAAGGGAAAAATGTGAGAATGTGTAAACTACTTTGAAGGAAAGCACAGCACCTTTCATGGAATATTTTATATAATTTCTCGTCTGCACAGGAAGGATTAAGCTAAAATTTATTCTTGCTTGATTGATTTTGAAGAAAGTTCCTTGACCCTGCTTGCAATAAAAGATATGGGTTTTCTTAATTAATTCATATGCACATTTTAACGAATTCATTTATTCTTCTGCTCAGGTAAGTTCCATGATGGTTACTTTTTGTCTCTGCTTGTGTTTAAACAGAATTTGTGCTCTGTGTACAGGGAGAGGATATTTAACATGCTGTGAGAACGCTACAGCCTGTGGGAAGCAGGCATGGATAGCTCACTCACATATGCAAACACACACAAGCACTGAATGAGAGAGAGGGGGGCATTCAGGCTTTGAAAACTGTTCACATACACACACGCACACGCACGCACGCACACACACACACACCAAAACCTTCACTAGCAGCTGGTGTTGTTTTTACAAACAGTTACACCACATAGACCATCCATCCGCACAGAGCGACATCAGACAGATTACACACTTTGGCCATCGCTCAAAAGGGAGCTCCCATAATACAAACAAAAAAACTCTACCACCCATGGGACGCTCATGAGTTTATGTGAAGGAGAGACTGAAAGAGAGAAAATGACAAACACAGTGAGAGAGGGAGGGAAAGAAATAGAGAAAAGGAAAAGCGAGGAACTGAGGAAATGAAAGAAAGAAAAACGAGAGATGCTGCCCTGGCAAACACCTTATTACTCCAACTTAATGTACTGTAAAGTGTTATACACTTTTCCTTCGACACCTATGCGTGTGTGGCTATAAGCTGTAAGTGTGGCACTCAGGTAGACAGACATGGGGCGGGATAAGACACACGACTCTGTCAACACAACATATGACAGCATTATCCCAGGCAATGACGCATTACCAAGGCAACAGCAACCAGAGAGCACACATTATGGGATGTAAATGATTTGGGCTCCTCTGTGACGGATCACACTTTGTTGCTCTATTTCTTGTATCTTCTTTCTCACTAAACACCACTTTGTCACAAAAAAGCTCACTTGCTTCCAACCGGTGCACAGACAGAGACGCATACCCCCCCCCCCCCCCCCCGCAGTTTCCCATCAGCAAACCTTCTACTACGACCACCACACATGTCTTCAACTGTCTCCTGTTCTAACCTATCTGAAAGACTGGAAAAAGGTTTCAGGCTAATTCCATCCGTTAATTTGCTGTGCTATATAAAGCCTAACTTTTACGCGTCAGCCTCGAGTGCCTCTTATCAACTGAGCGAACACCCTCAGTTCCCCTACCCCTGGGGTGGGGGGGTGAAGAAGCTGCCTGCAACCTTGAAGGGTGGCGGATTCTCATCAGTGCATTTAAAGCAGAGAAAGATAGGGGGATAATTTAACGTTAATTAGCATCTTGTCTACAGGGGGTAAGAAAAGGAAGGGAAAAAGAAAAGCGGACACTGGGGTGATGGGGAGAGTGAGAGACGCCCGAGGACTCTGATGATAGTTCTCCTTTCTCTTGGATTTCGATATATTAGCTCTTGTTCTCTCTTGGCCCCTGACTTGCTTCATGCCTAGAGTGCTTTCACAAATTAATGACACTGTAACCAGAACATTACTCGGGTAATGAAAGACGTGGCACAATTGGACACAACAGGCTAATAAAAAGGCAGACTACATGAAATTTAAAGGGATGTAAAAATAAAAAATATTAAACCAAAAAAGAAAGGCAGCAGGTGTGAGTTGACTCATTGCAAGGCTGGTGAAGGAATTGTGTATTTTCCAAAAAAAAAAAAAACATAATTAGAGAGAGACATTTATAGTTCAGCTGGATGTCAGCGAGCCTTGTTCACATTTCACAGCAGTGCGCCATTATTGGTACCTGTTGTGTTTGTAAAGAGAGACGAGAGCTGAAAAGCGAAAGTGAGAGAGAATAGACGGAGAAAACCAATTGTCTGCCACAGCCACGTTTGTAAAGGTTAATGATGAACATCAGAAAACCACAAAAAAAATAAATAAAAATAAACAAGTGGTTAAATAGTGGCGCTGAATGAAGTCATTAGGGTGTAATGCAAGATCTGTGAGTATGTGTATGTGGAATATTACTGTGGCTGGCTTGCTGTGACTTGTGAGGTAATAATTGAGAGCAGAAGTGCCTAGAAGGAATGGACTGTAACAATGCCACGCATACACACAGCCTCATTATCTTGAACCACACTCATCTCTTATCTCTGGCCACCCCTGTCTCTTTCCTCTCCTTCTGCGTACCTCACTCTCTCTCCTTCTCTGTCATAACCTTTTTACACCAAAGACCAATTTCTAGTGTGTCTGTATACGGTTGTTATTGGAGGGGGGGGGGGGGGGGGGGCTATTTTACACAAGGCCTCTTAAACCACAATGTCCCCAAGTTAAACCGTTTACAAAACAGGCTGCTGGGACACTACTATACAATACAATACTATAGGCTATTAAAACATCACACCCCGTGACCCGTACATATTCATTCATACAATGCTGAGGAAAGCTTACATAAAGTCAAATAAAAACTTGTTTACATTTGGTGCTTGAAGTGTTGTTCTCACCTCTGTGATAAGCCTGTTAAGCACTTGTCCATTCTTTTTCAATGAGGGACCAACCTGATATCAAGATCAGTAGCTTTCTGTTACTTTCTGTTTTCATTCACTCCCTCTGTTCCACTTTCTCTCTCTTTAGCTTCCTATTTCATTATTATTACCTTATTTTTCCTCTGTCCATTTACTTATTCCATGTAGCTGCCTTGTCTCGTACTCATACCTCCTTTTTAGCAACCTGGAACATTTTAACAGCCAATAAATACACTAACATAACAAAAATCAATAATGTGATTAAGTCCTAAAATAATGGCACTTTATAATGATAGCATTTTTACGAGTAACATAATAACTTTACACATGATTGGACAGAAATTGCTTTGACAATTGTAACTTTATGACATCACCCCTGATTAATTGGATGTCGTTTTGCTGACAGGAAGTGAAAGCTTTCCTTCGCAGATAGAAAAGAGCTGGATATGCAGCTCTTTCAGCAATCTCATTTTAGGATGGCCAGGTTATTATCTCAAACCATTAACATTTGCTGTAGTGTAACATTAACATTTGCAGTCAATATTTCAAACTTTTATGTGTAACACAGTCATTGATAAGGTAACTTATTGCAGATTACAGTCAAATTTATTTCATTCCTTTATTAGGCTATGTTATTATAGACAATTGCACTTCTCATGTCAGTTTGTCACTGAATCACATTACAGGTCCCTGACACCCATTTGCAAAATGGTAAATCTGAAAAATCTTTTAACATTATTATTCACAAAACGCACTTGTTAGCTAGGCCAGCGATTTAGCCAAATCTTCTTCATATGAGCAGAAAATGTGTGCGTCTGTGTTGCCTCTAAACACTGCATGTATTAGATGTCTTGCTGAAGCACAGTTCACTGGATTAATGAGCTCATTTATCTGATTGAAACATTTCTCTCTTCATTAGCCTGGATGCTATAAATTATGTTATTAACTGCTTCAGGCAAGTCTGAGAAATAAAGACAGACACAAAGTGTTTTCATAAGTTAACAAAAGGAGTGAGTCAAATTGAGTGTGTATACTGTATGTATGTGAATAAAGCAAAGGGGCAAAAGAGTGGAATAGTTTTGTTCAGTAAATAAACTTGTTAAATATGTTTGAGTTTATATTTTTGGTTGCTGGTGGTTCTACAAGAGAGACACTTTCTGTCCCACTGATCAAAAACTGACGATACTGTTTTGTATCTATTAATATTTTATTCAACAGAGCTTCAATTAATTCACACCATTACTCTAATTCAGCCATGACATCACTAGATGTTAAGTCCTCATTGCGCATTTCTGTGACTCACACCATTTATGTCCAATGCTGGGGTCCAGTGGTGGTGCAGGAAGTAGTGTGCACTTTGTATGACAAGGCAGAAAGTAAAGGTGGTGAGGTGGTGGATGGCCATGAAACATACGTGACTTTCATGTGAGACTGTCGACAGCAAACAACCGAAACCATTGTTAATTAACTATTGAGCAATATTCTGAATCGATATTCGTGTGGCAATAGGGTTGCTCTAATCTAATCTAATTTGAACCAAAGGTGTAGTTTACTGACTTTTTAAATTAGCCTGTTGTGTATACTGACCTCTAGTTGTAAAACAGAGAGAAGGAATAAAATTGCTTTGTCATTTTACATCGGACTTTGTTGACCTTTCAAGGCAGCTGTCCTCTGATGATGTACAGCACTCGCAAGCTTCAGCATATGTTTCATCCAATCTCCTCTGCAGCTGTGAATGTGTTAGTGTGTGTGTGTGTGTGTGTGTGTGTGTCAGAGAATGATAGATGTGTGTTTTTATCTGTGTCTGTATCTGCATGAAGGCTTGGTTGTGCAGGCTTTGTGCCACTGGTTGTTTACAGGTCGTTTACGCTGAAAGGAATGATGCTAAATCATTAGTGAAGGGTGGTAATTCTCCTCTTAAAGCTGTGATTCCAACACTAATGGAAATAGTGTTTAACAGAGTGAGTGAAAAGACAAGGGCAGAGAGATGGGGTGGGGGAAAAATGAGATTTAAAAAGGAAGAAAGAAAATACTGTGAGGTAAAACTGGAGGTGAAGAATGGGACAAAGGCAAAACTAGAGGCTTGAAATGGTAACTTGGATGGGGGGAGAGAACAAAGCGGGAATAGGGGAGAGGTAAGTGTGGAGTAAGTGGAGAGAATAGATGGATAAAAATTGATACATCTGGATGCAAAAGATGACGGGGAGTCGTGGAGAGAGGAAGAGCAGAGATGGAAGAAGGGTTGGGGGTGATATTGCCTGAGTGTGTCTCTTTGAGTCTTTGTGTTCGTGTTTTTGCATCAGAATCAAGCTTTCCCTTTATTTCCACCCTGCAAATGGGTGGATGTTGGACAGGGATGAGCTGTGTTTGTGTGTGTGTGTGTGTGTGTGTGTGTGTGTTTGCAGGTGCAGGATGTGTTTGAGTGAGAGAGAAGTAATAAAAAATGATAAAAGGACAGAATACGTGAAATAGGTGAGGAAGGGGTCAGACAATTAGGACAATTACTGCCAAAGTTCCAAATTAAGGGTGTCACTGGTGGCAGATTTTAATTTCCATTTAACGGTTCATTTATCTCCAAAATGCCAGCCCCAGTGTAATAGATGAGATCTGGATGGGAAAAAGGTGGAAGTGGAAGAGTAGCAAGCGTGAGTCTGTGTATAGGCATGCGTGTGTGTATGCTTGTGGTTCACAGTGGAAATGCTGTTGACAGTGTAATTTGATGAAAGCTGACAGCTAATTTATGAAGCATATTTTTGGGTAAACGCTTTTTCCCGGTCCTACTCTCTCCGTCGTTTTAGGCTGGTAATTGGATTTCCCTAACTTACAAGGTAGTGAATTAAGAATAAACTAGTTAATGAAGGAGTGGCTGACTGTTTCTGTGTCTGTGTTGTTGAGGGATGGAGTATGCCTGTGTGTATGTGTGTGAGTGTGTGTGTGTGTATGTGTGTTCTCCAGCATTTTAAGTTTTTTAAGTAAAAAATAACACACATAAAAAATAGCACATTCACAGAGTGTGTGTATTTGTGTATGCACACAATATGTTCGTGGGTGTAGATGCCATCTCTCAGAGCAGTGGAGGTTAATTGCAAAGTTTTGGTCGGCTGCACTAATACCCAACTATTACTAACCACCAATTGCTTTATTCCTACTCAGTCAATCAAGGACCATGGACACACATATGATGTATGCACAAATACACACACACACACACACACGCATACATCTAACAAACCTGCTATCTTCTATTCCTCCCTCACCCTCTTTCTATTTCTTCTCGCTCACTCTAATTGCCAGGATTGTCTTGTCTTTATGAACTGCTATTCCCTAAGGTGGGTCTTTGTGTGCATACGTGTATGGGTGTGTGTACTATATGTGTGCGTATATGTGTGTGTGTGTGTGACTGTGTGTTGGACAGAGGAAATAGACGAAAATGGCAGAAAACAGCTCTGTCAATGACATCAGGCTTGTTATTCTCAAAGTGAAAACCACACAGCAGTGTGTGTACCCACACATACACAACTGTGTTCCTCAAACAAGATATTAGACTAAATACCAAGCTCTGACATGGACCAAGCAAAAACAAGAGTAAAATGCTGCTGCCTCTGTCTGTCCTGTCACCACCACCAGTGGTAGCTGCACAGCTACAAACCCTCCTCTCTATTCTTACATACATAAAAAGTATTCAAAACCCTGTTTAAACTCCACTAAACCAACCATAACACAAATCAAATGTATCTAATCCAGGGCAAACCTTATACAATTCAGCCATTTCACAAATCAGCCAAACTAATCCAAACCAAACACACACCAGGCCTTGCTCAAGTACATTACAGCCAAACTGACTAATACAAATGAATGTAATCCAAGTTAATCTACTCAGAATGAGCCAAGCTAGTCCACAACTCATTTCCAATGGTCTTTTTCAATACTTTCATGTGTAATTCTAGTGCTGGGTAAAGGCAGGATGAAGGCAACGGTTCAAACATTTAGATGGGTGACGAATTAGAGGCAAAACCAACATGTGGTGTCGTATTAAGGAGTTGGGTCATAACACACCGCTAGAACAGCTTTAAAGCTCCTTGGCTTTAAAGCTGCGGAACTCAAGTGGAGGGATGGAACACCATTTTTCCAAAAGATATTTGCATTTGGTGATTTGATGACGCTGGAGCTGATTGTCATGTTAGCAGAGAATCTCGAATAGGTGTTTGCTTCCCATCATTTTCATACTCATCTTTCTTTGTTTGTCTACTTTTGTTTACATTTATCCAGATTCTTCAAAATCTGAGTATGTGACAAAAAACAAACATTCTGCCTGTCTCAAGTCTGTGTACTTGTGTTGAATCAGTGGTGAAAAAAAGATGCTGTCTTCAGCCTTTACCTGGAGTGTTGAGGAGTCTGGACTTTTGACAGCTGTAGGTGATTTGCTGCTCACAGTATTCTGCGCTGGTGGTGATAGCTGTCACCTGGAAACATAAGCATGGATAATTTCATTTTATCTTATTCAACCAGACAGGTCAATTTCATGTAAGAACAAATTACTGATTTTCAAAATGAAACAAAGTGCAGTGTACTGTTGTTTTGATTCAGAGAAGCTGAAAATGAAACAAGTGTTCCTTACAAATTTTGAGGGAACATAATTACAGGAACAATATGCTACTCAAACCCTGTCATCTCTTGTAATGCGGTGGTCTTGTACACACTGCAGGTAGGAACTGCTGTCACTCCTCACTGGAGTGTTGAATCCTGTAAAGTTCACACACAGTTTGCTTTTGACTGTGAGTGACAAATGCAATCTATAACCACTCCCTAGAAAGATTAAATTATTGACTCCTGAGTGTGAGAGAGCAGATTCAGGGAGCCTGAATGGTATGTATCCGAGCCACATAAGACAACTGGTAGAGACATGAGAGGAAACACTCATTATGTTAGAATATCATTGTGTATTTGAAAGAATAAAGACTGACTCTGTAGCGTGGGCTTGAATTACGCTTGTTCTTATTTCAAGCTGTAGAGTGTATGATGCTGCTGTTGGTGTGGGTTTGTCAAAACAATGACAGCAGAGACATTGGTATGTAGCATGGATGTTACCATGGCTACAGACCTCATTTATTCTATATATTTACAACCGTCACAAGATCCAATGAGAAATGACCCACTTCACTCTGATTAATAATAACTGTAGGAAGAGGGGTGGTCACTCACATTAACATAAACAAGCAAGAATTTCAGAATATATCACAAATCTGTCTGACTTCTACACTCGGTGGCCCCAACCCAACTTGGATAGTTGGCCAACTATTGCTCAATATACTTGAATTATAAATTATGGAGACTGGGCAATCTGGATTCACTAGATTCTCAAAGCACTATGTTAGCAAACTTTAATTCACAAACAGCTCAAGGCTCTCTCCCAGCACAGACTCGCTGTTACTAATACATTTGACAAAAACACTACAACTAGACAACACTGGTTGACTGAACCACAAAGTTGCACCATGGGAAAAGAGACATACTTATATAATCTACTTATAAAATGTAGTTTTGTTTCGTCTCTGCAGTTTTTAGGAAGTGGAGACTGAGGTGTAATTGTGTGACTTAAATGTGGACCTGTTCTGACAATTTAAACAGCACACATCAAAAATGTGAAGAAGCAGCTAATGGTGGTTAGACATTAGATTGTGATGAGGCCAAATACAAGGCCTGGGATTGAAACATTGAAAAACAGCACTAAAATTAAAAATGTGGAGGCAAATAATTATGAGTGATTGGTTTTGCACCTGTTAAAGCTTTTTATTCATTGAGTTGTCAAAAATTCACACATAAAAGCTACTACCGGCCTCTGTGGATCACTGACTGATGTGTAGGCGTATATTACAGTTTGCTTCTTTCCAGTTCATTTTTAGAGAGGAATTTTTGATCAGTAAACATCTGAGTAAGTAGCCTGACATAGTAGAAATGTGGGAGAAAAGGGACACAAAATATAATCAACAATTGTGTTTAGAAAGTACTCCCCGTACTCCATGTTAGACCTGCTTTCAAGTGTAGGACATTGACTGAGTATTTAACTGACAATATACTGTATAATCTTTTTTGAAAATTCAATGAAGCTATCTACAAAAATATTAAATATTCAATGAAAAATCCTTGTGTTCCTCATCCTTCAAGAGAGGATGTAGATATGGAATCCCTCAGGATGAAGCTAAGAGCCTGAAGGCTACAATTTAAATACACTTCATATTATACACCTATCTAATTATATTTTAAAAAATCAATTTTTTTTTATAGTTATACATATGAGAATAACATCACATCTACTTTGTGGAAACAGTATGTGTGGACAGGCATAAACTCAGTTTTGTTACCTGGTCCATTGAAGCGCTGTAGTTGACCTGTAGCACAGTGCGTCTCTCTCTACTGGAGCCAGTCACTGTAGTTTTAGGTGGCAGGTTGTTCATAACTGTTGTCCATACTTTGTCCTCTACACATACCAACACACACAATACTGTTAGACATGTCAATACTGTGAGTTACTGAACATAGCAAAAATAATAATTATTTAATTGCAAGAATTAGACATGGTAAACCATTTGTGTAATCAAATCTACACCAATTACATTTAAACACAGGCATACACACAAAAAAAAACAGCAGTTTAGCTGTCATGGCAGGGAAGTTCCTTCTGTGCTATCTGAGTTACAGCTATGCGACTGCAGGGTTTAATAGATAATGTGTGCTGTTATAACATGAGCCAGTCATTCAGACATCTCCACATTCATTCACACTGTCAGTCAGGGAATGTGTGTGTGTGTGTTTCATGTCTCTGAGGTGTGTGAGTGTGCTATTCAGCGTGACTAAGGGGCTAGCCAGTGGAGTGCAGTGACATTTCATTAGAAGTCTCGCCTTTGCTCTGCCTGCGTGCTCCTCTGTTCCAGACTATCTAATTCCACTGTGTGTGTGCGTGCGTATGTGCATGTGTGGAGGTGGGCGGGGAGTGTATATGTGTGTGTCTGTGTGTGTGTGTGTGTGTGTATGTGACAGAAGTGTCACCCAGACCATTGGAGCACTCTTAGGTTTACATAACAAGTCTGTTTCATATGTTTGTGGTGTGGGTATGTATGTGTGTCCATGTGTGCCCGCTCCTTCAGAGTTAAATGTCAGCTGTGACAGTGTTGCCATGGAAACCCCAGGTATAGCAGGTTAAGAGTACTGCTGTCTGAGGTTAAGAATGTGGAGGGCTGGAGAGTTTCCTTCCCTCACAGGTCACTGGGGCTACACGAAGTAGGGAAGTGTGAACATACACAAAGACGCACACACACACACACACACACACACACAAACAATGACTGCAGGCACTCCCACACACACCTGTCATGTTGCAGTTGACTTTGAAGGGGCCAAGGGGTCCGCTGCCATCAGGGTCTATCCAGTAGGTGTCAGAGGACCTGCCCAAATGCTTATAGGCCTCACATGATGGCTCATAGACAGCTGGGATTGGGGTGGGGGTAGGGGTGGAGTTGAGTGGGTGGGTGGGGGAATAAGAGGAAAGTAGAGCAGTTGGAGGAAGGAGAGCAGAGAGCAGAAAAGACAAAAGTCCATAGCCACTAATTTGTGATGCTAATTACATCTTTGATTTAGTATAAAATTCATTGTTGGACACCTATGAAGAATTTGGTCTTGTGTATTGCATAATAGTGACACAAATCTCATTGCTTTGAACATCAGTTTACGTCAGTCTTTATATTCTGTCACGAGATATTGGAAAATATCCATATTTCGTGAGAATGATTTCAAAGCACTGTTGTTGGATGCATGAAAAAGGGAGAGACAATGTTGCTATTCTTACACATTCATTAATGGTGAAAAAACACCTGAAGGTGGTGGCAGTGTTAAGATGGTTTTATCTACAGGAAAATCAGAGGGCTTGATCCTCTAGTGAACATAAAAGCATTCAGAGGTTTGTGTAGCAGCCATTCTCATTTTCTGATCCGAGGGTGGCACTAGAGAAGAAGTCATTACGGTGAACCACTCATAGAGATTTGCAGATATCGTCTGTATGGTTAGAAATTACAGGATCAGTCATGGCATATACTAATACCACATGCTACACATGGGATTGGTCTAAAATAGCACATCAGTGTCTATAGTTACTTCCTTTTGTTCCTCCTCCCACAAGGCAATTTCATGTGGTTGCCAAGTCTCTATTCAGCGCCTGTCAAGAAGTGGTGTCTTGTCCCACACACTCTAGCAATCTATTTGACAACATATCGATGTTATGTTTGTGTTGATCTACACATAGACAGACAGACAGAGAGGGGAGGGGAGGAAGAATTACACTTCAAAGAGAAATGTGAGAGTGTGACTTGGAGTGAAACTTTCTTGATTGAGGGACTGTTGACAGTGAGTTTCAAAAGAAAACATATTCCGTCTTACTTCTCTCAATGAGTTTGCTTAATATTAGCTCTTTATCATACTAGTAGTTTTTTTCTTTATATCCATCTGCTCACCCAGTGCTGCCCTGCTGAACTACTTCACCAGGAACTGCACAGAACTTAACAGAATTGTTGAGGCACTACTTCTGGTTCAAAGCCATTGGTCAACAGCTTTAACACAGTGGAAGTTAAATAACTAGCATTTCTTCTAGGATTGCTTTACTGTAGTGGAACACAATAGAAAGATTCAAAGGCCAGCAGAGAAAGTTACAGAAGCTGCACTGGTGGGGAAAGTGTGAATAAAACTATATAAAATATATAAGCAAATAAAAAATCATGTTTGGCCAGTGTGCCTTTAGATTTAAGTGCTAGGATGGTAGTAATGGTGTGTAACTGAGCTTTATAACGATCCAGTTAAAAGTAATTAACACTTGTGAGACCCATGTTTCACTGTAACCTTCACCAGAACTGGAATACGGTGAGAACAGTAATGAACCTGAAACCAAAAGTACTACATGAGAAGATATCAGCAGTTTACAGCCTGTAACAGGGCACGATGCTACTCCCTTCCATTAGCACCAGCTGTAGCTACCAATTCAGGCAATATGTGTAAACCTAGCGCAGTCAAATTGCTTATTTTCTCCAACTAACAGTCCAAAATGGCCGTATATCCATGACATAATGCAAAGAAAAGCAGCAATTATCAAGCTGAAGAATTTGAATCAGCAAATGTTTGATATTTATGCCTAATAAATGACCTTTACGATTAATCAAAATTAATAAAGCAACAGCTTCTCCAGCTATTTACTGTTGCAGTGCCATAAAATTTGGTGACTTGGACGAAAACAATAACTACAATAATTTATGCCAAAATATCCTGACTTTGAGTCCCACACATCAAACTCCCCAAACTCCCATTACACACTTTAATGTTTTCTTTTCATCGGACGCCCGCTGTTCAGTAAATGCCCACATCTTTAAAATTTCACGCTGTTTTTTAATGCATTTTTAGTGTTCAAGTATAAGAAAAATATTCCTGATGATACAAACAGGGTTTGACAAATCTCATACAGAGCCATGTGACACTGTACAACTGATATCACAGGCTGAGTTGTATTGCTTTTCACAAATAAATTGGTCTTAATGTTCAAAACTGCCCCTCAGAACCGACCATCACGTTTGTCACTCTTAAACTAAAACCCCAGTTTTTCAGCTTTTTTCTTTTTGTTTTATTTTCTCTTTTATTCAACCAGAGAAAGTCCTGAGCACACCAATCTTTTGAAGCTTTTTTTTTTAAAAAGCAATTTCTGCGTTAAAGCTACAAGGTGCAGTCACAGCCTTCTACTATTGGCCACTAAACATTTTCACTTGAGTAAGAAGAATCTAAAGCTTGATGCCTTCCTAAAAGGAAAGTCAACAATCGTCGTTAAGGGAAGGGAA
This sequence comes from Seriola dumerili, assembly GCF_002260705.1. Lineage (NCBI taxonomy): Eukaryota > Metazoa > Chordata > Actinopteri > Carangiformes > Carangidae > Seriola > Seriola dumerili. The sequence continues at coordinate 799,610 of NW_019175077.1, forward strand.
AGCATTACTCATCCATTCTCCCTATACCTACATTTTACTGGCTGGTCCCCTGAATGCACACGTGACTTTCCAGTTCCGAACCAGACACCCTAATCTCCAGGTTATTGCTGTGCCTTCAGATACATCTTATTAGTGAGTTTGTCATTATAATAATAATAATATTAACACACCCAGACAGAAAAATATGTGGTGACACAAAGACATCTTTCATATTGTTTTTATCACATTTCGGTGGTTTTATTTGTCTATGCTTTATTTCTTCTCTGATGTTATTCATACTCCCATGTCCCTCTGGCATACTTTATCCTGTCTTTTTCACACTTTTTCCTCACAGTTCAGTCATATTTAATTTGTTGTTTTAGGTTGAACATGCACAATATAGCTAAAAGCTCTCTCTCTCACCCTCTCTAAAAAGAGAACAATAATTGTGGCATATGGAAGGACGGCATTCTTAAATTTGTAAGCCTTTAAAAAAAAAAAAACTATTTTGGCCTTTTCTCTCTTTCTGACTCTGCTCTCTTTGTGTGCTGGTGCTTTTGGTGGGTTGCCGCTTCTCAGACCAGAACAAAGCACACAGCGCAGTCAGTAAAGCCTGGCCTCTGAACACTTCAAAAGTTAATCTGTCCCTCTGCTGAGAATTACGGCTTTGGAAGGAGGAACAGCTTAATCACTCAAAGGCAGAAAGAGGAAGGCCAAATCAAACAAACACACAAGAAACAGAATACAGTTGTATTAATGTGATGGGGGGAAAAAACAGATGGGCAGGAACACACAACTGCATGCACACTCACTCCCATACTTACAAGTGTGACACGTGGCTCCAGTGTATCCTGTCCCATCACAGGTACAGCTGAAACTATCCCATGTCTGTTTACACCTGCCGCCGTGTTCACAGTGATTAGGCATACACCTGGAGAGAGAGGGAGCGAGACAAGGTGCTTTTACATAAACAAGACATGAGCCGCCTTAAAAAGAAGGAAAAATATGTTTTCAGAATGTAAAGGTCAGAGGCGCGCGCGCGCACACACACACACACACACACACACACACACACACACACACACACACACTGCCCACTGCCACACTACTTCATTCTATACAACCACAATGCATCAGAAAGCTGATTCAACTGTGGTTATGTCAATATGACCATGAAATATCTAACAAACCACCTGCTCATCTGTCAAATGTGTGAGATATTCTGGTGATACAAGACATACTTTCAAACACCAGTATAAAAAGTTCCCAACAAAGCCCTGCTCTGAAATCATCCATCTTTCTTTGTTTCGAACGTGTCATTAAATATGCCGACTAAATGTGGTCAAAACTCAATATGGACTCTTGGGAGACTGGCCTTGAGCTAAAAGGGAGTCAAATAAACCATTAAACAAGTAAAGTGAAACTTAAGACACTCCTGTGTAAAGATGGGGATAATGTTCATGGTGACTATTTTCTTCTATGGGGCAGATTACATCAGAATATCCTACACTTTGTGTACAACAATGGTGGGATACAATATAAACTGTTCTAAAGTACAAAGAAGTAATAATCATAGTCATAATGAAAAGGAAAACTGGGCCCAGGTGATTCAGGCTGTTATATGTATTAACCTGAACCTCACACATCGAGAAATTCTTTTAAAGGCTCTCTAGCTAGGCTGGGATTCTTTCCAGAGCAATACATATCTGGACTGATGGAGAGAGGCATTAATATCCCACTGAGACTGCACACAAAACTTTCTGTATCTTAAAAAGTGGATTTTATGAGTGCAGATTCATGTAGGCTTCGCAATTTCACTGACCACACATACATTAGCATGCAAAGGATGCTACACATTCTAATTCAAGAGCAGTGTGAGACCAGCAGTAGGCAGCAGTAAACCTTGTAATATTTATGATATCCAACAGTGAGTGCAAATATTTCAATTTATTAAACATAGCAGTCAGACACTCACCACCTTAAGCTATTGTGACATGGAGTAGCCAGCGGGCTGCCTATTTGAAAACACATTATTCCCTCTGTTTTGGCCCTTTGTCAACTCAACGATGGCCTTTTCCATACTCACTGTTGCTTTTTGACAATGTTTTTTAGAAGGGACTGAAACTTAGCTGTTATGTTGAAAGTGTGGAGAAGAAAAAAAAAAAATTGTATCCAAAGTTGTGACATATGGCAGCATAAAGATAAGATGTAATTGCTCATTTGGAATGTCAATGAGACAGCAAGGAGGGAATTACTGGTCATCTGGTTAACAGGAGGTAGTTATGAGCTGCAATAAATCACTATTTTATACTTGTGACAAAAGAAACAGAACAATATATTAATAAAAATAACAAAATTGCATGTCTACATATACTGAAACACAATTCAAGTGTTCGTAGCATTGGGGTTTATCGTGTGGATTATCTATGCAGATGGTGGCTGTAATGCACAATTTTCCTGCCAAGAGAGGGAATTTAATAGTTACAATGCAGGATCCACGTTTCAAAGATATCTGGAATTTAGGAATGTAGATAGAAGCAAACATTATCCACCTCATTGTGAATACAGCAGGAAGCAGACAGTAGTTAAGACATCACTGTTTTTCTTGAAGTTTGAATAGCAACTGAAACCCTGAACACATCTAAGTTCTGTGGTTTGATCCGCCTGCAGGCCTGGTGGGGATGGGTCCCGAGGCACTGTAGTGTTACACACGCACACACACACACACACACACACACACACACATGCGCGCGCACATACTCATGCACAAGTTATGTGATTAAAATATCTGAGTCTGCTTATTTGAATGAATCAAAGTGATGATAAGAGGAAAGCCAGCTGGAGGAAAAACAAACACTGACTCATGGGAGCTGCAGGGGTCCTTTTAAAATGCTGAGCTCTTCTTTAGTCATGTAGGGAGTCGGGCAGACAGAGACACTCCATCTCTGGAGAGAGACATGATGATCACTGCATCATACAGTGACTATGAAGCCGACAGACAACTGTGGGCTTGTTCATATGATATATGATGGGTTCATTGACGGTAAAGCATCTTTAACTGTGAACATGTGTAGGAGTATTTACTTTCGGAAAATGAAGGAAACACAGATCGAGTGTTAAAAAAGAAATGAAACGCAGGAATGTTTTATGAATGTATTGTGCTATATGCGTACTGGGGCTATGTGTGCATGTAGATGAGCAATAATGCATGTGTAGCTGCTGTAGAAAAATATAGTTCAAAGAAATGTTCAAAGTAGTTAGTAGTTAGTTCAAAAAAATGACATTTGGAAAATAATCCTCCACCTCTCTGAGGATACTGTATTCTTGGCGACTCTGTTGACTGATGCAGAAAAAGATACTGAGCAACACTACGACATTTGTACCCGCCTGCTATTCTTACTACAAATGACATCTAAGACTAAGAACTTGAAGTCATCTGCTTGGCTATGTGTAAACTTGTAGAGCCTTACAGCTGTAGAAAGCAAGTTCCATACTGTGACACCACTTTGGATGAATAAAAAAAAAAAATATATATTTTTAGTTTATGGATTAGCCAACCTGCCATTCATTTTTGATTAAAATAATTTTAAACCTTGAAATTCTCAACATGCTATGGCATGTACTGTATATGAAAAACAAACAAAAAAAAACCTAATATGCCAGGGAGCGATGTGTGGCAAGATATTTTGTAGCTTCAGCAGCTAACAAGTGCAGATAAAATGCTATTGTGCTTTCACAGTGAGGTGCGATTGACAAGCACTAAAAATCATGAAAAATATTATGCTCAGCAAGCTGTGAGCACTGAAGTACACCGAATATATATGCTCTGAGCTTTGTGTAAGAAAAAAGCAAAATCTACAAAGAGAATGGAGCACCTCTAGAGTGCGTGTACGCTTTTATGTGCCACGGCATGTTTTGTTGTGGTACTCTTACAGAATAACAGTGACATTTTGAAACATAGGAATTTGCATGCACACATGCATGCCCCTGTGTTTGTGTGGGTGTGCCTGTGGGGATGAGTGTGTGTTTTGCTTCCTCCACCATCCCAGCCCAAAGAGAATCCCACAGTAGAACGGCATTGATCAAAAAGAGGTCAGACAGGGCTATTGAACTGCCTTCAAAGACATTCTTATTAGTTAGATGGTAACACTGCACCCATTCATCTTCCATGGCAGAGCAGGGCCCACCTCAAGTACTGCAGGGCTGACACACAACAAAACGTAAACACAAGAAATAATAGAGATGGGCAATACTGCAAGCAGCTGGAATAAGAAATAGTTTTGGACATCTCAAGACCTTTGAGCCCTATCAGTAGTAGAAATGCACCACAAACAGCAATGGCAATAATTATATACTACATACTTTTCTAGCAGAGTGTGGTTCCAGTGCTCCTGCGGTGTAATTGTAGTAAGAACGGAGTATCGTCCAAGTCTCGCAAAAAACCTCATAAGATCCAACATGCTGGTCTCTTTTCTGCCTCCAGGTGTCACAAAACCGTTCCCTCATCACTACTACTCTGTTGATGCAGAGAGGAGACCCAGAGCAGCTTGTGAATTGTCTCACTGAATTTCATATCATACTGGCAACACTCCGGATAAATAATCCTAATCTTTTACACACAGGGTTTCAGACACTGAGTCAAAGATCTATTAATCAGGGTAAACACAGCTGTTGTGAATATGAATGAGAACTACTATATCATGAACTGGCTGCAATGAAAAATTGTCTAGATGACCAGAGAGGGCAGGAGCCTGTCTCCCTTTAAGACCAGATGAAACATACATGTGCAGTATATAATTTTATCCTTTTTAAGACATGTGACTGATAAAATGCATTGCGATTCGCTGAAATGTCATAACGGCAAAGTCCATTGTGGGAAATTTATTTTGTTTGTTTTAGCCCGCAAAAAACGTTCAAAAGTAATGGACAACAGCTGACGACCTGAGCCAGGGGAGCGACACTGAAGCAAAGCACAGCAGTTACTTGGATGAAAGCAGCAATGACAACGACTTCAAAGATTCAGACAAAGACTTCGATGTGCTAAACTGCTAACCAGCAAGCCAAGGCTCAGGGTGAGAGACATGTCAGGGATGGGGCGAGGGGGGAAGGGGGAGGAGGAGGATTTCGCTGAATGCCAGTATAACTGCTAGCCTGACGTAAAGATTCACCTGATGCAACGACCTTTAAACTTTTGGCTTTTATTGAAAATCATTGCTTTTACCTTAATGTTCATCAACGTAAAAATAAATAAATTATGATAAATAATAAAAAAAATAAATGTTAAAAATATTGAACTGAACTGGAAATGTTGACAAATGTGAAATTGGACCTGGCTGTTTTTCCAGCCAGATCCAATTTCTATGGCAAAGCCAAGTTTTTCAGAAAACCCTTAGTTTTTAGGTAATCAACATAAACAATGCTTATGTTTCAGAATGCTCTTTTAGAGGGTGCCTTCAGTCTGGGTTATCCCAGATCACTATCTTTCCCCAATCTTAACTAAGAGCTGTGAGTGCCTAAACATAACCATAAAAACAGTTTAATAATGCTGCAGTCACTTGAAGCGGATATCGTACTGCAAGATTGAATATTTTGGCAAGAGATGATGTCTGTGAACATTTTGTTGATATGTTCAGTATCAATGTATTTGTGACTTGCTGAATTTCCATTACATAATAGAAAATGTAATCTGGTATGATAAAAAATGCACTTGCTGTTGAAGTTTAGTTGTATAGAAACATAGTTTCTAGGAGACAGGTTGCCAGCAGGTAGGTGGGAAGAATAGGCTGATGCTTATTAGAGTACTGGGCAGTCTCTGTAATCCTATTTTCAGAGAACATTCTTTCTTTTAATTTCTTTCTCATCCTAGATTTATATTTCATTTCAGCCTTTCCTTGTGAGGTTTAATTTAAAAAAGAAAATAATTAAAAGGTTTGCAGCTCCCAACTTCTGCAGCTTAAAAGAGAGCAGAACTACAGTAAAACATAAAATGTCATATATTAAGTTAGTCTATGATAGCCTATCATTCAAGTTCAGCATCACACGTTGCCTGTTATTTCCTCTAATGTGTGACTTCAATGAAACACTGATTCTAGCCGTTCTAGCTGCATTGGTAAAATGATCAATTTCAAAAATGCAGCATGATCCATGAGTGATGCAGAAAGACCCAGAGAGGCTGCTCACCGCCACAACACAAGCCCAAACACGAATAATAAACCACTTCTAATACTGCAATGACATAAGAAATATTTCAAATCATATTCATTGTCCAGTCACTGGTCAATTTAAATGTGTGTGTCTCTCTATCCTGGTCAGTGTGTCAGTCTGACTTAATCTGCTGTCAATAATGTCTGTAACATGACTGATCGGGACATGTGCTGGGTGTTTTTAGTTACGACGGTTCATGAGCCGCTTTCCTGTGCTGTTTTTCACGCTGTTTTGTATGCGCAAGTTATTGTATGCGTATTTGCCGATCGGTGCTATAGACTAACCGATTCTAGGGCAGAATCAAAGCTTTCAGTTTTCACAGCTTTCTCATCATTCATTTTAAATGTCAACTAGTCGATCTCACAGCACAGCCACTGTCATTAACATGTATTTCGGTTCATTTTAACAGACAATGCATTGATAAATAATACCTCACTCCCTCCTTCTCTCTGTCTCTTGTATGGTCGCATGTGTGTGTATCTCTAATTACACAAATACACAAAAAAATGTGCTGTTTGTCTTACGACCAAGTCAGTGACAAATGATATAGATAACTGAAAAACTACTACAGCGTACTTTCAGTAATCATGGACATTTACTGTTAAACTGTAAATGGCTTCAGATCGAGGTGTGACCTTGGCAGAAATATACCTCGCATATAGAAATAGTGGAACAGAAAACCACGTAAATAAAAGGCTCCAGTGAACACACACACACAAATGCACACGTCATATGCAGTCAATCACAGTCTTGGGCGATCATGTACCAATCTGAGAAATCAACAACAATAAAACTGTAACACACAATCCCAGCAACAGTATGTCAGTAAAAATAGGGTTTATGTTTTGCATGTATTTTTATGGATCAAGGTTTCTATTTACTGGTAAACTAGTGATTGTTTCTCAGAGGCCATCAAAGTTTGAGCGACTGCAGGAACAAGAGCTATCTCTCTCCTCCAACCCTATTTTAAGCATCCTGTGAAAGCTTACCTGTGAAAGGCTGTGTGTAACCACCTACATACACTATAGTGTCACAAATGCCATGCAGCGACACAAATGTGCTGCAATCGCCGTAAAGGTGCACCATTATGCCTATTTGTGTATGTGTTTTAGCTCATTGTTGTGCTTTTCTGTGCCACAACCTCATTTTTTTTTGTTTCATTCTCATTGCTCTAATAGCATCATTTTCAGCTGCAGTAGTCAACTGTTTTCAGCCAAAAAGCTTTACAAACCGACTATAGAGTACCTGCCTAGGGCACCAAGCAGACAAAGTAAGTGACTAGCTGGTGAACATAGAGGAAAATGTAGCTTCTAAGGAGCCAGATATTTCTCTCAGGAGTTAGTGGAAACGAAATACAGAGCTTAAAGGAGAGTAAATATTGGACATACATTTGTCATCCAGGCAGAAACACGACACCAAACTAATGCTAATGTTGCCCCACGTCTGCAGGATGTGTAAACAACTGTATTCTAATACGTCTGGTATATTAACCTAAAATGTCACAATATGTCAAACAAACAAACAAACAACAAAATTCCCAATCAATTAGAACTTCTCAATTGTGCATGCAGTGATATAAAACACAAAATTAACTTGCAAACAGAGTAAAAGGTGATGAAAGTCAACTTTTCAGCATGAACTGAGAACTTCTGGTAAATAATCTGAAAAAGCTTTTGAGTACAAAAACTCACTTTGACAATATAAACATGTTTTTGTAAACATGTCTGTTTATGTTAGTGTGGACATTGCCTTATTTGTAGTATAAACTAGAGTATCCCAGCAAGCCGGACCACTCTTGAAGTAAGGACAAAATTGAACTAAATTAAGCAGTGGCAGCTGGTGTCTACTTCTCTGGGCAAGGATATTGATGAAGGTAAGTGTTATTGACAAAGCTGAGCTGAAAACAAATCGCTCAGTTCAGGGAAAATGCTGTTCCAGTCAGCGCAAGGTGAGCCCTTAATTGTAGCTTCCCACTCTCATTCACCTTAATGATACAACCTTGGCAGTTTCTAATAATCACAGAAATCTTCTTTATATCCAAATGCCACTCAACCCTTATTTAATATAGGAGAAGACTTAATTGCAGAAGGTTAAACCAGTCTACAAAGTTTAAATATTTTGCACAGTGATAGGAAACACTCAATTTGAGCTCAAGGCATGGATGATTCCATATATGGCAAATCTGTCTCCCAATGTTTTTTCTAGTCCATGACAAGGAAATAAATTGAAATGTCAACAAGTGGTAATGAATTCTTCCAGTGAGCCAACACTGGGACATTCTGTGCGGAATCTCAAGCTCTGGTATACTTGGCAATAAAATAGAAAAATAAGTGGCCCATTTTTGATGTTTGATTAAGATCATACAGTATTTTCCAAGGATGAAACATACTCTTTACTTTCAGTTTAAAGCGAAAACACACATCCCCTTACACGGCGAATCCACCCCATCAATTATATCCATTTATCAGTCTGACAAGCACACAAAAACCAGCCATACTTAAACAAATTCAACAACCAGAGCCCTGAGTCATACATCTCTTGATAAGAATCCAGAGACTCTACATAACAGCCTTGTTTACAATATGACTCTCCCAATTTAAAACCACTTGATTTATGATTTGTTTTTTTTGCTCTGCATATGACTTGAACGAGTATTTTCATTTACGAATGACTGTGTGGATGTGTGTGCATGCAGGAATTATCACTCCTACCTGTCTATGATTGCACACATGTCTAGGCTGATATTTTCAAAGGCTCCCACAGTGCCTTTTTCCACTGCATGCAAATCAGCAGGTTGATCATCCACCAGGATTGCCTGCATGCAGCCCTGGAGGGAACGCCGGGAGGGCGGGAAGAGGGTCTGTAGAAAATACCCTGAAAGCAACACAAGAAACAAACAAAGCATTATACTTATATACGTACACACATACATACTCATTCGAGTTAATGGGAAAGTGATATTTTTATCTTATATATGTATCAGTTATCCCTATACAACAATGCGATGCACAGCAACTTGTGTTTGAACAGTGAAGTGAGTGTCGGAAGAAGACGGCTTCTTTTGATTCCCCGGTTTAAAAACATCATGAAAAGAAGACCCTGTGCAGAAGTAGACATCAAACTTAACAACAACAACATCAGCCTTGACGAGGAACAACAGACTTGCCCAGTGCTAGGTTATTGTCACATTTTACAGCCATGAGCCTTCATCAGTCCTCTTGTTTTAGAGCTTCTCCACAAGGCCCATTAGCCTTAATACTGGTGCTAAGGCCGCAATAGAGTAGAGGACATATAGGTTTTACTATATACTGTACCTTTATGAGATACAAGAGTCAATGGCCCGTCCAGAGTTGGCAGTGGGCATTGACTGAAATGGGGACAAGGCTAGGACAAAACTGAATGCGTATGGCGGCTGTGAGTGTGTGTGATAAATCTTTTGCACAAATAACCATGGATACTGAGTAGGTGTGTGTGTATTATATGTGCAAATCTGTCATCATGCACTTGTGTACAGTATATGAGTGTACTGTATATAGTATGTGTGTGTGTGTGTGTGTGTGCGTGCATCTACAGGTGTTATTATAGTGTACATGTACTGTTGGATGTAGGAGATGAGAGCCTGGAATTCAATCTTTGCCACAAGCACACAGGCCACTCATAAAACATTGCTGTTTAATGACATCTCCATCATTGTGATGTTATAAGCTGTCACACTCTCTAGCATGCCTATCAGCCTCAAGGCCAAAGCATCAAGCAGGCTTATTATGAAGGGCATATGCACTCCCTGTGTGTGTGTGTGTGTGCACCAACATAATTGTAGTTCATGTGGAGGGCTGACAGGCCAGCAAATAGCAAAATGTGTGTGCCTGCGTGTGTGTTGGATTCATTTCTTTTCTTCACATGTTCTGATTTTCATTTCCACCCCAAAAGTTTCTCCTGTCATCCTTGCCATCTGTCTCTTCTCCTGTCACACCTGTACCTGATGTCTTTCCAGAGGAGTGGGAGACAGATAGACAGACAGACAGAGAAAGGAGGAGTGGAAGAGATGGAAAGGGAGAGAGAAGATGGGAAACAGAGCAGACTACAGCTGGTTGGCAGCACTTTGTGTCCCCTGGATTGCATATGAATGCAAAGGAAACACAGCCTTCCTGACAGTTTGGCAGAACGAACGGAGCAATGCATGGAACGACGGATGGGTAGATGGATGTATGTTGCTAGGCTTGTTTATTGGGTGTCACTCATATACTGCTCAGTTTGTATGGAGAGAATTTTTAAGATGTAACTAAAATTGTTTCTTTGCATCTGTATTTCTATTGAAACTGGTATGTTAAACTTGATACATTTTGGATTAAAATTTCATCACAAAACAGTAACGTGAGCAAATAATTCTCAATAATGTTTTATATCTGGAGAACTAACTGAATCTTGGATAAGAAATCAATATCACTGTCACTCGGAAGCCTTGACCGGTGATGACCAATGTTAGTAAGTTATCTTGCTGCCCCTTCCTGTCAACAAACCTTAAGGCAATTTTGCTTCTGTACTTTTGAAAAATGTATCATTGTGTCATTCAGAAAGCTGTAATGCAGCTGTAGTGACAAACAGAGGAAGATACGGAACAAGATTAATGAGGTGGAGTCCAACAGAGAAAAACACTTGGCAAAGAAGGCATAAATGTGGTCATACATCTGTACATCCTCAAGCTATCACAGACACCCATAGCTTCAATCCAAGTTAAGAATGTCTGACATTTTTTTTTTCCTGAATACGATGATGCTCTATGGTTTTAATTTGTTGTATAAACAAAAACTCTATCTCTCATAAACCCCTAAGGATATTGAACAGCAGCAATAATCCCCCGCAGTCTTGCTGGCACTCTATCACAGCCCCCCTGTTGTGCCCAAAGAGCTTCTCTTACAATACACACTGGAAGACCAGCACTAGCTCTCTTCTACCTGAACGCATCAGACAGGCATGGCTGGCTCTCAGGCTACAGAACACTTGTTTCCACATCCCAATACATTTAGGGGGATGTATCTGCTTTCAAAAAAAGCAGACTGGAAATCAGCCAAAGTGCTCAGAGGAAAAAAATTAAACAAATATTCTGGGGATGCAACTCTACACATTCAGAAGAGACAAAATCCAAATTCACATCAGGAAAAATTTTGCTTATCTACTGACAACCTGCTGCTATTTCTCCCTGAGCTGTTTCCCTTAACTGTGAAGAACAATAAAAACTCTGCAAGACACCTACAGCACCTTATGGGGGACATTCAAAAGGAATCTAAAATCTATGCACTTCAAACATTACTGTACTGTCAAGGATTATATGTAACGCCTATGGCAGATTTGCACACTATATGCACACAAGGAACACATGCAGACAGCACAGGCTGTTCTTTGATCAATGTGGGCATCAAAGTCTCATGGCTAATTCACAAGCTTTAAAATGAAGAGGAAGATGATTGGAACATGCTATATATTACAATTATCACTAATATACTATGACTATTAACTTAAACTACATGTGTTAGAAAGTTTTTGTTTTTACTTTCCAGCTAAGTGAAAATATGCAGTAACCACATAAACCAAAAGGAGTCTAAACGTAAGTTTGTAAACAGTTTATTTCAAAAGGTCAAAAAGGTTTTGCTTCATGGCATACTGTAGATTGAAATGGAAAAGTAATACTATAAGAGAATGTCATTTATTCATGCACATAAAATAAATTTGAGAGAAAACATGACGTCTCCAGAATGATAGAAAAAGAACCAATGAACTAAGAAATGCTGTGACACCATTTGGAACAACTGAGCAGAGTTATAAATTTAGTAAGGAAGTGGAGATTGTTAAACTAATAAAGGAAATGCTGCAAACTCTTTTTTTTTCACAGTTACCAAACAGCAGGGTGCTTCAGGGTGGAACGTCCCATAATTGACTACTCTCCCATTAGTATATCCATTTGTCCTCTGTTCCTGCAGAGAAAAGAGCATGACTTTATGGCCTTGTGTATGTGCGTGTGTGTGTTTATGTGAGTGTCCATCTGTCTTCCCTCTTGAGAAATTCAATTTGTGGATGTCTTGTGTCAGTCACTTACTAATTTCTCTAAGCGCAGCGTCAGGAGTGAGAAACTACTCCCCGTAAAATAGGCTTTGGGTTCAGGAGACTGCTTCTAAAAGCAGACGCTCGAAGGATAGAGGGGTGGAGACGAGAGGAGAGGAGATGAGGGGAGGCATAGGAAGGGGTCGACTCGGTTAAAGAGGATAAGAGGGATGAGAGGAGAGGCGAGAGGATGAGGGCCAAAAAAAGCAGAACAGAAAATAAACTGAGGAATTGGAGAGAATGAAAAAAATGAGGGTAGGAGGAAAACTGGAGAAAAGAAAACAGGGAACAGAATTAAGGAAGAGGCGAGAGTCGAGGGCGATGACAGAAGCTCAAAGCCTAGTCTTTTCCTTCCGCTGAAGTATAAAGTCTAATATCCTGTAACTCTGTAACCTTGGGTTTAGGCAGTGCCACATGAATTTTAATGCCACAGAAACAGAAAAGCTAGGGCAGTTATATCTAAAGCAACATTCTTAACTCACCTATCTCTCGTCACTTCAGTACTGCTAAGGTAAAAAAAAAAAAAAAAAAAAAAAAAAACAGTTCTTCAACGGAATAAGTTCAGTCCAGTGTATGAAAAACAAGAGCAATGACATGTTCATTCATTCATTTTCTATGCCTTATCCTCTAGTAGGGCCGCGGGGGGGCTGGAGCCTATCCCAGCATCCTTTCGGGCGAGAGGCGGGGTACACCCTGGACAGGTCGCCAGTCCATCGCAGGGCACACAGAGACAAACAACCATCCACTCTCACATTCATACCTATGGTCAATTTGGAGTAACCAATCAGCCTAGTCCCCATTTGCATGTCTTTGGACTGTGGGAGGAAGCCGGAGTACCCGGAGAGAACCCACACAAGCACGGGGAGAACATGCAAACTCCACACAGAAAGACCCCGCGACCGAGCCGGGACTCGAACCCGGAACCTTCTTGCTGTGAGGCGCCAGCGCTAACCACTGCATCACCGTGCCGCCCCTGAGCAATGACATGTGTCTCAGTTAAATGTTACTGCATCAGAAATAAGGAAGAAAATGAAAGAAAAGAAAATGTATTAGCTGTATAATTTGCATAGCCTTTAAACTATTTGGAAATGGTGCTTGAGTTGCATATTGTCCCATCATTGTCATCAAAATACATTAAACATAACCACTTATGCAAATTAGGTAATTTAGTAAGTTAATTAAAGCATTCATTAGCACATTTTTTAATGTCAACATGCTTGTCTTCATATTACACATCAATGGTATTAATATTAATTCTATCTAAAAGCATTAAGGGCTCTGTTATGTTTAAAAAAAAAAGTTTTCCTTAATTAAAAAGAGTATTTATTCATTAAAGTATTTCATAAAATCCGTCACGTGTCACGTTTTCGTTGCAAAAATGTCTCAATTCAGACAAACAAACAGTAGCTTTCTTGCCTTTGATTTTACTTTTTGAGCCTGGCAGTGAGAGACCATTACCAGCCTCTGGCTAATTGTTTTCCTTGTTTCACATTTAATGGAGACAAAGTAGTTGGCCTGAAGAACAATAAAAGTAATCATGTCCCGCTAGTGATATTCTCTCACCTTTAAAAGGTAAGATCACTGCCGCGCTACCCACATTCATGTACACTCACTCACTTTCTGTTTGATTAAACACAGACAGATAATTATCTCACATAATGCCTCCGCGTCAACAACCTTTGTGTTTATGTATAGGAGCCAAATACCTTAATAGCCTATTAGCTATTATATACACCCTATTACCCTTTACATGGATGGACCAAACCTTTCTCACTCTGATCAAATTATACTTTAAGTTTCAAGCAAAACACTGTGATTCAGAGTTTGTGTAAGTCAGATGGTATGTATACCCCTGCATGTGTGGCAGTCAAGCTTCACTATGATACTAATTAGTCCAAATTTAGTTTAATGTGGCAATTGGCCATGCTTAATAAACACTAAGCCACAGAGGGAGAAAAAAAAACTAAAAATGAAGAACATGGAATGAGACAGAGTGAAACCCGAGAACTTCCCTGCTCCCAGATAAATTTTTCATGTAGAGCAAACACTACAATATGTTCACTACATGCACCACAGTCTAAAAGAAGACATATTCCTGCTGTATTGTCAAAATGAGTATATGTAGAGCTGCATCTGTTTACTCCCGTCCAGTCTGTGGTCACTGATCAAGAACTGTTGCCAATAAAAACACCAGATTGATGCCTTAAAGCCATGATATTTGAAGCAGATGGCTACCTGGATGACTGAACCTACAAGATTTACTCTCGGCAATTATGTGAATCCTCGTCATGTATATAAAAGAACATGGATTTTTCATGATACCGAGGGATTTCTGCTAATTGTGGCACAGTGACAGAACAGTCTCGGTCACACAGAAAGTGCTGATGGGATACTGTTAGAAAGCTTTAGGACAGCTTAATGTGCTTGGCCTCTCTGACTCACCAAGCTGAGTGAATCAGAGAGAGTAATTGAGGGCAAACCAAAGGCTAAACTACCTTTTGTACACTCACAATATTATTCAGTTACCTCTGTGCTGGGATGGAAATTAGCCTCTGAATGCGACGAGGTGGAGTGTTTTGAATAAATGTTCTAGATATTCTGTCTGATGTGTGTATCTGTGTGTGTGTGTGTGTGTGTGTGTGTGTGTGTGCGTGCTTGGGATACAACAAATTAAAACCTACAGACCCTGTTCATACAAGACACACAGACATGAAAACTTACACTAAATCACATACACACAGAGATTCAGATGTCTTGAGGCCTTTGTTGTAAATCTATGATAATGAGGAGGCAAGGCACTGAAAATAAATAAAAAAAAATGAATAAAAAATCCAGGTCCTGAAATTGCAGGATGCTGTATGAATCTTCTTTCCACTCAAATAAAAAAGCAAAACCAAGTCCAGTTGTCAGACACAACCTATTAGAGCTGAAAAGATCCCGAATATATTGTACCTCTCCCATTAAATAAATCTCGAGTCTGAACCAAGAGTGCACTGGTTTAAAATAATTTCAAATATGTTTTCATACAACTTCTTCCCTAGCCTGTGAGCGGTAGCCACTTGATACTCCTTGCCATGGTGATAATCAGCAGTTTTGTATCCCCTGCAGCCGTCGCACTTGTGTTTACCAGCAGGCTCCCTGCTCCTCAGCATTGATTATGTCATGTAAAATTAACAAGTAAAAACCCCAGTCACAGTCGCTGCCAATGCAGCCCACACATCACGTCAATACGGAAGAACCTTCTGAAAGAACATAGTTGTATTTCTCTGAGTTGCAGAGATGCATGTATATGTGACTGTTTATGTGCGAGGGAGTATACACGCAAAACAAGTGTACGCCGCTACACACAAGCAGACACAAAAATTGTGCATATAGCACACACGCTGTACATAAAAAATATGTGACTTGTGTGTGTTAGGAGCCCTGTATTCCCTCTTGTTATATACAGGTACTGCCTCTGTGAGTGTACGTCTTATTGTCACCCTTCCTCTCAGCTTCTCAGCTCCTCAAGCTTTGGCTTCCTTTCCTCTCTCAAGCCTTGGTATCACTCATTAGCCTGCTATTGTTTTTATTTCCTTGCCAAAATCTTTGTTTCTTTTCATGTCATTCATCATTTCTGCTTTCTCTTCTTCACCATCTCTTATCTGTCTTTGCCTCTATTTCACTCTTCCCTTTTCTATCGGCCTCCTTTACCCTCTTCAAGGGTTAAAGACATTAGAGATTCTCTCCTCTCAGCCAATATTGATTCTCAACTCAGCTTACCAAAATCAATAAATCACCAATTGGATCAAAACAGAGACTAGAGGGTGAGAAGGAGGAGAGGACAGGAGAAGAAAGGGGAGAGAAACCAAAAATAGGAAAGCCAAAGAAGAAAGTTGGGGTTAAAGAGAGATGAGAAATAATAAAAGATAAAGCATTAGCACATTGAATTCTGCATCATCCCAGATTTAAAATGCTTTTCAAAAACCTGAAAATAATCCTTGTAACAGCTTTTGAATACTTTTCCACTAACCTATCAAGGCCTCAGAAACTTTGATTTCATAAATAAAAAGTACAGCGTCATCATGGGCTTAAGGGAGATTCACTCAACATCAGCGAAGAGTAAATTAAGATGGACAATAAAATAAAACAATCTGGATGTGTGTGTGTGTGTGTGTGTGTGTGTGTGGGTCTGTGAGGTGCTCTGATCTTTATTGACTGGTCTGGGGAAATGGTTTTGCTTGATGGAGGAGACTGAGCTTGGATAGTGAGAGAGAGAGAGAGAGAGAGAGAGAGAGAGAGAGAGAGGCCTGATGGAGCTATAAAAGCCCAGACTGTTTCTCTCAGTTACTGTAATTTCATAGGTGCCCACACACCCAACAAAACCACACTCACACACACACACACACACGCACACACACACACACACACACACACACACAAAGTCAGACATGCACACTTAGATACGGACCATCTTCCAACAGACAGACAGCAGTGTCTAGCGTCATTAACCTGGCGTCTTCCTAATTCAGACAGATTGTGGCTGCTGCATGTGTATACGTGTGTATGTGTGTGTGTGTGTGTGTGTGTGTGTGTGTGTAAGTATGTCTTTCCCTCATGTGGTTGTGTATATCTGGTGGTCTAGTTGTGTCTGCCCTCTTGCTAAGTGAGCAACTTCCTAAACTCTGGCCACTGGGATATAGATTTCTAGTGAGATAAATGATTTGTAGACATACTTAGCCTACACACACACAGACACACACACACACTGTTGGCATAGTTCATATCAGAAGTTTCACTGAGCTCTGTTTCACTGTCGACTAACAATTTTTTTCTTTTTTTACAAAATGTTCTATCAGTTTAACAATACTGACAATATATTCTATACACTAATTAAAATACAAGCAAATTAATTAACATGTATTTTGAGGTATATATATTTAGGTATAAGAGGTATAAACCCAAAAACACAGTAAGATAAAATTTAAGATGCAGTACAATATTTCATGGAATTCATCAAAAAGACCAAGTAATCCAGACCGACTCCTTACAGTACCTACTTACATACAGTATAGTGCATATTTCACAGTATATTATAATGCCTGGCCTCCCACACGGGCAAAGGATAGCAATGTGATAGGCTGATGGGAGGAAGTGAGGGGTGTGGTGTTCTTGTCAGATCTGTGGTGATGGTGATGGTGATGGTGATGGTGATGGTAATGGTGATGGTGCTGGTGCGGCCCTTACCTCCCAAGTGATAGGTTCCTCCTGTGGTGATGGTGAGAGGTGAGGTGGAGCGCACAGCGGACGCCTCGTCGCCATCTAACGTCAACATGGCAAAGTTCTCCTTGGCGACCAAACGTATTGCATGCCATTGTCCGTCGTTAAGGCCTGAACCTGGAGAGTGAGGATAAAAATGTCTTCAGAAGACACACACTGCACAAATGTCTTTGCACAAGTGTAAATCAAAAACATCATGTTGTTGAAGTGCAAATCCTTAGTTAGTGCAAGATTTCTTGAAAGATTCTCCAATAATTTGAACTGACTCGCTCGAGCCACGTCCATTAAAAATACAGCACCACATTCTTTTATTTATTTGTGAACTTTACAATGATGAAAATATGTGACGTAATTTGTGCCTTAACAAAAAGTTCAGCACTGGCGTCTTTGACTGTTTTGTTACAGAAGAATATAGAACATCATTAAATCTGACTAGGATTTCTGTCTGTTTACCTTCTATTTTGCAATAAAGCTGTTTTTTTTCTACAGTGATTGCACTGCTGTGTTTTTTTTTACCTCTCTTATGCTTCAATCTCAGCTACCTGGCAAATATGGCTTCAGACAGAGGTGATATTAACTAAGGATCATCTACGCACCTGTACATCATTTTTTCTTACATACTTCACATATTCTCGAATGTATACCAATGCTCCCTGATTCCTCTCCTCTTTTATTCTGTTCTCTCACTCCTTCTTTCTCTCTTTCCCCCTGTTTTAGCAGAGTGCAGCTTTCAGTCTCAGGGCCCCTTTGTCTCAACTCCATTAACTCTCAGAGAGCCCTCTTTGCGTCTGAGTACCAGAGTGCATGTGTGTGAGTTCTCTACAGTATGTGTGCATGCAAGCTTTGAGCACTCTATGCAAGCGTGTACAAGTCTGAAATGTGGTGTGATGTCTGCATATGTAGTGTGGTGTGTGTGCGTTTGTGTGTGTGTGTGTTCGTGCATGCGAGTTTTGTGTTCTTCTTTTCTCTCTCTTCCCTTGTAGCTGTGCTCCATTAAATATGAGTGATGTTTTGGAAAGGGACATTACTACAGGAGCCGAGAGAGAAGCCAGCTCACTCTCATCACCCTCTCCTCAATACATCACCTCTTACTGACACCAATCTCTATTCATCCTTCCCTTCCTGCCTCACTCTCTGTCCCTGATTCTTTCTTTCATCTTCTCTGTCTTTATTTCCTTTTCTGTATTCCTGAATTTCACTTTTCCCCTTTTTTTTTCTATCTGTATACCCCTCTCCTCTTGTGGCCATCTGCTGCAGTGACTGTCTTTTTCAATTCAGCTCAGCTTGCTGCTTCACTGACTGTAATACATCGAAAGTGTGGACACTGTAGTGAAGTTCAAGGCACGGTCACGTGCAAATCGGTCTCGGCAGAGTATGATGTAATTATGCATCTGCACGCAAGTCAATACATATGTTCCTTAGCATTCTGCGTGCGTTAATACATTTGACCCATGTGTGTATTCAACGTCTATGGGGCACACTTTTACGTTGTTTACGTCCTCCCAGAATACACTTGAAGACCCTGGCTTTCATGTTAGCAGGGAGTCTCCACTAATTAATCTCTATCAGCAGGGTGACCACGTGTGTGTGTGTTTGTGTGTGAGAGAGTGTGTGAGTGAGATCATGGCAGTGAGCAAAGAAACCAAGAACCAAGATGGCCCCCCACTGAGTGGTGTGACCACTGTGGCCTTGTTCAGGGCTACACTCTCTTTTACTCTCTGTCAGAGAGTAAAATACAATGATACTGTTTAACATCACATTTTAGGTGTACTTGAGAGGTCATGAACTGATGAAGTAATAAAGACAGAAAATAAGGGGATGTGTCTGCTTTGTCTTGATGACAACAAAAAAACAGTTCTGGTAGAAAGTGACCTTGATGTGCTCCTTCACTGACAATCACATTTCTGACTATACACTGGTTTGATGTAATCACCACCAAGCTTTCTGCACCACCCCGTCCTTCTCTATAACCTCTTGAATGTAATGGAAAATAGATACTGTGTAACCTTGTGTCCCCTCATCTGTTTTACATCACCTGCAATAGCTTTGAATGATGAGCTTATCAGTGATAGCAGTGTTATTGAATCTTCACACTCATTGCGGCACACACACACAAACACACACACACACACACACAAACAGACACAAGCACCTGCTGAAACACACAAACAAATATGTGGTGCAGTCTCTCTCTCTTTTTCTGTAACACACCCCAAACACACATGCTCAAACCACGCACATGCCAGCTGTCTGCCACAGATAAAAAGAGCACAGATAATGAAGGAGAGTAGAAGAAGGAGGAAGAGAATTGTTCAGATTAGACGAGATAAGGCCGTTTCATGGCTTGCTTTGGGATTGTCATTCATATGGAGGAGCCTGATAACAAGGTGACGGGCTGACCAGCCACTTTGCTCTGCTTTTGTTTTGAGTGAATTACAAATTAAGAAACCGCACTTGCATGATCTCAAGCCCTCATTTTGAATATTTGGAAAAAGTCACCAAACTGTGGCAAGAATGTCTTCCCAACTGACAAATAACCCATTAAAACAACTGAAAAGTTGCAGATGATTTTATATAATAAATAATGAAATATGGACCTAATTATATCATTTCTGAATTTTAGAATGACATTTGACCCACATATTCACATGACATTTTGGCACTTCTAACTCGTCCCTTTCTGTAAACAAAAACAACTTTTACACAAATCTTCCATAAAGTATTTTGTTCTCAACTTCATCCAAGGGTTTTTTTTTTTTTAAAACAACCAAAAATAAAAACCCCAGCTTTTTTCTTAATGCAGATAATATGAACATCTTAAAATTGAGTATACAGCCACTGACCAGCTGCGTAAACATGATACCATCTGCATAAACACGATAAACAATGATGTTATGAGAATGGTCATTTTGAAAACAGCTGTGGTTATTGCATCAGTCTACCTTCCTAAATATGGTCAGGGACAGCCTCCTTCTGCCAACTCTGCACAGGACGAATAATAAAAGTTATCTTTGGCCAATCATGCTCGCAACACCTGTGGTCAATGGGAGTTCATGTTAAAAAATACATTCCCGAAAAGGAATTTCTGGAGGGGTGAAGTTTTACAATGAGGGGTTCTGTGCTGCTGGTATCGCTGTTCTG
This sequence comes from Seriola dumerili, assembly GCF_002260705.1. Classification (NCBI taxonomy): domain Eukaryota; kingdom Metazoa; phylum Chordata; class Actinopteri; order Carangiformes; family Carangidae; genus Seriola; species Seriola dumerili. The sequence goes on from NW_019175077.1 coordinate 820,292, forward strand.
TCTGTCTGGGGCATCGGCCCAAGCAGAGAGTGGAGGCGCTGACCAAAGTTTAGAGACGAGTGGCCAGACTTGCGGTGATATCTGGGACGAGCTGAGAGCTCTGAGAGACATGGTGGTGGAGCAGAGGGTGGAACTCAGGAATACCAAGGCTGAACTACAAACCCAGAAAGATAAAGTGGCTGGTCTTGAGAAAGAGAACGCAGGTAGTAAATCAACAAGTCTTAGGTTATACAGATGCATAGGGAGCAACTCATCTGCCATTTATTTTCAGTAAATTTTGCCATTTTTATTTTTGGCATTATTTAAATGATTAGTAGAATTGTTGCAGATTGATTTTCTGTTGATGGACTTTTCAATTAAACTGACTAATTGTTTCAGCTCTAGATTAGTCTAAACCCATATAATGTTAATATAGCTGTTACTTGTGAGAATGTATTTAAACAGAAGGTTAACTCAAAACTTAATTATTTATATGTAAAAATTGCTGAGGAGCTGAGTAATCATCAAACACATTTGATACTGTATAGCAGCTATTTAATTACAATCCAGTAAACAAAAAATCACCACTCAAAGGAAAAAAAAGAAGTATTAATTATTGCAAATTCAAAATCCAAAGATCCAAAACAATACACTAACAATAAGAGTGTCTATATGTTTTACAATAGCTGTAAACCTGTTACAACCCATCACTTACAAATTCCCTAGAAAAAAAGAAAAATCAAAACCCAACCTACAATGCCACAAAGAGAATGGAAAATTTGATCAAAAGATTTTCATGGAATGATTATTTGTTGAATATAGTGTCAAATCAACAGGAACAATAACATAATAACAAGTCAGAAATGTATTTGTATAAAGATGTTGTGGAATACTACTTTAGACAGTTTTATTTCAAAGAACTTCATCCTCAAGCCTCTATGATGTTTCAGTGATAAGCTCCAGACTGACAGTAACTGAAAACAAGGTGACAGCAATTACAGTAGAGCTGGAAGCGACTAAGACTGAACTGCATCTCCAAGAGACAAAAGTGGAGGAGGCTGAGAGACTAATTAATAATATGTAAAAACTAAAATCACAGACTGTAATTTTAACAAATCTTGAAAGAGCAGTTATTCAGTCAATTATTGGCTTTCATGCTTGTGCAGTCCAAGCAGCAGAACTCATAGCCCTGTTTTCCAGAGTGACATCCAATGAGAAGGAGGCACAGGAGCAGTAGAAGGAAGTGACGAGTCAAAGGGAAGAGCTGCATGTTTCTAAGACTGAACTACAGCTGACCAAGAACAAATTGGATGAGATCCAGAAGACAACTGCAAGTATTTTGATGACCAATCAGAAATACATACAGTGGGGTCCAAAATTTTGAGACCACATTCCCATACATATTTCAACTAGAGAGAATCCTGCTCTAAATAAAAATACAGAACTGTGGACATGGCTTTCCCTTGAAACAAACCTATTGTTTCAATTTTTAAAAAGGAATCTGGTTTCCATCCTGTGTTTACAGAACCTATGAAGATTGTGTTCTCTGCTGGTTTGGGTGTTTCAGGAAAGGTTTCAATACTGAAACTCCACTCGTCTACAGTAGAGAAATCACAAATATTGGCGGGGCTTATAACCCAGTTACAAGTAGTGTACGCATTACCACAGGCATCATAACATTAACTGGGAGATGGACAGAGTTGAGATCTCTGTTTCTTTTCTGTTGCAGGTATCTTCACAGCAACTGTTAAAGGATAGTGAAAAAAAAAATAGTGATAAAGATAGTGACTATAGGATAGTCAGAGGATTTTGCATAATTCTGAGTGAGCTACCGGTAATAATTTCTTTTCAAATGCATTAATTCTCCACCTGGAACAGGGAAGTGTGGTCCATATGCGTCTTCACGCAGACTCTGGGCTTTATGATGATCCTAACTCACGGAACATCTTCAGCGGTTTCCTACTCTATTCTCTGTGATTTTAAGATATAAGTTTGATATCTTCAAAGGAAGAACTTGAACAAGCATGGTAATGATTCACTAAAATCTATCAAGTGTACAGAGTTATCATCTCACTACAATTCAAAAGTAATAGCCTTGTTTTTGTTAATCACAAGACTTAATTTTGCCCTTTCCAGCTGTCTCTTAAATTACATTCATACTTTATAACTGTCTGTATTGTCCTTGATTATCACAAACTGAACAAGTCATTTATACACAGAAGTTGACTCTTGACTCTCTAATGAACAAGCTGACATGGAGTACAGTGTTTAGGAGTATGTCTCAACAGCCCTCCACTGATATAGCTTATGCTTCCTTTTATGGGTTATTTGGCTCATTATTTGATGCTGTATACAGTGTATGACCTTAATCCAAGTAACCCAATTACTTGTCACTTCCATAAAATATGCATTAACTGCAATATTCTAACTTAATTAACACCAAGCATTAGTGCGCATATAAATATGGGCTCTGTCTCACACTACCCTAAATAATTAGGAAACAGCATCTTCACTGTATGTGTCACATTTTGAAAGATACCTGTTGCATTTTTCAGAAATACTACCATAAATGACAGCGCTATTATCTTTAATAAAGAAAAAAACAAACACAAAAACAGAAGAAATTAGCATATTGCACCACCATGGTTCTACAGTAACATTAGCCCAGAATGGACGAACCAAACACTGGCTCCAGAGAAGACCATGTTTTTAGGTTGAAGTGGCAGCTTGAATTTGAATGCCATTGTAGGTTCTACTACACGCTTGGAAACGGAGGGGTTTTCAGTTCACCGCTAGATGCCAAATCCTACACACTAGTTCCTTCAGTACAATAGAAGGATAATATAATAAGACAGTTGCCTACCTGTGACCAGTCTACAAGTACAATCAATCTCGCTCGGCCCTCTTGATGACAATGAAACTATTGATTCACTTTTTAACAGAAAAGATCATTCAGACTCTCCTATGCCACTACAGTCCTGAATTTATGATGGGGACAATTCAGATGAGGAATCAGAAGGTGATCTCGTGTTGAAAACACAAAGACCTACTCTTTTCGAAAGAAACGCTCATGCAGTTTACATGAGCAGCACAATAACAGCATGAAGCATAAACTATGCAGGGACAAATGCACTGATCAAATTGCAGTGCCACATACCTTACGCTTACATACCTAATGCTTACATTTGCACTATATATATATATACATATATACACTTTGATTTATTAAAATAAAAAAATAAAAAACCTGCAGCTACTGTGACTTTTTGGAATACTGCAAGTAAGAAATGTATTGTACTAAATAAAAAATTAAAGGTTGAACAACACCATGTCTTTGAAGACACTATAGGGGCCAGAGCACATCATCAATCTTCACTGATTAAATTGTTTGTAATGGCAAAAGCAACAAACTGTACTGCAAATACCACATGGGCTTATCTGTTGGATTTCTGTGCATGTACATAGGAGGGAGAAATGAGCGTGTGTGTTGGAAAATCATTTTTATGTAGTGAATCAACATTAGGATGAATGTCGACAATGTCATGCGGCTTCTTTAAAAAAGAAAAAAAACAAACAAAACAGAACCACTGCAGTCCCTGCATATTACAAGTCCCTGCACATGCAAATTGACACAAGGTCCACATGGCTCCTGTTACCATGGTAACATCAAATATGAAACACACATGAAACACTTCACACCATGAAATCTAAAGTGTATGACCACAGTGAACCAACACAAGAAAGACTCTGACAGTCAGGTTACAGACCTACTTAAGTAATTTTACCATTATTCACACTGTTTCTTTAACTGTTGTGTCAGCCTGGGAGAAGTGCTCAGGTAGAGAGTAAAAGTGTCAAAGAAAATCTAGCAAAGCATAAAGAGTTTGTGCCAATGCACAAACCGACAAGTGGGCGGACCAGCACCACCACCCCTGACATCTGGGCTGAGGAGTGAAGAAACATGGTAATAGGACAGAGGGTGGAGCTGACTGTCACCAAGACCCAACATCAATACTAGAGAGATAAAGTAGCTAATGTGCAGAGTGAGAACACAGGCAAATAAAATATTGCAACTAATGCCAGAGCCAGCTTTGAGTTAATAAAAATATCACTAAAGAGACATGCAGTCTGTTGAAGGTGTTAAACAGAATAACTGAGAATAAGCCATATCCTGGATCAGAATAAATTTTCTGTTCAATTACAGCTTTTTGCTACTGACAGTTTCAAATCTGAGGTCATGAATATTAAACACATCAAGCACATGAGAGCTATCTATAATACAGGGGGTTAGGACACATACAAGATATATAGTATCACAGAGTTAGAAATCCTAGACCCAGAAAGCCAAGACACATGTGTGTGTGTGTGTGTGTGTGTGTGTGTTTGTGTTTATCTCTCTACGTATAAGTGTGCCGGTATTGTATTTCTATTGATTTAAGCTATATTCGCCATGGGGACAACGGATGGATAACAGACATCAGATAAATCCAATTTTGAGAGGTATTGACGAGCAAGAGTAAACTAAAATAAATAAATACATAAATAAAAATAGGATTTAAAAATTAAAGCAAGTCGTAATAATTCAGAAGGACAATGTCAAGAGTACACAAGGACACAGGTGGAGTAACTCAGATTGAGCTCATTATTGTTGCAGTGATTTGATCTGCTCTTTTTGCAAATAGCCAAGTAAAGTAAAACGTAAAATTGCTGTAGCTTATTCAATATTTTATTTGTATCAACTGAGAACTGTAAGACTAAAAGGCGGAGATGATGATATGTTTGACAGGATTTCAACCAAGGTCAGAGTGATGGTGACTATTTTCATAAACTACTAAATACAACATTGACTCAGTTAATGATGAGGTCCCCTGGTAAATGGAAAACAGGGGTGGGAGTTATTATAGTAGACAGGTGAATACTAATCACACTCTCAGAGGTAGAAACTGATTACATAGTTATCAGAAAGCAATAAAAAACAAGTATCATCTCATCACATTACACATGGGCAAGAAACATTATAATTGGCTAGGGATGCAAATGTTAAGCAGTTTCTTTAATCAGCGGTTGACCACATTAACAATCAATAATCATTTTTACATTAGCTCAGACTAAAGGTGTTGAACATACAGTATCTAACAATTAAAACAAAGTCTAACACATTTTCCTTTAAAGTACTGTAGCCTTCATCATTAAACAACCTCTAAGGTTATTGAATAAACATGAAACAGGTTACCCCAATCTCGCAACAGCGGACTCAAGTTTTACTGGTTTTATATAAGATAAAATGCAAACCTTATCTACATGATGGGATTGACTTGTGTGCTGTTAACTGTAGCTATCATTAGAACAGCTGATGGAAATGCCTGCTCAGCTGGGAAAGATGTCCCAGGCATGCAAAGAAACTGTCATGTAGTCGGTAACAGTGCAATAGATAAGCTTGTATATGGAAGGTATTGTGCATTTTATGACTAAAGCATGAAATCTTCTCTACTGCTTTTATAAACCATGAAGTTTATTTTCAGACATGAACGCATTCCAGATGTGACCCCTGGGATAGGGCAGAGCCACCTGGAGTAATGAGTGTGGTCCAGACCAAACTAGCATGCTAACTTCTGATTAGAATGTTCGCTAATGTGCTAGCTAGTCATGATATTACATAGAACACACAGCAGAAGTTGTCAGTGTTTTTAACAAGCTATAGCCACCTAAACACCTAGAAATGGTGGGGTCTGCAGTCCCTCTGCAAAATTGGTTGTCTAAGCAAAATGATGTTACATGGCCATAACAGCAAATACCCATCTTTATGCAATTTTGGCAAAGATATAGGCTTCATGATTATTATAGAGAAATAGAAAAAAAAAAACTGGAAAAATGCAATGCTGAGGTCAATGACCTCTCAAGGTCACCATAGGTCAGATACAAATTGTCTCCACATCTGAAATAAAACCTTGGGGTATGTAGACGCTGAAACTTTCATGCTTAAGTCATAAAATGCACAACTGTTTTGCCTATCTGCCCCACTATAATGCCAACACTTTTCCAGTCCATGGCATTAGCATGAGCGTCAGTTGACAAGCTAAACTAGATAGCTGCTAGACAATAGCTGTGTCTCAATTCAGGTCTTCATTTGAAGACTGACTTTAAATGCTGCTGAGAAATGCTTCCTTCGTTTCCAAGGCAATGAAAGATCCAACAGGTTGATCCTTCACAGCCCAACCCCTCCCAAGATTCATTGCATGCCAGTGATGAATAGCTTTTGAAGAAGAGAATAGGCGGACTCTGCAAATAAAACAGCAGCTGAGGATAAAAATGGAAATCCTTCATAGACCAGACTGTTTCATTTCAGTCTGTCCTTCAGAACCTTAGACCTTAGATCGTGTCTTCAGAAAGGTCTGGCCCCTGAACTGAGACACAACTATAAACGCCATGGAATTTTTACAGCTCTGTTCTGCAGTGTACATCAACAACCACACACACACACACACACACACAACACACAGTGAGCATGCTGCGACTTATTTACCCATGTTGCGACTTATTTCTTCATTGGATGGCACATTTTTTTTTAAACTTGTGTGGCTCTTATTGGTGGTCAGCAAACACATGTAACTTCAACTCATATAACAGTAAGAGGTTGCACCTAGTGGCACAACAGGGCACTTGTCTTCTGCATCGTTTATTAATATATTTATTGATAATCAATTAATCACAGACATCCCTGTTTATGGCTGTTCCTGATCTTTTTTTTTTATCTTGTGTCATCTCTCTGGAGAACATGTACAGAATGTCACACAGTGCAACAAACCCTTTGACCAACCAAAGAGTGTAAAGTGTGGATATAATTCTAATTTAATTATCATTCTGCTCCTCTTTCTGCTTGCTTTCCTTTCTCCTCCCATTTCCTATCTCACACTTATTGCTCCTTTCTTCTCTCCTTACCCTATAATTTTTCTCCTCTCCTCTTCTCCTCTCCTCTCTTCCTGTTTCCCCTTGTTTCCATTCTGTATTGATCTTGTATGTACAATATAAATGAATTTTGTCTGCTATAAATTTATGGGGCCCTCTAGCCTTCATAAATTTATCCTCCGCCATCTCCTCCACTCCTAAATATTCGGTCCTCTAAGGTAGTTTGAAGAGCTTTGCACATCTTCGCTGATGGCAATAGGCCAACCACACAAAGCCTGAGAATATGACATATTAAACCTCGCCTACACACACACACACACACACACACACACACACATATTTGTACTTCTATCCTTATGAGTACACTCATTGACAAAATGCATTCTCCAGCCCCTTACCCTTATCACAACTAAATGCCTCACCCTAACATAAACCTAATTCTAACCTGAACCCTAACACCAAGTCTTAACCCTCAAACAGCCCTTTGAAACTGAGGACCAGCCAAAATGTCCTCACTTTTCTGTCTCAGAAAGCATAACTATAAGAAGTTTAACTCAAGCTGGTCCTCACAAGGATAAAAGTACACACACACACACACACACACATGCACGTGCAAATGCGCACAGGCACAGGGACACACACACTCAGGGGGAATGAAACAATATAACATTATAATCGGGGGTGGCTGTAGTGTGTTTTTTTCCCCCCTATATCTGTGCCTCAGGCCTTTCCATTATTGTAATGCCTTATACTTTCTATTCGGACTGAGCAAGTAACCTTGTGTGTGTGTGTGACTGATAGTAATTCTGCGTCTCAAAGGAACTGATGTTATTACTTCTAGCTGAGTTGATGGGTGTAAACGCTTCCATGCAAGAACATTTGCGTGCGCACACACACACACACACACACACACACACACAAACACATTTTTAACATAGCAAAAATAGTTCTGCTATGGGTTTAGAGTGATAATGATGAAAAGAATAAGTAAGTTCAACAATTAAAACAAACAAGACAGCCAAGCAGATGAAAGAGTTACTCTTGCATAAAATACCTGTTTTATAAAACTATTACAGAAAGGAAAGATAATACATTCAACATACAAAGAATATTTGTGATAATGATATGCAAATGATACGAAAGATTTATACAAGAATTGAAATAAAAAAAACAAAACAATGGCAACATGAAATATTGGACATGTTGGTACTATTTTACTGCTGGAGTGAACGGTGACAGCAGTGTAATGATTTGGGCGATGAGCTTTCTATTTTCAAACAAACACTTCTAAATTTGCCTCAGGTCAATCCACAACTGTGTTTATGATTACTTTGCCTTCTTGTTTTGTCACTGTCAAAAAGTGTGCAAGGAGAAAGAGCTAAATCATATTTTCATCTTTTCTTGATGCTATAGTAATATATTTCATTCATTAAGATTAATTATCACTACATCTTTTGTCTTCTTAGACAACTAAACAGGAGTACAAAAACATATTTCCACACTTTGTTGCATGAGAACTCAAAGGAAGTTAGATTTTCTTCTGCTCTGCAAAAGCACTGGAGACAGTGAGTATTGTTTTCATGGAATCAATGCTGGTGTCCAACAGTTTGAATAGATAATTAATCAAAAGGGTGATCAGAGGATAGCATCTTCAACACACATACTCAAAAACAAATACCAGCATTCACCAGCTACCTGTATTAGGTACAAAAGAAGCCCTTCTCACTAGCTTTGGTTTATTGGATCATTTCATGGTGGGTAATGTGGAAAACAGGGGCTTGATTTATATATGAGCACATCAGAACATACTTTGGTCCTGCTGTATGGTCATTAAAGAAACACTTTCCAGCCCTACTTTAACAAAGATGTTGTGTAATTCTAATAAATGAGTGATGAAAGCGGAAGAGAAGAGAGATTGAAAGTTAATGAGTAAGTCAAAGTAAAGTGATGGGAAAATTAGATCACAGTCCCTGCAGGAATCACAATTGAGTACCCTCTATTAATGGACACACAACACACACACACACAGATATTGCTAGAAAGACACCAACAGTCTAATTCTAGAGTAGTCTCTCAAAGGCCTCATCTTCCCTTTAGTTTGATCCTCCATCTCTCGGCTTGAGAGGAGGAAGTGGATGAAATGACAGAAGGTTTCTCAAAGGAGAGAGCAGGATGTTTCTGCAGGTCACAAACAACCTTGGGGTAAATTCTTGCTGTTGCAAACACAGACAAGACCACACATCCATAGACACCCACATTTTGTATGTGTGTTCGTAGTAGCAGGCAAGATCTGCCTATCGCTCAGTCTCTAGTCAGGGAGATAAATTAACTTTAATGACCTGGGACCCACTGTGGTAAGAATGAGGTTATGAAGAGATCTTCAGGTGACTGGACGCTATCACAGATATGAAGCTTTAATTCACCACTTCCCTTCCTTCACCTAGCCCCACGCCAATCCCCCTTTTTTTTCTTTTTCTTTTTTCTTTTGATAAAGCGCACCTGCTGATTCACTTGGGTTTTGCAGAGAAAGCACTTTGGAAAGTACAAGCCAATATTTGGAGGCAGAATGCTACAGTCATGCATAAAAAAGGTTGATGAATTATAATTATAATAATCCCCAACACAAACATAAAATTCTCTGCAACTGCACACACGGAACACTTAACACAGCCACAAGAATCCTGCTACCTGCATTAAAAGATTTTTTGCTAAAGAGTAGAAAGTAGCAGGGATATATTCTACTAGATAATGTATGAGCAGACAATTCTAGTAAAAAGTCTAGTGTTACTGACTCACTCGGAGCACAAACACAGTGACATGGACTTCCTATCGGAGTCTCATTACTCACCACCTGTCAGATATCCAACATTGATTTGCATTTTTTCCTTGATTTGATCCACCAGCTCCTGAGAAAATCAACTATCTGGATCTCATCAGCTTGTTAGACCTTTCTCTCTAAATTAGGCTCTCAGTAATTTCATGTCTCTGTCATTTTCTACAAAACAGTGAATCAAACCGCAACTGCTGCAATCTAAGGTGCTCATTCTTCCTAGAAACAATAGTACCAGCAACCGCTTGACTTTACAGGGAGGCAGTTGATTTGATATAAATATAACATAATAAACTTCACAAGAGTCAAAAAGATGCATATTATACTACCATTAATGTTTCCATCTTAAAATAATACACTTTATATTAGATAAGCTGGCATGGTTTAGTAGGTTGGAAAGTCAGACATTTCGATCACCTGTTTTCACATCACACTCCCAAAGTGGTAAACATCAGGTGGTGCATGTGATATGAGAGTGGCTGTAGTTTATAATGTGGGTTTGTGAGTTTCTCTCAAGGCTCTACCTACTGCAGATAACAGCCCAGAAAAAAATCAAAGACTGTTACATTGTTGACATAAAGTGTGCCTCCTGGGGAGGCCTCCCTTCCGAGTGGTTCATTACCCAGTGTGCCCAAAAAAAAAAACCTTCATGGTACATGTGGTCCAGTTTAGATCTTGTAAAGAGGCAGGACTTTAGCTCACAACATGAAAGCATTTGTTTATTCTTTTTGTTGTTTTTTTTTTTTGTTTTATTGCATATTTCTATTGTTTTAAGATTTAGCTCTAACTTTAACTCTCACTAACTTTATAGGGATTTATCTCTGAAACCCGGCCTATTCTGTCAGTGCAAAAGATGTTGTACTACATAACACATTTTATTTCTATTTGTTCTTATTGTATAACCCCATTTGTGTCCCTCCTTTTGAAAAATAAGTCACACCACTGTGTTACCACCGTGTTCTATAAATGTACTGTATGTCAGTTGAATGATTAAATGGGTTAAAAGTCACAAATGAAAAGATCAGTGGATTAGGTTTGTATGGTTTTACCTTCCAGCAGATGCCTTATTATATGTCTGAATAAGCTGTCACTAAACAGCTTCATAAACAAATGATCCCCACTGGGAAAAAAATGGATTGTCACCGTAAGAACCTCTCTTTTCTCCCCCTCTCTCTCTCCTCCTCCTCTTCAATGTGTGTGCCCCACTATATTTGCCATTAAAAGGGACTAAGCGTTTCATTACAAGTCTACTGAGCTCCCACTGTGTCACTGAAGCCAGGAGTCAATGTGGCTTTCTTTCTTAGAGATACTAATAACAGAATCAAAGGAGGGAGTACATGTTTATGTGTGTGAGTCTGTGTTTGTATGTCTGTGTATTCTAGTAATACTGATGTAATCGCAGGCTCAAGCCCAATTAGCCTAGAGGGTAACTATGTAATAATCCCTACCCCTGGGCATAATGGCCTATTAAATCAGCAGTGGACAGAATAAATGAGTTTGTCTAAGGAGAGAGAAAGAGAAGGAGTGAGAAAGAAGGACAGGCAAGAAATAAGGAGTAAGGAAAGAAGGGGAGGGTAAAAGAGGTGGCAGGATAGGAGGTAAAATGGAAAGAAAAGGGCCATTGAAGGCACATTTGTTGAAAGTCAGGTTTCATTTACCATAATGATGAATGTGTTCAAAGTATGGCTGTATGTGCGGCTGTTGTTGAGCTCTAGTAATACAATAGACCGTCAAAGCCTCTAGTTACAAATCTTTGAACATGCTTTATGTATAAACATTTTTAGCTTTTTGTTTACTTTGTCTGTCATGTCAGAGGAAGCAGAAAAATAGTTTCTCATTGCTACAGCTCAAAGCATTCTTCATGTGTTTTATTTGTTGGAAACCCTCCTCTATCATTAGAGTGTTTAGTAGTGATGTTGGCCTCAAGACCACATAAATCAAGACCATGTAAAGACAGAGACAATGGAGAGGTGAGATATAACCCAGACCAGGAGCAATATCTTTAATTGAGACTGTGACCATAGTAATATTGATGTAGTTATTATGTTAATGCTTTAAAAGTAAAGACAGTACTGTTTGAGATTGTTTGAAAAAATAGGCAGAATGCAACTAGATTACTAATTTGTATCACAGACGATTATGTGAAGATTCGCTCTGATTTTAAAAATATAAAAGTGTCCAAGAGAAATGAGTGAAATGGACTGTAAAGTAAAGTCCAGGATAAAAAGTCTTTCAGCCAACAGCAGAATGCATCGCTTTTTCAGCAGGACGTTTCCAACTGTGGATTTAGTTGTCTCAAACTCTACTAAACTCTCCATACACCAGCCAAATACACACATGCACGCAGTTTGGCAGGACAGTACAATGTAAAAATTCCCACAATGTTTTCTCTTGATCTAACCTTGACCAAACATTGACAGTGTTCATGAAATGTCCTTAAAGAAATCTTAATTTCTCCATATTGGTGGTAATGATATACTAAGAACGGAACAGAACATAATACAGTGACAGGCTTCTTGATGATTACATGAATAGTTTAATTATTTTGTTACCATGCAACTTACTATTGAATTGGTTACACTGATTAGAACTGGTTAGTCTAAGTGTCTTAATCTGTGATGTTAATATAAAATTAAACGAAACAACTTCACAGTTAAACTGGTCACATCTTTATGTGGGTGTATCTGTTGACAACTCACCTGATGATAAGTCCACCTGGTAGTTTTTTGTCGCCTTGGACACATTGATATGAACTACGATCTTGCTGTCCTCGAGGGAGATCTCCAGCGTGCCGTCATCAAGATTACTGAAGAGGAGGAGTCCATCAGAGTTCCACGTACGAAACTGGAAACCCACGGACACTATGTTGTGACTGGCTCGACCTGGCAGCTGCAGGAAGCTGGTGGCATTGAAAAAGACTGGGAAGTTGTGGGTCTCCAGACAGGAGAAGGACAGGTTACGCTGTTGAGACACAGATTTAGAGAGAGAGAGAGAGAGCGTCAGACAGAGAGCGAGAGACAAAGAGATACAGACAAAAACAAACAAAAATCCCTTGGAAGTGAGCTTGTATGTGAAGCTGCCTGAATGATTTAAATGTCATAACACTATGTAACAATCATGTATTTGTTCACCAGACTTTTGTTGCTTTGAATCTAGTGTCTGCATGTTTACCTTCAGATGTTCCCGACTGAAGCTAGTTTCAAAGACTGATGCTGCTCGTACACATCACAATAATGTGTCTTTTTGACTCACCCTGTCTTTCAAACCAGGTTTGAACAATAACCTGGGTGATGTTTGAGTGCAGGAGGAAAACAAACACTAGTGTGGAATTTAGGCACTAATTATCATTGAGCTTCTCCAACCATGTGCCCTTAATCAAATCATTAGCAAATGCACAATATTGAGCTGCCTATAGATGATTCCTGATTACCTCTGCCTGCGGGTGTGTATATGTGTGTTTCTGAAATTTGAGAGCGGATCTGTTTTGATTAGAAAAGAATGGCTGTGTGAGTAATCAGAGAGAATTAGAGGTGCAGCTTTAATGGACTTGATTAGTGCCTGTATTTGGTCAGTCAGTTCACCAGAGATTGAAGACGATATACTGGACGTCCACTGTTGAGAAGGAGGAGAGAGCTCTGAGACTTTATAGTCCGTCAAAGACTGTTCAGTAACTAATTTTAAGGATGGCAAAACACTTAATGTGCTGAAGTTACATCCAGCAGTCACCCAGATGCCGTGTGTTTGATGTTGAGAAGCAAGGCATTTAATATACTCCTTATTCTGTTAAGATCTTTGTAGGCTGCAATAAAATGGCAGCCATGATGTCAAGAGGGAGCACAAAGACAGGAGGCAAACACATGGAGGTGCCACTGATGGGTCAGTTGTATCTGATTAATTATGAATCTGTTAAGCTATTTTTGGTGCAGTGAATAATTTGCCCCCTCACTTAGGTCAGATATAGAGTTATTTTGAAAATAATGAGCATGTTCAGTATTCAGCAGATTTCCCTTACAAAGCTGGAGGTGTCTAGCTTCTTTCGGCGGGCCAGGTCCGTAATGTTGTCTCCGTTGTAGTTGATGCTCTCCATGCAGCCTTTAAAGTTCTTCCTCCCTCCTCCAACTGGCTTCCCACTGTATGGCATCCCTCCAAAACTCAACTAGTGAGAGAGACAGAGGGCAAAGAGGTAAAAAGAGATGGAAAGTGGAAAAAAGACATTAAGAATTCTTTTACATTCCATTGTTTTTCCGTGTACTGCTATAACATTGAAAAAGCTACATGAATTTAAAAAAAAAATCTGCCTTTACTGTTCAGCCATTCACCAGACAGAGAGGGATTACAGACATTTTTGTGAACATTTTAATATTATATTGCAAATCACCCATATAAAACACACTCTGTTTGCTTTGCGAAAATCACTAAAACAGCATCAAATGGACTATTATGAAAAAAGTCCCAGATAGATGTGGTACTAAGAGTATCTGCGTTACAAGGACGTGTTTGGATATTGTTTTTGTGTCGAGCTCTGATCTGGAGGTTCATGACGGTCCAAAATAAGAAGGGCAGTGCAAGAAAGATCAAGTTTACATATATAACTAACATTTTTCTTTAAATGTGGTGGAATCAGAACATGCCAATGTCAAATACGGTAGCGTCACCGTTAGGCCAGTGTTAATGGATGCACAGATGGAGGGACTAGGTCTGATCCATACTAACTCCTCATTTTACATATATTTGACCATTACTGTCAACACCAAATAAAATCACAAGGTATTTGGTCAACATTACATCAAGGACAATATTGAAAAATCAACAGTCAACATTTTCTTTCCCAAATACTTGCATATCAGTGTCCTATTGTTATTTATATATTATACATTATACAGTGAGGTCACGGACCTTACTCTACATTATATACATTTATATGTGCCTGCTGGAGCAGTGGGAGAAAGCATTAAAGAAAAGAAGACCGGTTTGTGGGTAACAGATGCGATCAGAAGAGGACTGAGGCGAGGACATGGAGGGTAATAAACAGGCATCTGGTGGGAAGCAGTGAAGGACACAGAACTGATGAAAATGTAAACTGAATTAAATTTTTTTTCAGTTGTACATGTGTTCAGCTCTTTTTTTCATTTAGCCATAGCACTGAGCTCTGAGGGGAGACAAGATGATGGAGGGTAGTGTGCAATTACCAGTCGATATGTGTCTGTCTATCTCAATGTATGTGTGTTTGTATGTGTCTGTGGTGATGCTCCAGTAGTCTTAGTAATTACTGCCAAGGGCAGACACAAACGCACCCAGATATTTAGTCTACAGGCTTAAATGGGAGCAGAAGACACACGGTTGTGTACATACACACGTACAGTGGTACACTGTGAGTAAAAGCTAGCCACAATTTCGCAGTCTGTAAAGAGACTCAGTCAGGCAATAACACTGCCAGGATCCATTCAGGGTTCACCACAGACACACCACATGCACATGCACACAAAACCTCCTGGTTCACCCTGTTGTATAGATTTCCCCGAAGAACCCTTAATTCAACAGCTTCAGTTTAATTGGACTGTGGTTTGTCCTGCCCCATTTCCCCGTATCCTACTTAACACTGGAATACATCAGCCATATCAGCAATACATGGTAAAGGTCACACACTCACACAGAAACATATCAATACAAACCCACTCACATACAAACACAAGCATACCCATATATATGGATTCACCATATACGGCTGCACACGTGTATTTCATTATACATTCCAAAATCAATTTCCTCTTTTAAGTATTATTAGCTGAACTCTTTGCGTTCCATTACTGACTGACATTAATTATGTGAGTTTCATGGATTAGCATTACAATGCAGTGTGAAACCAATACCTAATTTCCTTCTTTTTTTTTATCAATGAACTGTACAGACAGAGGAGGCCAAGCTACCAACAGTTAGATTAGTTGTTATTTAAAATCCAGTTGTGAGTAGTACGGACACCTAACTTGGTGGAAACACTAGGATAAAACAAGAATAGCTAATAAGTAAAGATAAGACATTGTCCATCATAGAATTGAAATAATTGGACAACCATGTTGAGACTCCCAGCAATTTTGGAGGTATCAGATTGCATCTGAAAATTACTTCAATTGGAAGAGACAGTATTCTGCTCTGAACATCAGTACTGTCCAAGACTCTTAAATCAGAATTGTCACAAGGGCTTGTGTTCACAAAGCATCTTAAGACTAAATGTAGCTTCTAACTTCTAGATTAGTAGGAGTACGAGTAATTCACAAAGCCACTTGGCATTAAAAGTAGCATCTAAGTGTAGGAGAGGTTAAAAGCAGTTAAGAGGACTCCAAACTAAAACCATATTATGAAGAATGGTAAAATATGACGATACCACAAGGTTGAGCTCATTACCGCTCATTACCACACGACTGGTCGTCACCAATTTTGTGTTTGCGATGTGTGATATGAAATATATACACAATAATCATCGTTTAGTTATCACTGACTGTCTCCCATCTCATCCACAGAATCAAATTCTATTTGTGGCATTGGGGGATTGGTGAGGGTTGATCCAAGATAGTGTAGTGTATTGTACGAGCCAAGTCCCGGCAAACACTCATGCAGCCCGCTCTGGTTGCGCACAGGCACACAAAGAGGACCGGTGAAGTGATAGAGAGAGCCAATAAAAACTTTATGGATTTCTTCCAATGGCCATGACAGACGGGTTCATTGACAGAGAGTGAGTGAGTGAGTGAGTGAGTGAGTGAGTGAGTGAGTGAGTGATTGACGGGCTGAGTTGAACTGCTTGAACACTGCTTTAGAGATCTTAATGTTATCACAAGAAGTGTAAAAACTTTTCTACACACAAATTATACTGTGGCGGTGAACGAACAGGTATGGGAGGGGTAGAGCAAGACCCCTCACTGAAAAATAACAGCCCTATGTTTCTTTCCATGAAGTGAATTGAATGTAAGTTTTTATTGTAACATTAAATTACACAATCACCAACATACAGATGCATCTTGGAAAATGCACTACTTTAAAAAACAGCACCTAATCCTTTATTATTTCATTTGAATCTCATAATTAGTCCTGTATTTGTTCTTTTCTCACTATGCACATTGAGAAAAAGTCAGTTTAGCTGCTATGCTGCCTTGGCAAACAACAACTCAACGTAAATGTTAGCTTCTTGTTAGCTAGTTAAAGAATTTTATAAATGGCATATTTCCCTGTCACTTTCTGTATGTGTGTTTGTATTAGGATTTTAGGCTGGGTTAACTTCCTGTGTTCTTCAAATTTTCTGTCAGTATACTCAGGATCCTTTGCGCCCTTTGCTTCTCACCTCATAGTCCAAATCTAGATGGTCAAACTCTCCATTGGTCCTGAAGTGCTGAGTGTGTCTGTCCAGGGTGAAGTTGACATTACGACGGTAGCGCTCAATCACCACTGAGTGCCAGTGATTGTCATCCAAGAGGCTGCCAGTGGTCACAGAGGTATGACCCATGATAGAGCCATACTGGTTACTACCTGTAATTAACATATCATAATAATATCAGTTATAAAAACACAGGTTTTGGACAATGAAACTTAAGTAACATGTATTGACAAACCAAGAATTCATTAAAATGTTGAGTAAAATATGTGTGAAGAACAGCTCAGTATGTAGTAGTAGTAGTGTTGTTTTCAAGCAACACTTGAAAAATGAAAGTGGTTTTAATATTCTGGGTAGCTTAGACGAGTAAACACGAAATTTATATGACTGCTCTAGCAGTCTTAGGTTATTTGCCAAAATAGTCAGAAATCATTTCAGTGCTTCACAAAAGACTGACTATACCTATACCTTCTGCATGTGTTTTGTACTTTTACATATACTCTGTCACAGCTATGAAATGTATGCAAGATTAAAGGTTGACTCAATTTTACAGCACTTTGCACAAATTGATTCAGGTCTTTGTACAGTTGTTTCACATGTTTCCAAATCAAGTTATTCTCATATACATTAGAATACACGTATAAGTAATTTTGGTAAGAATTTAACAACAATAGGACACCTCACATTTCATTAACAGCCTGAAGTGTATACAGAATTCAATTAGTTGTAATACTCGGTGTGGGAATGTATCACCGCTGTTGTTGCTTCCGTGCAGCAGTAAAACATCCTTAAAGGTTAAACCAGTCCTGTCAACAACACAGCTGGTCAACAGTGAGTGATGCTCCACACACAAAACCTGACTCCTAAAAATTACATTTCTATATATATTTCTGGAACTGGAACAGCACATTTTGTACAACACGTTTTCTATTAACGTAATGAGGATAGGTTGTTAATTTACATATTAGGGAAGTCGCAATTACAGTTATACTGCACATATCTGTAAAATGTTAATAGATAATCCATTTGTTTTCTGCCAAAATATCCTCTGTATATATAAAATATTAATATCTTGCATTAGAACATTCATATCCATTATGATCGTTTTTATGGTTATGTTGCGGCACTCACAGCACTTGGTTAAGGTTAGGGAAAGATAATGGTCTGGTTTAATGTACAAAAAAGTTCCAAAGTGTTCATTTACATTTAACCAAAATCATGATCTTTCCATAACCAAGAATGTGTGGCTGCCTGAACCTACACACAGACAGTACTGTGAATGTGAACCCCGGTCTCTGGTGTGACAGCCATCCGCTCTGTACAATTGCTATCCACCCCAAACTCATCCTGGGGACTCCACTGCTGTTGATAAATGTAACATTTCATTGATTCAAAAAAAATATGTTGCCTCTGAACATAATCCAACCAGCAATTACATTTCCTACAAAACAGTTGAAACTGGCTGTTCCAGTTTGTGTGATTAGAAACATAATTTCTATGAGACAGGGTTGCTTGACAGACATGGTATAAACAAAAGTTTAGGGTTATTGTCAAGCATTAAATGATGGTGATGATTGTTCCATAGACCTGTCAAAGAGCTGCAAACACAACAATATGCATTTGACTGAGCAACTATGAAAGCATGTATGAGAAATAAAGTATGTATGTATGTATGTATGTATGTATGTATGTATCTATCTATCTATCTATCTATCTATCTATCTATCTATCCAACCAACAGACCAGAGCTGGACCTGGTCTGTTGGACCTTAGACGTATCACTTGGATATTTAATATGCAGTATTTCAAGACTGCTTGAGTTGGTCTTTGAGAGTTCTGTTTTCATTTCAAGATATTATGGTATAATGAATGATCATATGGTATAGTGGTTGTGCCAAAGTGTGACTATGTGAATGTGTGTACATGTGGGAATAGAGGAAATGAGAATGAATAACAGGAAGGTGTGCATATGAGGAATATTGAATTGAACAGGAAACTTGGAAGCCCCCACCATGGCTCTTGAGAAAGTGCGCTGGAAAACTGTTATCTACATCAAAAACGTGTCAGAGGAACTTTGCTTTGACTAAGTAAATGACACACGTGTTGCCTACCCAGGTTTATCTGCAGCAGCAGCTTTGCCTTGTGAAGCTCCAGGGTGATGTAGTCTCCCTGCTGTCCCTCCCCATGGAGAATCACACCCTCGCTTTCTGACGTCTTGAACCTCAGTGCAATCACATCCTTAATGATCTTCATCTTCTTCATCTGCACAAATGAACCAAAAACAAATATCATGACCCCCAAATGATTGTTAACACCACAGGTGACCAATTTTCAATAAGAAATGTAGAAAAAAAAGAAAGAAAAAAACAATTGTCTTTAAACTTTAGAAGTAAAATACAAGAAAGCCTGCACTCTCGTCTCAAAATCTACAACAAATTTATTTTCCCATTGTATTATATTGCTACCTGTTGATTTTTTATA
This sequence comes from Seriola dumerili, assembly GCF_002260705.1. Taxonomy (NCBI): domain Eukaryota; kingdom Metazoa; phylum Chordata; class Actinopteri; order Carangiformes; family Carangidae; genus Seriola; species Seriola dumerili. The sequence continues at coordinate 839,851 of NW_019175077.1, forward strand.
ATCTAACCTTTATGTACAAGAATTAATTAACGGGAAGGTTTAGTCAAAATAACATACAATAGCAAGGTAGTAAATCCAGTACCTTAAAACGATATGAGATTACACCCTGTCCATCAAAGTTGATCACATCCGCCCCTAAAGCAAACAGTAGACAGAGAGAAACGACAGATACACAGAGACAGAAAGAATAAACAAGGACACACAAGAGAAAGACAGGAAGACATTGACAGTGAGAGAGGGAGAGAAAAGGCAAGAACAAGGAGGATTAGTGATCAGTGTAAAAAAGTCAACTATTGAGTTACAGTATATCAATAGTACACCTAAATGCAACAGTAATGTGCTAATATGAAGATAATGATGAACAGGCGCTGTTGAAATGTAATATCTACTGGTTGTATTTGCCATCTGAATCCACAGGAGGTTATAAATGGCAGCTTTACAGGTTACAATTGCTGTAAAAGAGATTTTATTGTTTCAAGTGATACTGTACCCAATAGGCATTTTCATAGAAGACAATTTGATATGTCACAGTAGTAAAAGCAGAGGTGTAAATAATAAAATCATTGATGGCTGAATATCATTTAGCTGATTTGGTTTCAGGGTCCTGGTATTGTACACGTTGTCTCACTGGCACACTACGGAATTACTGGGGAAAGTTGAATAAAACAGAGCCATTGTCACATGTAATACTTAAACCTGTGCTTTAACTAACATGTCTGCTGTGAAAACAGCCTGTAGCGCAAAATTTCATTGGCTTTAAATATTTGCCAAATAAATGCAAAACAGATTCAGATGTAAAACAGTGCTGCTGTGAAAATTGCTCTTAGTGAGCAGTGACACTTGTTGACAGCGCACAAAAAATTTCCATTGCATGTATCATAGGGTCTTATAAAATTCTGTGAGAAATATATTGGTATTACTTTTTTATTTAAAATTTAATGAAGTAAATTAAAACATTTTTGACTAGTAACTATGACTAGTAAGAGTATAATATTTAATAAACATATTTGTTTACAGGTACAGGTGAAATGTTACATATATTCTTCCAGGTGCTGGACAACTCTGACTATAGTAAGTTTAAGATAGACAAAATATATTCAGTTAACAAGTAGCAGGAAACAACACACTTCCAAACAGCATATTTTGCATTCAAGAAGATTGCAATGAGATTGGTTGGTGAAGGTAGAGAGGAGTGCACAGGATATGATAGGATAACTTTGGATAAGATAAGAGTGCATCATCTTATATAGAGACACACTCTTACACAGTCACACTACCTCTCAATCTTACGTGCTACCTTGCTTCTTCACATGACACACGCGCACACAACCATGCCGAGCCTGTCCTTTCATGATAAACACCTGGGGTTGGGGGGGGGGGGGCATAGGAAATTACATCTGTTCCCTTTGTTCTTACTTCAGTGTTTCTGAAATGATCCCATGCTGCCTCTCACTGGGTACAAATACATGGCTCTCAATCTTCACTGCTTTACCCTTCACTCTTGTTCTCATACTAGTTCTTGCTCTCTATTTCCCCTTTCATCTTTCTCGATTACTCTGTCCTCTGCTCTACTTTTTGCCTCCCTCTTTAGTTTCTCTTCTTCCTTCCATCACTTCATTTGCTTCATCCTTCTCTCTCTCTCTCTCTCTCTCTCGCTCCCTCTCTCTCTCTCTCTCTCTCTCTGTCTTTTTCTCCCCGCTCCTCTCATCATCTTTTTCAGTCACGTTTATGGTACAAACAGTGGTGGTATCTGACAGTTTTCCAATTGTTTTATGAGAGCTAGGTGTGCTGCTCAAAAAAGGGTTGCCGGCTGGGCTGAGTCCTTGATGTCAGGAGGGAGACTGTATTGAGGATGGAGGGTTTTTCCACCACCTGCAGACCACTGGGTGATGGAGAGAATAAGAGAGAAAGAGGGAGCGAGCTTGTGGTGCAGAGTAACAGGGGAGGACTACTTGTACTCTATCAAGGGCAGCTGTGACGGTCATGCACACAAGATGGCCAAGGTTTTCAGACCCTGACCCAGGAGAGCATGCCGTTTTGGACCCTGACCCAGATGTATTTTTTTTTTCCACAAGAGATGTGAAGCGAAGGTGATCAAGATGCTCACATGCATGTGACAGCCAATATAAGCGTCAAATAGATGATACTGGCAGTTATTATTTATCAGACTTTAAAAATTACATGTTGATTTCACTACATCACTGTAAAAGCACCTGCACAATGGTTAAGGGTCTGGGATGTGAGGTGTATACAACTACAAAGAGCAACAATTTGATGGCTGCTGACAGTATGTCAATGATAAAAATCTCACTTTATTTTATGAAGTGCAATCAAAGTGAAGTTTGGGACCGAACTCATAATGATTACATTATATATCCACATCCATTTTCCACTTCAAATGGCAAAATATTAAGTGGTCATACTTAGTAATTCTAATTTCTACTACACATGCTGTCCTTCAGACTAAATGCATCTTCTGCATTACTTTGGATAATTGCCCAACAAAACAAAAAGACATGAAAGCTTTCTTTTATTTCCACAAAGAGAACTTGTTACAATCTGTTATTTGACAGCCAGTGGAAAGATGATCTGCACAGCCAGAGAAAAAATGACAGAAAAAGGCTTTTACTCTGTGTTAATTATGGAACCATGCAGGTCATTGTACCCCCACACATGCCATGAGAGAGACACTGGCTGACATTAGCTTGGCTACATACACATGTATCACTGCAGCGTCCTGCTCATTATTTTTGCTAATCAGCCAATTTAAAGCAATACCACCGAGATGCCACCTGCAAGGCAAACTGAAGGTGCACTTAACTGGCATTTAGTAGTTAAATTTGATTGTATCCATGGCAACAAGTATCACCATGCAGGCAGTACACTAGGTGGCTGGAAGCAGAGAAGGAGGTCATTTACAGTATGACCTATCTGCATTAAACTTAGGATTTACCTGCTTTAAATGGAAATGTAACATATTTGCTTTTTTTTTTGTTGGCTGAACACAATATTCAAATTTTAGATGATGTTTATGCTTTGTATAAAATTTTCCATTGTTTTGATATGAAACAATAAAAAAAACCTAATAATAATAATAATAGCACTGTACTGTAACACTATATTTACACATTCCTTCCCCCCCCCCACACACTTATTGCACCCCTGAGCCTGAAGGCTACAACAATGCTCTTTTAGCTGTTTATGTGTTTGGCCTCAGTCCTACTACAGAGATAGATGCTATCCATAAACAAAATTTACATAAATACATTTCTTCGACTCGACAGATGATGATGGTGATACATCATCCTGACAACAGATTGAAAGTACTGTTGGCATAAATAGGCCACAGGTTGAAGTCAGATTTGATATGCTTGCATCCTTTTGAAATTCTGCTTGCATGAGAGTGATTGCGTTTGTATAGCAAATTAAATTTGTACTACTCTGTTTCTGTCTGACACCCCTTTCTTTCACATACTGGCTCTACTATTTCCTGACTCATCTATGAAATAATTGATTTTCTGTTGATCTTATGTTAATCAAAATGGAAATAAGCATGTAAATTTCACAGCATGGTGGATCATGTCTCCTTTATAGCCTCTAGCTCTGGCACAGGCACATAGACAACCATTCATTGCACAGTCCTAGATGAGTCATAATATGGTATTGCATTTAATTATCAAACATTTTCAAAACCTAGAATTATCATCTACAACCAACATATTTTATGATTATGCTGAAAACACAACATCAGTATATTTATCTGCCTACTTCTCCTCCTACTACTTCTCTTTTGTGCTTTCTTCTTTCATCCTCTTTTCTTTGTCATTTCCCAACCCAGTATTTTTTCCTCCCTTTCATCTTTGAATTGGGAAGCAGGAAAATATTTACGAGAAGTTGATTCTAAGAGAAACGTAGACTTGGGGAGTGAGGAATGGGTAGATGAACAGACAAATGCATGAGCTCTCATTTCTGACTGAATGCTGAAGAAAGGAGCAGTGACAGCGTAATCATGAGAAAGCACTGCGGGCTTCAAAACACAGCTGACAGACAACTCTGAAAGATGACGCACCCAACCAGGGTGTGTGTGTGTGTGTGTGTGTGTGTGTGTCAAAGTGCATGTCTGTTTGGGTGTGTATGTGTGTCTCTCTCTCTTTGTGTCATCACCGATATCCGAGTTGTAAGCATGCATTTACCTGATGTATTTATGGTGTGTCTCATCTGACAGATGTCAAAGCGTGGTGGACAACATTCATATCTGTCAGAAACACAAACATTCCCCGCGTTTATTTGGCCCGGAAACTGATATGTTCTTTTAATAGTACTATTGATTACTTCAGACATTGTCAACCAATTGGTCTGTCTGTCTTGTCAAATGATAATATACCGAGACAACATAAGCAGTGGTCGTTGCTGAGGCAGAAATGAGAGCAGCTCATTATCTATTTCTGTTCAAATTTTTCTAAACCTCAGTCTTATTCTACAGCTGTGTATGTTGCCTGGATTTTGAAGAGTAGAATTTTTTTCTTCATGTGCTATATGTGAGTAAGAGAAAATTTTGATTCATGCATTCTTCAAATAATTGGTTCCATTTGAAAATCAAGTTTGAACCCTTTTTTTTATTTCTTGAGAGCTGTCGGAGCACCTTTTTACAGCAGGCATTTTGGCTTGTTCTAGTAGGAAAAGTGCAGGTGTTACTAATCCAACAAGTACGTCAACTAAAAGAACTACATAGGTCTTTATCTAGGAGTGTCTCCTGAAATAAAACCCCTATGGCATACTGGACTTTCATTGCTGTGGTTTCAATAATAAACATGAAGGGTGGACCAGCGGGTTGTACTAGACTTTCGTCATCATGGTTACAATACAAACATGCACTTACAAAACAATCACAATTTGGTTTGGTTCAGGCACAAAAACTATTTGGCTAGGTTTAGGGGAAAATTATGGTTTAGGTTGAAGTAAGTACTTGATTAAGGTCAGAGGACCTTCGTATCCATGGTGATGATTGTAAAAATGCAGTTAATGTTGTGGTTTCAAATGGGAAGTAAACAACAGTCAGTGTTTGTGTCAAAGACCTGTGTTTTGTCAACTCATCCATCCACTCCAACCTCATTCTAACAGTGAAGACCCACTAATTGCAGCATGAAGCGATGCAAGGTTTAATTCCATTCATTTTCTATGGGAATGAAGCAAATCGCTTGGCAAGGCATTGTGGAATTCCAAGTGATATGGGACTGGGTTTAAAGTAAAAAATTAAAAAAATTCACAGTTACAGTAAAGACCCACTGGAAACAAACAAATCGCACGACAACACAACATCTGCAACCCCTTGTTTGTTGCTGTAGCCGTTTCAGTGCTCACTAGCTAGCCAGTAGCTTGCGCATTAGCAAACATTGTGTTAATTGTGTTAAACCAAGCAGGACTTTGTTTTTGGTTTTTATCTGCAATCCTGGGGTCAAGGACTTAGAACAGAGGTATCTCAGAAAGTATAACAAAGATCTTCTCCTCGAGAGAGCAGATACATTTACTGGCTCACCACTGCATTTACTTTTTCTTTTTACATTTCTATTTTTAGACAAAGCACTGGTGCTCCACTAGGTGAATTTTGCATAAAGTCAAAAATGTTTTAACATTCGACCCATCCTCTTTGGTTGCTTCGCTTGTGTCCCCTGGAATCCTACGCTGCCTTGCGATGTGATTAGCTTGGTTGTAATAGAAAATGAATGGGCTTGAACTCTGCATGGTGTCGCTCAATCTCAGTGGGTCTTTGCTGTAACCTGGACTTTGTTGCTCTTTATACAACACCACCTAACTTTCTCCTTTGCTCCTGTCATAATTACTACAGCCGCTAGAGATTGCCTAACATTAAAAACTAACTATGGGTTGTAATTAGCATAATATTAGTGGTTGCTCTGTTCTGTTCAGTTGTCCCATGACAGTGAACCAGCATCCGGGATCCTGCAGCAAAGCAAATGGTAACTTAAAGAGATTAAATTTTTAATGCAAAAACCCTCTACACATTCAGATAGCAATTACAGCCAGCAGGTATTGAATTTTAGAAGGCCCTTTGCAGGAAGATTTGTAATATTATGTTAATAACTGACACGCTGTTTGAAGACTACTGACAAGTCTGTGGAGAAACTCCAGAATAAATAAATCAAATCTATCTTTAGTCGGTCTAATCTACTCAAAAAAATCAGTGTTAAAAAGCCAACTTGGATCAAGCCCAGTCTAAAGCGAACTAGTAACATTCTCTGACAATACTTTGCAGGAATAGTATGAATTATGAAATAATCAAAGCAGGGCCTGCACTAATTGCTACCTGCTTCAGTGTTTCTGCATCAGACTGATGGTGTCCATGGTTATCTTGTCATTCAGAAGTTATCCTCTCTGGCTTCTTTATTGTCTTATAGAAAAACCAGGAATAACAGAATTATCACAGTGAACCTGCCAGGCACTATTCATAGTTAAAGTGGCTTAAAGTAAAATGTGCCTTCGAAGAAAATGTGGCATTAAATGTCTATGCAAATCTCCCCGAATCCCCAGAATCCTATATTCGTTTTTTATAGTCCATATTAAGACCAGTGAGACCAACACTGCTAGTATATAGTGGTTCTAGTGATTCTAGTAAAAAAAGCAACAAGTTGACTTTAACTTAGCACAAAAGCAGCCAGATCTATTAGAAGTGAAGCACATTCTGGTTGAAGTTAGTGGGTGCAGTGATATTTGTGTGTGAGGAGAGAGGTGATGGGTATACACTTCTTCATCTGTGCATACACGTGTGCATCCGTGTGTCTGCTGTGTGTGTGTGTGTGTATTGCATCTTGTCATTCCTTATCATTACTGACTTGCTTTTCTTTTACATGGGTAGGAAATGAAACAAGGGAAATACAATCAAAAGCCTGAGGACTGACTGGAATGCAAGGCATGCCCTTGTATTCACACACAGACATACACACTCACAGACATATCCACACACAGTGTAATCGCATCTCTAGAATGAAAGATGTACGCGTGTCACTTATAACAGTAATTTATGCAGAGCCTTAATTGAAAATTGTTATCAAAATCAATTTGGCAGCCTTTAATAGGATGAGAGCAAAGAGGCTGCGAGAGAGTTAGTTCCCTTGATGATACATTTCTTACAAAGCAGGAGACAGTGCGTGGATATCTGTGTATCCATATGTGTCTGTCTGTCTATAACTATGCAACGCATATTTCTCCACATACATTTCCAGGCTGAGTTTGTGTTTGATTCCTTACACGGAAGTTCAGTAGCTCATAAAGAAAAAACTCTCTGACATGATTGGAGCTGAAAAACCATCATTAGGTTCTCCCTATGGATCTATGATAGTAAATGGTAATAATACTTGATGCAGTACAAACAGAATGACAGCAAACAGGTTCGCAGTGTAGGTGTGTGTTTGTCTCCACTCACAGTAGGAGCAGCCGTAGACTTCTATGCGAAGACCAATCCGTCCCTCCTCGCTCCAGTCCAGCGGGACGAGTCTGAGGAAGCGAGCCACGATCTCCTGCTGCAGCTCATGGCGGACTGCGCTCTCCGAATTGGAGTTCCCAGAGAAGGCCTGTGCACACAAACAGTCACGTACACACACATAGACAGACACACAATGATATTAAACACATCAAAGCCACAGTCATGCAGTCAAACAAACAGCTTCAGGAGTTAGAACAAGAGCATTTGTTCGACTCACCACATCCTGCCCTGAAGGTGCACACTCACGAAACATACAAAATAATTATGAGTCTACAAATCTAATATGCCTGCTTTAAGAAATTCTGACTGCAGAGGATTTAAAGAGGAAATTGCACATTGTATCAAACTTGATAAAATGAACCTCAATGTCACTTCGTTTCACATTTAGGCTGATTTGTTGGTCCTCAAAGATTAATGGCTTGTAACTGATGGGATTTAGATTTCCTTGTCGTATTAGCATGTCATATTCTACACATTCAGTTGACGCAGTGTCTGAAAATCCAGCCTCCAGAAAACAATTTCAAATATTGTCTACAAACAAAACAAATATTTACAAAGCCAGTGAGAACCTTGTGCCTCTGCAAAATTGTCCAATGTCTGTGGAGTTATTTACTTAACTTTGTGCATACAGTAAAAGTGTATGTGACACAAGATCACACTGATGAAAGCTTTGTTCTTGGCTTTTATCAATACAATATTCTTTCCTTATATAGATAGGCAAAAAATGTGCATTTTATGACTAAAGCATGAAAGTTTCAGCATATAATCTACTTACCCCAAGGTTTTATTTCAGATGTGGAGGCAATTTGTATCTGACCTCTGGTGACCTTGAGAGGTCATTGACCTCAGCATTGCATTTTCCAGTTTTTGCACCATTTCTCCATTATAATCATTTATATATTTGCCAAGATTCCATAAATATGTGTATTTGCTGCTGTGGCCATGTAACATCATTTTGCTTAGAGCATCAATTTTACAGGGGGACTGCATACCCCACCATTTCCAGGTGTTAAGGCAGCATATTCATGAATTTCCCCTAGGGGATAAATAAATTATCTATCTATCTATCTATCTATCTATCTATAGCTTGATAAAAACACTGACAACTTCTGCTGTGTGTTCTATGGAATTACATGACTAGCCAGCACATTAGTGAACAGTCTAACAGAAGTTAGCATGCTAGTTTGGTCTGGACCACACTCATTACTCCAGGTGGCTCTGCCCTGTCCCAGAGGTTACATCTGAAATGCCTCCATGTCTGAAAATAAATTTCATGGTTTATAGAAGCAGTTGAGAAGGTTTCATGCTTTAGTCAAAAAATGCACAATTACCTTCCATATCCAAGCTTATCTACTGCACTGTTACATGTTCCTTTGAGGAACATGGTTTAACAGTTCCTCCTGTGCCTGGAGCAACAGCATGGCAGCAATTCACCAATGATGGTGAGGAAATAATAACAGAATTAATAATAAAGTGTCATCAAGCTACAGTATATTTGTTGGTTCTTCAGAACTATAATGATTATGATTATAAAGATTTACTGGGACCATTCTATAAGCTTTCAGTTAAGGTAAAGCTTACTAATTGGTTCCATTATTGTTGTAATTGTATTATAACTTTGCGTTGATTACTGAAAAGCAATGATATTAGCTTATGTTTAAATGTTGTACGTACATATGTATTTTTCTTGTTCACACTGTGGATAAGAGAATCAAGACATTGTTTCTGAGAAACCTAAGGCAGAAAGAACCCAGAAAAAGCTCTGGCTGAAATTATCTGGTATTTGGACACCTCTTCTCTTCTTTCCTTTCCTCTTTGCTCCTATCTGTTCCTTTTGCCTAGTGTTTCTTATTTCACTTGACCTGGCACAGTATTATTTAGAGCCTCTAACTGCACACTAATGCACCTCACCACAGTCCCTGAACTATTTCTCCACTCCAAACCATAACCTCTTTGTCTTCCACATACATGTGTACAGTTAGCACAAACTATTATGGAGAAACATCATTAACAGCATAGCAGGTAACTAGATGAGCGCAAGACACCAGGCAGCCATGTGTTATTTTAGATAAGACGCGATGTGGGCTGGGCAGTGGATGAGTGAGGGCAGAAAAAAGCTCTGCTAAAGACAGTTTGCTTTGAGCTGACTCCTCGGTGACCCAAGCATGTACCCCTGAAGATATGCTATCGGAAAAGAAGGAGATGGTCAAGAGTTCACACTAAGCTCAGAGCCACTGAACTTCAGCCGTAGCGAGGGAGTGGACACAAGGTGAACAGTGCCTCTATCTCCTCTATGCCTTTACTGCACTTTCATTTTTAATCTTTATTTATCCAGAAAAGGTTAACTGAGCACACAAACACACACACACACACTTTTTTATTGGTGCCCTGCTTCAAATTCACCCAGCTCCACATGAGTCATCGGGGAGCCCTTCAGTATACTTTAACTGCAGCTTCTACTCTCTGTAGGTGCACAGGTCCTGAAGATCTGGGTTAAGTGATTTACTCAAGGGAAGATCGCTGTTTTTGAAAGAGAGGTTTGCAACACATTCACAAGGTGTAACCAGCAATTAAAACTACAGTTATATCAAACACAGGTTTCCTGTTGGTTATGTCAGAGCTATAGCTATTCATAAAAAGGAAACCATTCGTAATGTTCCCACTCAGTCCCTGTTACTGAATGGTTTTTCGAGCACATGGGTTAGCGTAGTTTTGAGAACATTTTGACTTTTCCCTGTCGCCTTTTTGCACACAGTTTGAATATATGTCCAGTGGTGAGATTTTTATTCACCACCATGAGATCAAGTAGTATCTCTATTCATGTGTAGGAAAATATGTTTAATCTTTCCAAAGACTGAACACTGGTGTAACAAGCTTAGCAATTTACCCCTTAAAATTATATCAAACATGGGGCGTCGTGGGGCGTAGTGGTCTAAGCAGGCGCCCCATGTGTAGAGGCTACAGTCCTCACTGCAGTCGGCCCCGGTTCGAGTCCCGCATCGGACGGCCTTTGCTGCATGTCATTCCCCCTCTCTCTGCCTCCCCGTTTCCTGTCTCTCTACTGTACTATCAATGAAGGCATAAAAAGACCAAAAAATATACTTAAAAAAAAAAATTATATCAAACAGAAGTGCACACAGTATTTTCTCTGTAGTCAATATTTCTTAATCACAAAAACTAAAAAAAATTTAGCTGCCCTCTTTGAACTCTCGGAGAAATCCATAAACTAAATTCACAGTTAAACATATCGTCAAACATCTGAGAGAAGAAAAAAAACGGTTAAAAATGTCCCCAGAACTGAAATATGTCTTTAATCACTTGGGCTAGCACCATCCTGTGGAGTTGTTTGTACATTTCTCAGCTTCTCTCTCTACAACATCTTTCTCTCTTCTCTTTTGCTGTCGAATCTTCTCCATCCTCCTTCTCATCCTGTGCTCTCTGTTTCATGTTTGTCCTTCACTATTCTGTTTCCAAAATGCCTGTGGCCCTGGCTCCGGATTGAAGCACAAAAAGCACAAATGTATCAATTTGCATGCACACATGCAAGAACATATGCATATGTGCACACAGACACAACCACCCGCACACCACCTTGCCATTTAAACCTTTCTGTAACATTAAAAACCTGATATCACCCTTAAGCTCATTTCATAGTTGGAAATAAAATCCTAATAAAACTCTGAAGACTGTATATCTTCTGAGGATTTAGCTCAGTGCGTGCTGAAGACTTTACTTTTTTTTGTCCGGCTGACACTCTTCTCTCCTTGCCCCTGTCAAGGTATAAGAGAGAGAGAGAGAGAGAAGGAAAGAGAGAGGGAACAAAACCATTTTTGTCTCCCAAAAACTCCATCCCCCATCCCCATTTCCCAGCTTCCTTCTTTTATTTCTCTATTGTGTTCATCCCTCTATTCGGCACTTATCTGTGCTTGGCTGAATGAACAGCTCAATTCAAAAGGCATTACTATGCAGAATGGAGGGCAGAAGGTAGGATAGGGAAGAGAGGAGGAGGAGGAGGAGGAGGAGGAGCAGGGTGAAGAGGAGGTAAAAGTTGTGGATGCTGAACATCTCGCAAAAGTCTGTCTAGTCAACCATTAAATTCCCTCTCCTCCAAAGTCAAATCATTAACTAGCAAACCAATGAGTAATTGTGAATTTGTGTGTGTTTCACAGCGTATTGTGTGTATGTGTAACCATTTATGTCAGCATATGTGTGTGCGCAAGTGTTAGGCAACTTGAGAGCTTAGACACTTTGACGTTTTGTTTAATCAAGAACTGAGGTAATTTACGGCAACAAAGGCCACAAAGTGCCTGAAGCAACTTTCAGTTTTTACTCTGGGTATATGTGTGTGTGTGTGTGTGTGTGTGTGTGTGTCTGTGTGTGTGTTTGTGTGTGTGTGTGTGTGTCTGTCTATGTGTGTGTGTGTGTGTGTGTGTGTGTGTGTGGTGGTTTTATTATATTTGTGGGGTCTGACAGCTTTGTGGGGACCAAAATGCTAGAATGCTGAAGACCAAATGTTTGAGGGTTAAGACTTGGTTATGGTTACGTGTTCAGTTGTGATGGTTAAGGCCTAGGGAATGCATTTTGTCAATGACGGGTTCACACAAATATAGTAAGACAAAGATGTGCGTACGTGCATGTGTGTGCAAGTAGATTCAAATAGGAAAATATTTGCTCTGATTCTTCGTACTCCTACGAGGATGTGTATTAAATTTAAGAATATTAAAAACTAAACTTGCTGTGATTTAAAAGTTTAAACAAGCAAAGTTTGTAAAGAAAACCTTGGATGAGAATAGAAACATCGCAGAGCTGTCACATGATTTTAGCAAACCACGAGATCAGTAAAGGAAAAGCAAAGAGAGAAAATTTGACTTGGGAAAACAAAAATAATGAGGAAAGCTGAGAGCCAGCCATTCTCCTTGTTGGGCATTTGGAACAGCAGTGCTGCTGTCATTCAGCAAAGAACAAGCTAATCACTTTACTACAGCTGGTCAACAAATACCCCCGTGGTCTGCTCTGTCTCACACACAAATACACACACATCATTCGCAATTTAAACAAGATACACATGCATGTTGGCATGCTTGTGTCTATACACACATCCTGGCATTCATGCACTCAACCCACGTACATATACACCCATTATTTACTTGCTCAGCAGCAGCTATCCCTCCTACTTACTCCTCACTCACTTACTTATTCTACTTGGCTGCATGTATTTCATTTCCTGAATGTGAATCTGTCATTTCTGTCTGTGTGTGTCTGTTTGTGTGTCAGTGAATATCTATCTATATGTGTGAGTGTATGTCTGTCTCTCTGTTTTGACAGCCAGAGACAGGCTTTTCCAGAGAACAGATCTCCAGATACTGAGAAACAACAAGTGAAAGCTATTTTCTGGCGTTCGCTTGTTGCTGCTGGACTCTTTGTTAGACCAGCCCAGAGGCAGGGCCATTGTACGTGTGTGAGGATTTGTGTGTGTGTTCCTTGCTAACAGAGGCAGGGGAAATCAGTCCGGCCTGGTCTGGTCTTTTGTTTTTATCGACAAGTGTATGGGACAAAACAGAAGGGCCGTAGAGAAATTTGTGTTTCTGTGAAGCCCTGTGGGTGGTTGTGTTTGTGTGGGTATGTGCCTTTAGTGTGCCAAGAAAACAGGACAAAGTGTAGTAATGCTAAATTTAAGTCATGAATCTTTAAACTGTTTTAAAGACACAGAGAATTAGAGTGAATTAGAGTGTTACAAGGGGATGTTTATTCCTGTCGCTTGTCTAAAACTAGATCCCTAAAATACAGTGGACTTTGTGAACTGGCTTTATTGAACACAAAAAGTTTGCCACATTGGAAGAAGAGATTCTTCATCTCCTCCGGCTAACCATTTCTTGACACTTGCTCACAAAATTAAAATTCTGGGCTACACAGTCAATCAAGCCTCCCACTAGGGGTGGAGACCACAACCAAGTTCTGCTGCAGGCAGAAGCTAAATGGATTTTTGATCTGAGTGTACAGCTGTAGACAGGCTCTATGAGGAACTTCCTCTGAGCTGTATCCTGTAACTTTTTGTCATTTCTTTTTATGTTTACATAAGCATTTGTTTTTGTATAGTTTCAATTGTCTGCTCTTTCTGATGGTTTGTTGTTATTAAAGTATCATCCAAAATTTTTTTACATTTCATCTAATTACTAATGTAATTAATGCTTGTTCTATAATGTTCATGCTTATCTTCCCCAGTCTGTATGTATCTAGAAGCTTTTGATAGCCTTGACATCATTTAGGTTGTCCCAGTGGAGACTTCACACCTTTATTCTTCATTTCCAGCATCTCCCTCCAACAGCCTTCAATGTTATTGGAGGAAGAACACTGACCTTGAACTGAACTGCACTGCGTGTTTCATTATAACTATTTACTGTATATGTGTCTTTCTGCACATCAAACGATTTAATGCATAGTTTTATTTGTGCAGGCAAGGTGTTTTGAACATTCTTTGTTATTTTATTGGGGCCAGTGCATTATATGCCTTTGTGTCTGTTATAGCCATGTGCCAGAACATTCCTCCTCAGTTCAGTCTCTCATTAACTGCCCTCACCTGCTGAAAGGAGCTCCCACAGAGGGGGTAACAAAGGGAACTAGAATCTTTTCTTTGCTTCAAATACATTATTAGGGGAAAAAATGAGGTACACTTCCAGAACATTTCATGCAAATACTTTTTCATACATTTCCATTTGGCTCATTAATTACTGTAGAGCAATCAAAAGAAAGGAAATGCTCTATAAAAATCAAACATTTTAGCATCACACCATCATCTGTATTTCCTCCCCTGACTACACTACATTATCGTTGGTGTGCAAAGTATTTCCATGCACTGAATTAAATTTTGCAGAGACAGACACACATGCACACACGCACACACACACACACACACATACACACGCAGAAAGAATAGAGTTTTAAGAGCCCATTACTCAGGCTGTGAACATTTGGCACCTTCTCTCCCCTCTGCTCACCACAGACCAACACTGATGGAGTGAAGACTGCCTCCCTGGCTCTGCTATAAATTCTCAAAGGCTACGTGTGTGTGTGTGTGTGTGTGTGTGTGTGTGTGTGTGTGTGTGTGTGTGTGTGTGTGTGTGTGTGTGTGTGCAACTGCCAACATTTTACTAACTTATTATGTGTTTGTGTATGTCTGTTTTGACATGATGTTTGAGAGGGCCAGCATTTCCACTCTCCTCCACTCTTGATTCTTCGTGTATTGCACCACCTACTCACTAAGAGCTTTGACATTTGTTGTAAGACCCACAAGAGCCATTTAGAAAGAGAGGTATTCTTCAAAATGAGTCAGACAGACGTCGCTCATCACAGTCCAGCTGAGACGGAGACAGTGCGGTCAGAGACAGTGCAGTCAAAACAATGGCAAATGTGCAATATCACTAAACTTCTCAGTGCCTTGTCTTGTCCACTGTCACACACTGTCATGGCAGTATTATTAAAATTTTATGGCAGCCACTTAAGTTGTGCCACAGGAGACCCACCGGGAAGTGTCCTCTCCGTCTATTTCAATTCATCATCCTCGTTATTCACACTCAGCAATTTTTTAATTCCCATACAACTCTTATCTTGAATGAACTGGCATTAAAGAGGCTGATGCTCAAGTCCTGTGAAGTCACTACAGCAGAGCAAGATACAGAGCCGGAAGTTAGAAGAGATTTTATATCAATGTAGACGAAAAAAGTCATAAAAAGTCAGATCTATGACTGCGAGCAACGTGTTCCTCTGTGGTCTGATTATTTTAATTCTAACATACTGGACTGTAATGCTGGATGTGATCATTCATTTACAATTACCAGCGGAAACTGGTCAGCGGTCGTCAATGTGAGTGAATCTGTGGGTGCGTGTACATGCACTCATGCATGCAGGTGCCTGATTACCTCTGTTAGTATCTGTATGTCTTGAGTCAGTATGAGTCACAATCAAAACAAGAACCTAGTATCTATAATTACACACATCAAACTGAATGCTAACCTCTGAAAGATCTTACATTAATATCAAATGAGTGTACCTCATTTCCTCTGATGGAAATGGATCTCCTTTGATCCCTTTCCCAATCCATCTCATCAGCTGGCACCAGTTGCTCTTTGGTTGGTGGCAATCAATCAGCTCCATCTGCGACTTATCTCATTACATGGTCTTGGACCACTGGCTTGAGTTCAACAATGCTTGGTTGAATGTATTCATCTTTACATAACATTTTATAAAGGATGCTTGTCTCCAAAACAATTAATAATCAATGAGATAATAGGTGCCCAAGAATACTCAGACAGAACAACAATGATTGTTTGTACAATCACTTGTCATTTGAAGAATGTGTTTCCCTCTACAGTGCATTTATTCTCAAGGACAGTTTTATTGATGTGAGACAACACTTAGATAGAAACAATAATGTTGTACATGTGGCCATCTTCACAACATGGATGTATGAATGTTTGGTTGGAATATTGGGCTGGTTGAAAAGATTTCCATTTGAGGTAATGAAAGTGTGGCATTATTGAAACATTTGAAGCTTCTTTCCAGTGCAGTTGTACTGGATGTGGTTTCTGGCAGTTATAATTAGAGCAAAGAAATTAGTCCAATATTTCTGTTTACATAGAATCTCCCTTTCTCCTAGTCCTGATATTAGTGCAGTGATATGACACTTACAAAAATTAAAAAAAATATTTATAAAGTATAGTAAATACAAAGTAAAACTATAGTAGCACTCCAGCTGAGATCTGGAGGACCCCTCCCGATGACTCAATTACAAGCTGACATTTAGCAGGCTGCAGATTTGCCAGCTAAATGTGAACTTGCGAGTGAGGTAAAAGCCAGTCACATTAGGTTGTTTTCAACACAGGGATCACTTCCCTTTGGTTGTGGTATGATGCTGCTTCTGAAAAATATGATAGTAGTGTGCCATTGTAACTAAATAGCTCTTAGAAATACTTGTGGTTGTAACTAGTCGTTCTAATATGTAAATACTGTAGCCCAAGACTTTTAAATTCGAGACCAGTTCCTCTATCTTCATAGGCACCCCCCCCTTTATAAGCACTTTCATTCATATATACGAGATATATTGAGAACTCTTAGTTTTGTCTTTACGACGCTAACCATTGCGTTGTGTTTTTTCCTAGCTTTAATACCATCATTTGCTTTAGTGCCATCTCTTGCACTAATGTACACTTATTTTCATTTCCTTCCACCTAATGTAAGCCACTCTAGATAAAAGTGGATGAAAGGGAAATGTATGAGGCACTGAATTTCTGTAAATAATCAGATGCAAAAACGTGGGGGACCTATTATGCTGATTTTCCAGCCTGATATTTTTATTCTCAGACTCCACCAGTGTCTTTGCATGACTCACAGTTTAAAAAAAAAAAATCCTTATTTATCTCCTACTGCCTATTATGCAGCCCCTCAGTTGAGCCTGACTGAAACAGGCCAACTTCTGAAAGCCTGCCGAGCTGCAGCCCCTAGTGCTTCTGAGCACCAGCCATCCTCTCTCCAGAGTGGAGGCTCTGACAGCTAACTGTAAAACTACTAATTAACATAATATAACTGACTGGAAATGGCAGCTAATCAAATCCATCCATACATGTTGGAGCCCAAATCCGTGAGTTGACAGCACAAACATCAACAGGCTACAGTAGGACATCTCCTGTTTTGGTAACTATTACGCCCATTACTTGCTTACTGTGTAATGTAACACTGAATTTAGTCTTTCAATTACAATCCATGAATACATTTTTTTCTATAAATACCCCTGTTACATGTACATGTTGGAAATACGCTAATAGGCCAAATGAAGTGGAAAATGTCTGCTGTCAGGGAATACCAAAGCTAACGCTGATAAGAAAATGTAATTCTGCTATCGCCAAATGACTGTAGTAAACCTGCACCATTGTTTTTGTGTATGCTGGAGTGCATTACATGCCTATAATACTAGTAAAACAGACTGTTTTGGGAGAACGAGCTGAGCTTGGAGTGGATGACGACATAAATCAGTCTGTGACGAGCTGACATCAGCTTGTCAAGAAAGTAAGAAGAACGGCTGGAAACCTTGTGTTTCCCTGATCTTTTGTGTCACATGGATTACTTTTATATACATTTACCTCATTTTTTGAAACTTTTTAATATGGAGATCCAACATTGTAACATTATATAGCATAAGTGGTCCACTTTCAAGGGACTATTTGTAAGTTTTCTCTGCCGCCAAAAGTGGTTTCTTGCTGAAGAGCTTCAGCCATCATTGCATTTACAAGACAAGAGGTTATAATACGCCCTCTGAGCAGCGCTAAGTCTTCAGGGCAGATTGGAGGCTACGGTAAGACGCTATCGGAAAGTGACGAGACGAGCCGGGGCTATCTGGTTAATGGTTAACTTCAGCAGAAGAAAAGACGTGACAGAGACAGGAGTTGACATTGGCGTTGCTTTCCACCTCTGGAGACAGTTCTAAGCAAGAAAAGGAATGAAGTTTGATGCTGAACTTGCAATGTTTCTGCTAGACTGGTAAGTAAACAGCTTGTAAAGCTAATGCTGACTATGTAGCAATAGCAAAACTTACAAATAGCTCCTTTGATTCACTCATGTTCAAAACATCAGCACTGTATTTTCATTTCTTTTTGAGTTTGGTGTTCTTCTTTAGAAGAAATTGTGTCTAAAATCAGTGTGAAATATTATACAAAGTTATGCAAAGCTGCACTCTGTAAAAAGTGAAAAGCAGAGGTGGGAAGTACATTTACTCTAGCACAAGTACAGTTCTAGAAATGTGTACTCTGCTCGATTGTTTTCAATTTGGGATTATTTTGTTACATTTCAGAACCTCAAGTAATTACTGGAACCAAGTCGGGTCTCAATGTTTTATTTATCTAAGTCTTTTTGTCATTAAACCATATTGTTTACTGTGAATTTGTAGTGACACTGGCTCACTAGAGACACTGACACTTTTGTTAGTTTATATGTTCTGGTGTGCTGAAGGTACAACTCTAATTCAGCGGGTAAATGTGAGATGTAATCTTGTTCCACACTTACTTTTTACTTACATACAATACATCCATGAGTTTAATGAATCACTGTTGGTGTTGGTGTGGAATGCTCATTGTTTTCTCAGCTCTACTGTAAATCAAACTCATTAACTAACCTATTGGTCTTGAAGACAATTGAGACAACTTGGAAGGCACTCAGACAAAGAAATGTGAAATAAATATCAGACTGACGTGTCGAGAAAGTTGAGTAGAGAGAGAGAGATGCAGTTCACTGGTGCATAAATCCAGGTGCATGATTTATCAGTGCATGCTTGGCAGCTTCTGAAACTGAATTAGTCCATACCACTGAGACACAGAGACTTCACCATTCATCTACCTGACGAATCACAGCAGCCCTGCCCTCTCGAGAGGACACACACCATCATAGACCTTTGTTCAGACTTACGCGCAGGCCAGCAAATCAACACAATCATGTTGATATATACAGCCTGTAGCGCAGGGAGTGAGGCATATCGAGCGCTTTCGGTGAGAGCGAAACGTTACATCCCCACTGTGTTACCTCATCACACTTCCTGTCCCCTTTTTTAGCAAAGCTCCATCACCATTTTATCTGTAAATGCCAGAGCACTGTAACTAAAATACCACAACAGTCACGAACAGTCAATGAACAACATAATGAAGTTTTGTCACTTTGTCAATATCTTTTTTATTTATGCCCATTAACATAGGGTAGCAGAATTCACTTTTAGGCCTCTTTGGTCCTGTTCAAAGAAAACATCTTTAAATTTTTGCCCTATATTTGTTTCCTGTTCCCAGTGACTTACGATAAATGAACCAAGAGGTGTGAACATGAAGTCAAATGGACTGGCACATTCATTAGACAGTTTCTGCAACTGTCATTCTGCACCCTATCATCACTGAAGAACTTACTGCTGTTTCCGATTTCATGTATCTGTGTAAAATTTTGCTGATGCATCAGCCGCAATGAGAACAACATTTTAACATTAGTGAAGCAGAAATAGAAAGGTTTTTTTTTTTCTTATGAACTAAAATAGCGGCAAAAAAAAATCTGGGATTTCCATTTTATTTCTTTTGCATTTTGGCAAACACATTCTCATCAGAGCTTCTCCTCTTGCAGCTGTCTTCCTTTGAAAGCCACAGCGTAATTCAAACATTGCCCCCTTATCAGTTTGAATAAGAGCACTCGAGTACCCTAAATTAGCTAAATTAAGCAGGAAAATGCAATAGAACTCATTTGAACTGCACCAAACAGGTTAGGAGTGAGAGCAACCAGAGGATCCTATTAAGAGCAGTGTCTTTTAAAGATGGTAGGAGAGTTGGGGGCTGAGATTTTTTGGAAAATCTATTTTGTACTACTGAACAATACCTGAACAGTTTCCCTTTGTAACTGACTAGTTAATCTGGAGCCACCCTTAAAAGACATGTATCTACCCCACATAGGCTACTAGGACACCAGGCTGCAACGTGTTTATCTCACAACATGTGAAGATCCAAAATAGCAACCACTGCATGATATGTGATGAGCAGGCCTGTCAGAGTTATGGGTAACTATAATTCACTTGCCAAGCCTGGGCCAAAATGGCTCACAGGCCAGCTGACAAGATAACAAGGTCAGAAATGTGTTTCCACGCGCAGACGCTTGAAAAATTATTTGGGTGCTATGCCACCATTAATCTCAAAGATCCTTTGACTCTATGATATTTATTTACAGTAAAATAAATATGTCATGCCAAGATATGTTGGTGAACGTTAGCAGTATGTACTAGTGAATTAATGTAATAATTTTTCTCCATGGAACATCATCAGATAGAGTAGTTACAGATGTAGCCTCCTATCTTAAAACACTTTTTAGCCATGCACTATTTCTCGTGTCTTGTATGATTTATGCAGGTATCCATCCCCTGACACTACCAAAGACACACATGCGATACGAGGGCAATCTAACCCTGTGCTGTCTACATACCCTACGCCAGGTAGAGGCACGCGCCAATGGAACGTGAAACTTTTTATGGAGAAGTTTTGGGTAAAAGGAACCTGTGTTAATAAGAATAGACCAAAAATCGAGTATAGGTCTAGTTTTTACAGGTCCAGTGTCCCCATTTGATCTGGTATCAGCTTAAGACTTGCAGCTGTGGCTGTGCTAGTTTATTAGGTACATACATTACTGTCAACTGACCTGGTGTACTTGCAGCTTCAAGCTTCTCATGAACATGAATAAACCATCTGACAATGTGAGAGTGGGCCTCCTGGCATCAGAATGAGTTATGGTAAACAAGTTTGTGGAAGGAAAATGTAACTTAAAATGTTTGTTAGGTTAATTGAGTTTTAATGTGCAATCAGACAGAGAATGTTTTCTTTTTCTGTGCTTTTACAGAATTCACTACACACAGCATTTAGCTTTTAATGTTCCCTCTGAGAAATGCATTAAAGTGCAGAAAGCACTGTGGTATCAAACTCTGACAGTTAAACTGAAAAAAAGACATTAAGACGATCACTAGAAAGGTTTCCAAGTCATACATTTTGATGACAAATTGTTACCTGTCATTGAGTACTCCAAATTTCTAAAACATATGACTGTAATTTTTGCAACTGTCACCATTTTAGGAATGATGGTTTTCTGAGGATGCATAAGTAAATCAGTGAATCTTTTTATATTGATCACTATCATTACCCGAGTGCAATTTAGCAAACAAAAAAATAAATATTGTTAAAGTACCCTGAGGAGTTCTCATTCTAAACACAGTTTTGCCTTCAGCACTGCAAACCAAATCCTGATTCTATAAATTTACTTGTCGTCCTCTTCTCCTCTTTTGGCACAGTCATACTTTTTAGAGTGTATTACCGCCCGCAACAATTACCAACCTCTGCAGCAGGTAGAACTGCATATCACAACACCCCTGTGCCTGAGTGTGCGCATGCTCATCCCTGAGCATCCCAGTAAAACAAAATATAAATAATACGGACCAATCAACACATTGCTCTATAACACATCAGTGTGGGATAGTCCACCCTCCATTTACTGTAATAGTTAAATGGAAACTCAATAAGAAATTATTTATAGGCCTACATAAATCCATTTAATTTTCCATTACAGTCAGTGAGTGCTCCCCTTACAGTACGATTACTGTGACAGCCTCTATTGCCCTCTGGTATAGTAGATGTTTTTTTAATTATCACTGTGCATCACAGTCAAACTACTGAAAGTTGTTGCTCTGTGTGGCAGTGAAAGAGTTAAATCATCAGTGTGGAGTAACGGCAGGTGGTGATTGGTGGCAAAAGGTTCCTGAATAGAAGCTTCATGCATAAGAGTGCAGGACAGGTGGTTTCCTCTCTGGGGATCGCTGTGTGAACCTCATCCAGTGGTGAATGGGACTGAGTCAAGTGTGATTGAATGGGCTGAAACAGGGGCTGATGAAAGCAGTGTGTGTGTGTGTGTGTGTGTGTGTGTGTGTGTGTGTGTGATTGTGTGTGTGTGTTTGTGTGTGCGTGCATGTGTGCGTGCGTGCGTGTGTGTGTGTGTGTGTGAGAGCGTGAGAGAGTGTGAGTATGAGAAGAAGAGAGAGAAACAGTAAGTTGGCTTTAGCGCCCATCCCCACTCATCTCTTTGCTCAATAGCACTGATAGCTCCAATATTATCACCACTTCCAAACAAATGGACATACGCACACACTCACAACAAAGGTCTAAACTTGTGCAGATGCACATTTTAATTGTCAGCAACTTTTAGTAGGAGTAGAGGTATGTGTGCATGCATGTGTGTGCACTCATGCTTGCATCCCAAAGCCTCCTCTAAATAAGATAAGAGACAGAGACAAAACAAATGGTCGCAGTTTTGCTTGTTACTGCACTAAGGGTTATTGATGGTATATGCCCAACTTAAAATTATTGGCTCTGTATTTGTTTACATAAGCAATATTTTGAATTACACTGGCGATAAATTAAAAAGCAATATATATGTCACACATCTAGGCAAAACTGAAAAAAAGTCTGCTAGAGTTACAAAAACACCCGAGAGATTAATGTGTTTTGGAGTATTTGCAGAAATATTAGAGGCAATGAATCAGGGTTAATGGCAGAAGGAAAACACTTCTGAATAAATAATAATGGGCAAACAATTATGGTGCAGCACACAAAAACTACAGCTTAATTTACTTTCAACTGTAAAAGATCCATATTTGTCACCACAACCAGTCCTAACAGTCTTAAAAGACAGAATAATGATGAAGCTATTTGGGGCTTAACGCAGAGCTAAATACCCACAAATGAAAATGAACACATTCAAAAGCAAACACTGTTCTCATTTGTGAGTATGAAAACACATTCTAACTAGAACTTATAATTCTGTGGCGTAGCACCGACATTTCAGGAATAAAATTTGAGGTACAGATAGTCTCCCCTGAACAACACCTATCAGGAAACACTTCTCTAAGCTTGGGTGCCAACTGCAACAAGCTGCACCAATGAAATGCTTATGTTGAAATATGAGGCTATACAGTAGTTATTATTTAGTTACAGGTTAAAGCTGGGGTGGGCAGTCATTTTTGGTATCAATGGGAAACAAATTTCATAATCACCTTTCAGCATAATGTAATTAGACATATGCAACCCTCATAGATAGATGTGCATGTCCCTTCAGATGACTGTGTCATTATCGGTAGAGCGTTTCAGATGGAGATGGAGAGAACTTGCTGTACGTCTCCTGACAGCCTGCGGACTTCATTTTCCTGTCATATCTAAATGTGTTGTAGTGGTTGGTTGTGTGGGTAAATTTACCATGAAAGCAGGTGATGACTGGCTATGTTGAATGTTGCTAATGGTTTAGCCTTTTGCTAACTGTAGCCAAAGGGTCACAGCTGTTGCTTGACTTGCATGCATGTATGAAGCTTGTGCAATAGCCCTGTGAGGGAAGAGCTGCAGGAGGGCAGCTGTTTTTTTTTTTTTTTTTTTTTACTATTCTAGATTAATGCCTACCCCATCTTTAATGTAAGGATCAGACAATAGGGTGTCTCGGTGCCTGCAAAGGATAAATATATCAAGCCCAAGAGACAAGCTACCAGGAGAGAAAGCATCAGGGTCCACCTCCATTTACTAACGTCAGCAAGAGACAGTTACTCGATGTATGCCACTTAAGAGAGTTTTGTTTGTTCTTTTTGTCAATCTTTGTTTACAACACTTTGTGAAGTCAAAGGCTAAAGAAAATGAATATGCCCATAGTTTTGTAAGTAGCTTGATCAGACTGTGAATTAGAAATATTGACAGATTATTTTCCAAGCTTTAGAAAGGAGGTCAAAAAGGAAGAAAAAGAACCAGTTACAGTAGCTGATGAAAATTGGCTGCCAGTGTATGTGAGTTATTCTGAATTTAATTTGGTAAAATAAACATTGCAGCGTAAAAAATAACTACCTTTCACGGGAAAAGCAACTCTAAATTAAAGTACACTGAAACTCTGTAGTTAAGTAGGAAAGCAAAAAATAAAAACAGAGAAAATTGCTTTTGTGTGGTAACCAACAGTCTGAATGTGGTGTAATTTCATCTAAGTAAGCATTTAAAGTGTTTCGTTTGTAGCTTAAAAAGCAGAACATTTTTCCTTAGCTAAATAAAAAATAGTTAACCATTCTGGAGGAAAAATGTTTCCTTATTATTATTAGATTTACTACTGACACACCCTGATCATAAGGGCTCAACAGGGTCATCGTCTTTTATTCCACCTGTTTTCAAGGTTCTTAACATTTAACTCATAGAAAGGCAACAGAAAAATAAAGAAATATATTTCATTCAAAGTTACTCTGCTATTGCTACAAAAATCTCTTGATTCATTTTTAATTCAATTACTGTTATACAATACAACATTCTGACTAATCTAGTAAGTGATCTTTTAAAAAAGGTATACGCCTAATATTGTTTATAATGAATTACCAGGTTTCCTTCTCATTTTTGCTGCATGCTCTATGTCCTTGATGCTGGTTTGCTCGTTTTTCCTCTTCTGTTTAGACTTTTTGCTAAATCTGATACATTAGCAACATATCGATGCTAATTAGCATGTGTTGTCCCTGACCACTAGTTCAGTAAAGTAAACTAAAGTAGATAGACCTAATGGCCTTCTATGGGAGGTAATAACCTAAGAATCCAGCAGGGCTAGGGTTAACAATCTTGATGCTCTTTCTGCACAGATCCTTCTAGGGGATGTGAATCAGATGGACTGGTGAAAAAAACATGTTTCTCCACTGGTGGAGATAAAGAAGCAAACAGCCCCATCCCCTTTACTGCAGGTCCTAGACTGCTGACTGACTTTGTGTATCAGTGTTATTCATGACAGGGCTATTCTTCTACTCCCCCACTCTCCTCTAGCTGAAAGCACATCTGTTATTACCTGTAGCCCAGAAACAGTGAATAGTTTGGGCCATTAACTCATTAGCTAATGATTGTGGATCATCAGATGTCCCACTCCCGTGCTTGCTAACAGTGCATTGATGGAGGTATGTTTTTTTGGAATAAAAGACATAGATGATATAGCCAGAAAGAATTGACATCCACACAATGTCAAGGAATAAAGAGCTAGTAGCTCATTCCCAAATGTTCTTACACTGTATTTTCCGTCTAGAGCCCATCAGGGCTTGAATAAGGTCTGTGGCTGAGATGATACATTTGGTTAAAACTGAGCTAATTAATTGATGAATATTTATGTGCACCACTGTGGCACTCTGAGAGCTTTCCTCCCACACAAGGTTTTATGCTCTGGGTTACGGTAGGGTGAAAGGAAGCCTTCACATTTTCATAATAATGACGAGAAAATTTATCTTGTATTAACAGTAGAGTGTCATTTAATTTCCTCTTTTGTCATCATGAAAGCATTTCCCTTCTGACCAGTCCTTTTAACACCTACATCTTGAGTCGTATATTAATTTTTTACACCAAAAAATGATTAACATTGGTAAATAATAAATAGTAATAGGAGCAGATATTTTCCAGAGTAGTGTATGAAAATAGTTCGGGATATTGTTAGCTACAATAATCACCCAACATGAATTTAAAAACAGGCTGATTGTAGAGCTCTGTTATTGATGGTCTTACTGTCTGTTCCCTTTCTAACATCCTGTGGCCGTTGCTTGTATTAACACACAAACTGCACACAAACATGCTTCTTGTTCACTCACCCAAATGTTGCCATCTTGGTGATACGGTTTCCAGTTCCGCCCTGTGTCACTGTAGAGAAGACGGTACCGTGTCGTCCAATCAGAGCTGCTGTAGCGACCCTGTGTTGCTATGGCGCTCACCTGCTTCCTGGAACCCAGGTCCACCTGTAGCCACTGGTAATGGTCACTGTCCAGAGGTGACCATCCACCAGCACCTGGAGAGTCAGTGAAATTTTATAATGAGTGACAAGTCAAGGGTTGTCTATTCTTCAAATATCTTATATTGCTTTAACAATGTACAGTAGAGATGTGACAAAATATCAATACAGTAATATATTGTATTACTTCCTCTTGCAATAAGTTATTGATACAATGGCACTACATATCAATATTCTTTATATAAAGGTGCTCTAAATTCCCCCGCTAATTTGACCTAACAGAGTCACTACTTCATGACTCCTCACGGTGGCCCCTATCAAATAAATAAACTTTATAGTGAAGAAAAAGAAACTCACAGGGGGAATATAACAGACAGCACAGCAGGACAGCAGGAGAAAATAAATCAAAGAGGTCCATCATGTTTCAAGTCAGAAGTCTGGGTCCTCTTCAGCTTTTACAATGTGCTCATGGCACAAATAAAATCGACAAAGACTATGTAACATTAATGCCACACACACACTGCCAGACCAGGCAGACCAGAGACGCTGTCCAGCACTCAAACACACATACACTTTGACTAACTCAACACTGTGTCAACAGCCAGGCACTGTTTCCG
Source organism: Seriola dumerili (assembly GCF_002260705.1). Taxonomy (NCBI): domain Eukaryota; kingdom Metazoa; phylum Chordata; class Actinopteri; order Carangiformes; family Carangidae; genus Seriola; species Seriola dumerili. The sequence goes on from NW_019175077.1 coordinate 866,284, forward strand.
CCTACGGAGAAAGCAGGTCTTTTGCTCTCACACACTGACACACACCTGAATCATAGCTCAAAGGTGACTGCAGTCTGCAAGTCTGAATATTACTTTTATAGAAATGTGTCCAGTTAATATAAAACAAGTTGATTATGCTTGTTAAGCAATTAATGTGTATTTTTAATGTGTTTATCATCATTATATGTAAATTTTTTAGAGACAAATTTGTATTTTGGCATTAATTTATATTAAACACTTTAAACACTTTAACTCCTGAACTGTTCTGCTTTCTGGCAGTTAAACCTTTTGTCAGTTCATGGTGTGAGTGTGCGTTCAAGGGGCACTAAGCTAAAACTCTGAAAGAAAATGGGCTGAACAATTAATTGTGATAATATCGTGATATGATAAAACGCAATTTTCTTATCGTAAAGGCTGCGATTACACTCTGTTTACCTGACATGCAAGTGAGAGTAGAGCAGTCGCCAAAAGAGGGAGCAACAATTTGACTTGATTAATGAAGACTTCGACCAGCTGAGACCTCCATGAAGAGAACCATGTCTGCATAACGACGGACAATTTCACATGCTTACAAGACCACAATACAATGAATAAATAGATTCCTGCTGCTTGCCTTTTTAGGGGTACTTTCTTCTTCACTTACACAGTGTGATATATCGCGGAATCGCTATATCGTAATATCATCGCTATCATCAGCAATGTATCGTCATAGTATTGTATCGTGAGTTACTCTGTGATTCCCACCTCTGTTGTATCGTCAGTATAATAATTCTATAAGAAAATGGCTTGGCCCTGGGATAAATAAATAAAAAGCGTGTATTATTAGCAAGGGCTGTCTGTTGTACATACACATTGGGTTGCCAATGTTCAGGGCAGATCAGCTCTTGAGTCCAAGAAAGGCAGAAAAGCAGCATGGTACCATCATAATGACATTTTTTAAAAAGAATGTGTTACAAGGTTATAGTCTGTCGTGTTATTAATGGTCAGTGTCCAGCAGAGAGCGGCGCAGACATCTGCTCCGAGACAGACATAGGAATAGTGTGGGAGAAATAATGTTTTATTAAAAGCTGTGCATACGGGGTTGGAGCCTGCAGACTATAAAGATGTTTCACAAGAATGGCAAATACACTCTTCTTAAGTATCATATAATTATTCACTCTCCAACAACGAAGACACTTCAACTTCAAGAGAAATGTAATTTGCATGTTTGACATTTCAGGATGGATTCCTTTTTACTACTGGTACACAAGCAGTGATTCTGCTATTTACATTTTGGAGCAGCAGCCTGCCATGCTTCAGAATCTTATGAAATGTCATGAAGTCGCAATTATATGACTTTGAAGAGGATAGAAGGAGCGGAGACACATCTATGCATCTATGCAGATAGTTGATCTAGTTGGATGTCTATAGTCTGTGCGCCTGATGAGAGGGAAGAAGTCAAAGAGGAGAAAAGCAAGGCCCTACAGTAAGAGTATGTTATTTACATTTGTGCCTAAAAATAATGTGTGCGAACTGTAAAATGTATTGAGGAGCATCTTGTGCACATAAAAAGTTTTACAAAATTCAGCCCAAGCAGCCCTTTATGCCGTCCTTGCCCCAAACGACTTTTCAAGGGATTTTACTATCACAGACAAATTTCCAATGTTGACATAAAATTATGAGAGTTTTGCTTGAGTTGTGGCACGGAAATTATAAATACAAAGTACAAACACTGTCATTTTTGGGGCAGATCATTGCAATTATAGTGGTGAGTTCCTAACTTTATATTATACTAATAATAACAATCATAATCATAATTATGTAGAATTTCAAAGAGAAAAACAATCTGAAAAAAACGTATTTCATCCTCTAAATTTCCATCAGAAGCATTATGGAAAATAATCTCAAAGGAATGTTATCAAATAGTGACCCTGTAAGATCCCAGTCTTTATAAAATCTTATAATGTGTGACAAAAAACATGTGAGGGTGTCAGACTTTTGTCTTTGCAAAGTCTTCTAGTGTATGGTAGGCTTGAGGTTGATAAGACAACAATTACAATGGCTTGATCATTACGCTGAACCAATGTGTCTGTTGGAAAAAGAAAAAAAAAAAATCAAGTGATCCACTTGTCAGCACAGTCCCACTGTGGACAGCTGGATGGACTGAAAGCAGGTCAGACGACCTGCCTACAAAAGCAGTATCCAGCTGCATAAGCCAATGAAAACTGGCAAGTGAAATATTCATTGGGTGCTCCGGTGACTGACTGAGTTAAGACACTGATGTTGCAAAGATACACAGGTTCACTAATCTCCAACATTAATAATCATTAGCAAAGCAGTGTATAAAACATCAGCTGCAACATCTCATCTTAACGGGTGCTGAGCGTCGTTTTCGGTGCTTAAAATGACACAGACTGCCGGTGGTACGTCATATCAGCTGTCACTAATTAATGGTAATTCTGCCAGTAACTTGATGTCAGGCCGAAATTAAACTTGGCTGTTGTCAGTTTGTGTGCTCTATGCTAACAGCGGCATTAGCACTTGTCAAAGATAGTTTGTGAGAAGAAGCTCCACTCTGCAACACCTCTGTACAACCACAAATAAACTGTGTGTATCTTAGGTTCATACTAATAGTGAGATATTTTCTTTCCTGTCATATCACTGTCAGGGGGATATGATATCAGATAAGTAATTTAAATTTAGACTATAGACAATATTTTTGAACCATGACCTTCAGTATTTGTTCAGTATCATCATTGTGCTGACACATTATCTGATAAATTTGCCCCTAAAGTTCTTTATGCCCTCCTATATTCTTCAGCTTAAAATCCTAAAGACAACACTGGAAGACATAATATTATCCTGGGGAGTCCGCTGTCATCCACGTAACTAGCAATCATTGATATTTTCAGTTTCAGCTCAGAGATAAACAACAGGCCATGGATGAAACTACAATTAGCATGTGACCACAACATTAAAATTTTGTTATTGATCTGTGGGAATTATCACAAAGCTCCACAACAGCCTGTGCACAGGTGAACATAGAATGATACTTTACCTAGATACACAGTATAAGTAAGTAAAAATGGAAATGCTGTCAAGCACAAATGCAATCCACTTCATACTGACACTTACATAGAGGTTATCTCGACTTATTTTCAGCTAAACTCTGGTTCAATGTGTATGTCCTTGTGTGCAAATTAAAATATTTCACTCAGGCGGAGCATGAAATTTTATTATGAGTATCTCTGTTTTTGGGGTTTTTTTCTTGAAATGGACACAGGGGAAATTACTTGTTTAAAGCACGACCATGCAATTTTTACTGCGCGGTGGCAACAGCGACCTCTACAGCCACAAGTGGGAATTACAGGATGCTGGTGCATTACATTCTGTGTAATAACATGTGATTAAGTGTACTTAATCACTTAACCACTAGACATCAACGCAGGAAGTAGGGTTTCTGCAACCCTTGCTTAGTTTTTATACTGGGAGATTTTGGGTTTTGGTTTACTGTAAAACTATGTGCAGATAGGCTGGAGATTTTATTCTTATGTTTTTTTAATGTTTTCCAAAATGTTTTCTATGGTGGAAAAACCTTCGTTATGTGAAAGAGATGGATAAAGCCTTGCTAAGCTGTAGCAAAGAAGCTAATTAATAAGGGCCGGACAAGAGCTGCCACCACATTTCTGAAAAGGAGGCTTTTCAAATTGGCAAAAGGCTGTGGAAAAAATGGAGAGAGCATGAAAAATCATGTTTTCATCTTGAGGCTCTGAACAAGATTGCTGTGTTAACGAGCACACCAATCAATGCTCTGCTGTCTGATATTGTGGCAAAGGAACAAAACACTGCCAGGATGGTTCTTAAGCTGGCTTTCAGGGCAATCAATTTTTTAGCCCATGAAGGGCTACCTCTGAGAGGCCAGTGTCATCGTGACAGAGTATTATGGCAACTCATGAGCAGCTCGCAAGTGGCTGCTCAGGAGAGACAATTGGATATCAGACTCAGTGCAGAATGGGGCATCTGACTCATTGCTATGGGTTGACCAGAGAGGAACAACGGACATTGGGTCATCTAGGCATGTCTTTTGTCATCTGTACTATGTGGAGTTAACCAGCAGAGTGTATTTTGGAGATTTTATAATGCACATGACAGAACATCCGACAAGAACAATACCTCTTTCACTGCATCAAGAACATCTTCTTGCGACTGAACCTTCCTTTGGAAGAACTACAAGGTTACTATTTCAATGGTGCCAGTAGGGTGTCCAGTGTCTTCTCTGGGATACAAGCATAAAAGCATCACCACACTCATTAGAGTCAGCAAAGCGCAAAAACTTGTACCAGTTTTTCTGTTGATGAAGATGTCGTGTGCAACATTTTTACGTTGTGTCCAACAAGGTGGTGTGTGAGGACAAAAGCAATATATATATAGTATATCAAGGATACCCTGTGCCTGTGGCCCACACGGATCCAGGTGTTTGTGTTGAGATACAGGCAAAAGTAGCACAGCTTCACAAATAAGCTATGAAACGGAGAACAGTCTTTGGGATTCTCTGTTGTGAGGCACTCTGCAGGAAGTTTGCAGAGTGCACAAGCAAGGGTTTCTGGTGCGCTCACACGCATACACAGGCTCAAAGAAGACACATCCGCACAGAAAGGAGACACCTGTGGAGGACATTTTGGCTAAAAACAAAGGCATGTGCATAAGCAAACAACCTGAAGTTGCCACTAGATTATAGCAGGAAAGCAGGATGCCTTCTTGTTTTAGCAGGGCATCATCAGTGGATGAGAGAAGGTGAATCAATCTTGAGATGTGAATATTATGAAGCACTTTATCTAGTGAGCTTGGCTCTGTAATACTGTCACTCCGAACAGATTAACACATATGGCTTTAGTACATGTCCACAGAGACATTTTGGATGATATTAATATTCAGCATCACTGTAGAGCACAAGTCTATGTTTGGAGAATCAACGTCTTTATAAGGTAAGATCCTGTTTTTTCGCATCCATGACACTGAATCTTATTTACTGCTGCCACCGTTTGGGTAATATTTATTGTCTCTGGTTGTGACTTGTGACAGAATCTTGAAAAACAGCTACACTTCAGAATGTCTCTGTTAACAGTGTGACAAACAGTGACAGCTGTCTATGAATATCTGTGGGGTGAATGTGCATCGGTAGATCTTCGTGTAGGGCCTATATGCCTGTCTCCTGTATGAAATGACTGTATCCCCACTGTCCTGCATTATCATAAACTATAATAACCTGGTTATGGGTCTAATTTCCCGTTCGCATCCATACATTGCCTCTCTCCCTCTTCCTGTCCTTGCTTCTCATGCATTAATTCTGTGATGTTGACTGTGTAGTTGCTGTGGCTGCCTCACCATAAAGGATCTTGGTGCCCAAGTTTCCTGTTTGTTGTACTGTAAAATGTTCTAAAATTAGCGTAGTTAGTGTAAAATGTGTAAAATGTCAAAATGTTAACAACTATAATATATAAAAGTAATGACTATTAATAGCTACCATTCAAATCAATGCAAAAACAATGAACGTTACGCAGTATTTAGTATGAAGTCGTTATATAGACAGACTTTCTCTCAGCAACCTCAACTTTCACCAACGGCGTCCCTGCCCCTAGCAGCAAACCATTCATGTGAAGCAAACTAAGTCTTTCAATCGCTCAGGCAATAAATACAAAATCTCAGTACAAACCAGCGAAGAAGCTGTCCACTCATGCCATGCCACTGAGCTAATCTCATTGACCGAAAAAAAAAACATCTGAAACCACAGCAGTTGTGTGTTAAATGTACATGCTAGGAGCTCTCTTTGCCTCTGCCATGATGTCCATACTGAACTACAGCTTCTTCTCATAACTAGCTAAAGACCCAAAGTTAGTGGGGTTTGTCGTAGTGCCATAAAGCGCTACGTGCTTCTTGATGGAGATCGCATTCACTCATCGCAAGTTACATAGTGAAAGAATAGGCGATCCAGGGGAACCGTGGTAATGAAATGAGCACCATTCTCCATTTCTCGCTATTAAAACAAAATTATTGAAGCTGTTATTTTAAGGGATAATGGTATCTTAGTCTTGCATTAAGTGGTAAGAGTGATATTATTTGGCCTCCTTGTCTTTACCCTCTTGCATATAGCTTAGAAGTTTGTAAAAAATATTCAAAAACACAGCCCCAAAGATGAAGGTTTATGATCTCCAATACAGGGGAGGTGCACTAATGTTGGAAAACATTTTACCAAGATGAAATACTGCTTTGAATAAAATGACTATCACTGAAAGCATCAAAGGACAGCGTTTCAGCGCCATTTCCCCATTTTCCCATGGCAGTCAGCATCCTTGTCCTAGCCTTAAACCTTATGGCTCTGCCTTCAATTCCAAATTCTCATGTACCCTCCAAAGTTGCCCCCCTTTCCACCTCCAGGTGTCTACCTGAGGCAGGGCCAAACTTCCCTGGACCTTGCGGGTTAAATGAGCCTCAGGTTAAATGGTGTGGAAACAAAAGAGCAAGGCAACTGCTAGACAGAAGGGAAAGAAAAATGTTGGACAGGATCCCACTGACCTGATTTCATCTGAAAAATAAGAGGGAGAGAGATAGAAAAAAAAAATGCCAGACTGTACTAACTGTAGGCTACTGTGAGGAGTGTAGCCAGTGTTCTTGTACACTTTCACATGGACACACCAAGCGCTGAAGATGTATCGGTGCAGCAAACAGCTGAGCCTGTGACAGAACGCGACAGTGAAATGATTATCAGGAAGAGTGGGTGGTGGATGGACTGTGAACTGGCCATGTCATGGCCGTCTTCCTTGATTCTCTGTGATGGATTTTTTTTTTCTAAAGGACGTAAATACAGATAAGAAAGTGACGGGCTGAAAGCACAAGTGAAGGAGAGTGACTGATTTAGAAATGACAGGGAAAGAGAGAGAGAACAGAAACATGCGGACAAAGTGAGAGAAGGGGAGATAGTAAGACCAAGAAAGTACAAGAGAGAGGGAGAAGAACACCAAGCATAGTGGAGGAGGCATGAGAGATTATATGATATCATATGATAAAATAGAGGCGAGGCGGTTTGCGATGTATCCCCTTCCCTTGACAAAAATCCTATATCTTATCCAATTACAGAGCCATTACACTCTAGCCCCAGCGTTGACAGATAACCAGGCCCATATAAGTGGAAATGTCAATACCTCAAAAAAACCCGTTGCAGCAAAGCCATTTCCCCCGGGGGGGGGGTATCAAAAGTGGGGAGAGTAGGGGGGAGGAAGCGATGGGTGGAGAGGTATTAGGTACAGGAGGTGCAGGGTGATAGTGATAAATAAACAGACAGCAGAAAATAAAGATTAAGAAGATGAGCTGAGCAGAACAATGACCGAGGCAGTGTGACTCTTTGAACAAGATCAGAAGATGGGTGTCGGAAAGAATGACGAGAATGTGTGTGTGCTGGTGGTGAGGGGGTGACAAGAGAGGGGAGGAGGCAGAAAAATGGAAATGCAGGAGAGTAAGAGAGATGGATGAGGTTAACAGAAGAGGGAGTGATGAGAGAGCATTTTATGGCTCTCATATTGGGTGGGGGGCAGAGATTAGATAACATGCGGATGGGATGAAAAAAAGGACAGGAAGGGAGCAATAGTTGTGGTAAAGAAGGTGATAGATGGGCACAAAAGTGAAGAGGGGAAGAAGAACAGAGCACAGGGAAGAGGATAAGAAACTTGGGAGAAAGAGAGATAAATGGTAGCCATTCAACACTGAAAAAGGGGCACCATCAACTGAGAGTTAGTCTGCAGGTGGGTTTAAATGACATGGAATAGGAGCAAAGATTGGAAAATATGGGTAGAGTTCAGGACAACAGGAAAGACAGAGGAGGTGAGGAAGGACCAGTTAGAACATATGTGATATGTGGAATGTGGCCATAACTGCACAGGAAGTGTCAGCTCATCTAAGAGTTGACAGGGTTTTCCCTAAGTGCAATAAAACCTTGCCAAAAGCCAAAACTTTATCAATACACCTGTTCAACATGCATACATGTGAACATGTAAGAACGCGATAATTTAATCTGCTCTGTCTGTCCACAGTCACAAGCAAAGCAAGCTAGCAGATACTTTTTAGAGAAATGTTTATTTTCCTTTTTATTGTATTTTTGTATTTTTATTTTAATACTACATAGGCCAAGATTAGCATCTTTACTTTAAATTAAGTAAAATAAATATATGCACTAGTGGAAAACACTGAAGATGTGTGGATCCCTTTCTACATGTATCCTCAAAAACAGTACAGACACACCCACACAACTTTTTTTGTCTCAAAGGGTTTTCATTGGTCATGTCTGATGACAGTAATGAACCGTGAGACATTTTAGTGTTCGAAATGGATTAATCCTGGCATGCCATATCCCTCTTCATTCATATCCTGTTTTTTTTGGAGCTGCTAATGTGCAGTTTTCTAGGAACACCAAGCAAGCAGTGTTCAAGGCCATTTAAATGGTAAATCTCCAATATCATCTACCCTGCAGTGCTAATGCCTCACTGACCACAGTCAGTCTCTAGTTTCTAGTATTACTTTTACTGAACATTTTCTAGCAGCGAGTCTGCATCTGGATCTTCTTCCCTTGTGCCTTGTATGCTGTTGTGCATGTGTTGCTGATGTGAGAAATGGTGAGAATGATGATGGTGAGGAAATGATATGATCCAGCCAAGTTGAGTCAGATTTGAGTGCATCCATGAGTTTGAAGACACACAACAGTTCATAATACTGCAAGAGGGAACATTTTACACCTCTTGAAAGTTGTCATTGAAGCAGTCATTTGATCCTCCTCAACAATCCCAAACCAAACATTAGAATTACAGCAATTATGTTACAATGTGATAATAATTTGACCAACCAAAGTCGCTACTTCATGACTCCTCGTGGTGACACCTATCAAATGAATGACGATAAACTTGTGGTGAAGAAGAAACTCACAGGGGGAATATGGCAGACAGTGTAGGCAACGGGAGAAAACAAATCACTGTGGTACTATATTCTTTCAAGTTGAAAGTCTGGTCCAACTTTTGCTTTTACAATGCTCATGGCACAAATAAAAACCATAAAGACCATGCGACATTAACACTCCACACACAGATACTGCCAGACAAGGCAGACAAGATATGCTGTCCTGCACAAAAACACACACTCATACACTTCACCTATTCACTGCTGCGTCAACAGCCAGGCTCTATTGTCTCCAATCGAGGGAGCAGGCCTCGCACTCTCACACACCGACACACAGCTGGGCATAAACTTACGCAAGCTTCATGACGAGGAGGGAACTGGTCAGCGGTCTGCTGAACCAGGCTTTTTCCTGCATAGAGAATTATTAGGTGGCCGCCTCTGTCAAATTTCGTGCCGCCTCTAGTTCTCGATAAACTCTGACAAGCGTCTTCATGGAAAACACTATTTTCTCTTCCGCTCTGTGGTTTTCTGTCATTTGTAACTGCAACTGCAGCATTACACCAATTTGGCAGTACTGTATCGTAATGTGATTATTACAGGCAATTAAAAAATAATAACTCATGTTACTGAAAAGTTGCAGTAAATTTGTCAGGTCTGAAAGTAGTGCAACACCTGTACTTGATTTTAAAGCTCCCCCTCAGACCGGGAATAATTACAGTTTGTGTATTTCAGATATTATTAGATAAAGACAACAATGTTTTTCAAAAACATAGTCCTTTGTTGTGGACATTGGGGCACTGTTTGTCTTTCCTCGCTGTAAAATAATCTGAATTTTGGAAGAATGACAAAGGCATAAACAAAATACAACAATAGAAAACTTTCTCATTAAGCCAAATATCAGCCAGAAAAATATTCAACTGCTAATAAATATATATAATAAAAAAATTCTAAAAACACTAACAGAATTTATAGATGTGACACAAAGGCAGCAAAGGTTTTTTAATTAATCATTTAATTTAGTCATTGAAATAGATGCACAAGGTGATATCTCCTAAATTGTTGAAGCAATTATTTTGGGAAAATTCCTCAGGATTCACTAGAACTCCTAAAATTGTTGCTTGTAATAAGTGTTAATAAGTGAGCCAGCTGAAAGCATGGTGCTCATACACGTGTGCACATGATCAGGACGGTACCACATCCGCCTCATTTTGAGCCAGGACAACCCCTGTGAACATACACACAGATACACACACAAACACCCACACACTGGGCATTTTTGTGTCATCTAAATTGTAGCTGGAAGGTGACTGAGACAGAGACTGCTTGATTTTACATAAAACAAGTTGATTATGCTTGTTAAACACTGAATGTGTATTTTTTCTAAATGTGCTTATTACTTTTCAGAGAGAAATGTGTATTTTTGCATTAATTTATTTTAAACACTTTAAACACTAATTCCAGAACTGTTCTGCTTTCTGGCAGTTCCGCCTTTTTTCAGTTGATGACACGTGTACATGGACTAGTTGCTGTCAGTGTGTGTGTGTGATAAAGAGGCACTAAGCTTAGACTCTATGCCCGTTGTTGTACTTTGTTTCATCTAAGTTGTCAAATTCTGTGAAACTGCCACCACAATACAGTGAATACATGATTCCTGTTTCTTGTCTTTTTAGGGCTTTTTTCCTTTCTTCACTTGCAGAGATATCGTGATGTATCGAAGATGATTGTCGTGCAATGTATCGAGTAGTGAGTGCATTGTGTTGTGTCAGAAGTTCCGCCATGTCCAACTTTTTTTAACAGGTACCTCTACCTTTCTTTGCCAGACACCTGCCCCACAGTCTCACTGAAATGAATGAGATGACTGTATTTTTAAAGAAGTGCTTCTGTAAGTCTGAACATGGCTTTAAGGGTGAATGAAAGGACAGGGTGATGGTTAGGGAAAAGGGGATGAAGAGGACGGATGGAGCAGAAGGCATGTTAGGGTTATGGGGTTACCAGAAGGAACAGATGGGAACGAGAGAGCGGCAGATAGATTGAAAAGTCCTGAGAGATGTAAAGGTTCAAAAGATTGCGAAAGTGATGGCAAGCTTTCGAGAAAGATAGACTAAAAAAAAAAGCAATGAGAGAAGAGAGCTTTGGGCTAAAGAGCTTGATGTTAGAGGTCAGGGGAGGAACAAGGGACACGAATCAAGGATGAGGAAGAGCAAAAAAAAAAAAAAGACCATAGAAGTGAGATGGGCAAATGCCGTCATAGATTGGAGAGGAAAGGAGAGGCCTGGAAAAAGAAGAACAGATGAGAGGTGAAAGAGGAGAGGGGCGGCTTGACAAAGGTTGGGGGTGGGGGGGTTGGAGAGTGATATATATATATATATATATATATATATAAGAACAGAGGTGCAGTGAAAGGTGAAAGCCGGAGGGAGAAAGGGGAGAAGTGGGAAGAGGTTGACAGAATAAAGTGGAGATGGAGGAGGGCTGGCAAGAATGGAGGGTGAGAGAGTGAGAGAAGAGGAGCATCAGCGAAAGAGGGAAAAAGGAAAAAAAAAAAGGAGGAGAACGGGGAGGGGAGGACCGTCGGGGGACTGTCACCGTTCTCTCGCCTGTCACACACACAGATGTTCGGGGAGGAGAAGAGGAGCAGGAGGAGGATAGACGAGAGAACAGGGGACCACAGAAGGTCAAAGAAACCACCTCTGAGGAAGATACGAAGAGAAGGAGAAAGGCAAGTAACAAAGAGAAAAAAGATCATGAGATAGAGCCTATGATAAAGGATGGACAATAAGTACAATCCAAGAGGAATGCAGAGAGAATAAAGCCTTGAAAGCAAAAGAGGCAGAAACTAGAGGAGCACTGCCACCTAGATTTTTCTCTACTGAAGTTGATAAGAATCTTGAAAGTAGTGCTGATACCAAATCACTTTTACTGGATAATAGACACTTAGAGCATCAGTGTGTTTGTGTGTGTGTGTGTGTTTTAAGATATTTGAAGTCTACATCGAGGCATTAAGTGATGAAAAAAAAATTATAAAAAAACACCATTCACTGTAATTTGTTTGTCCGAGTCAAACAAATAATTAATTGAGTAGTCGGCAACATTTTGGATAACTGAGCAATTCTATGTCTTTAATCAACCAAACATATTGAGCAGTTCAGCTTTCCAAATGTCAGGATGTACTGCTGTTGCATTTTTTATATGACTTTAAATAGAAAACCTTTAAATTTTGGACTGTTGATCAAAAAAAAAAAAAAAAAACATTAAAAGGCACCGCAGCTTCTTATTATGAGCATTTTGGCTGTTTTTTCAGACATTTTATTTACTAAACAGTTTATGGATCAATGCAAAATGACAGATTAATTAATAATAGCCCTACCCAGTCAGAGAGATTGAATGTCCTCTAATGAATATAAAAATGGCGGAAAATCCAATCAAACTTTTTTCTCACCGGGGAAATACTCTGGTATTGATGATATACTTTAGCAGTTTATCAGCCCATCAAGCAATGTCTTAAAACCTGTCTGAAGGGACAAAGCTCCCATATTATTCCCACTATTCTACAATATATCTTTATAATTCTTGAACTGGAACCAGTTCCTGTGGCAATTATGTTGGCATTTTTAACTATACAGCATGTTAGAAATCAGATTACTTTGCAACCCGAAAGCTACCCGGTGAAAATGTTCCTGTGAGGCACCCTTCACATGTCTGTCCTGCGAAGCTCCTTGTGAGATAAAAGGAGCCAGCCAAGGCCAAAAACATGGTTGGAGTTTCTCCAAGCTTGCAAAACAAGGTTTGAGCTATCTGTGATGACACAGATAACCCAGCATTGTAGCAGTAGTAGCACAGTTGGAGTGTGTTATAGTGGAATCAAACTGATATCAGTACTGATTGGAACCACAAACATTCTTACAAACAACTGTACAAGCACATTGTGTATATACATTTACACACAGGTGGAACTCCAGCTTTTTTCAAGTGTTCAGGTTCTCAGTGGCACAAAAGCTGTGTCTGTGGGCCATAAACATAGCAACCATACAAAGTTAGTTATTGCCCATTTTTCACAAAAAACAATAACAATGAACATGCAGTAAATGCCACTAAAAAGTCATCTTGGGAATGTGGGGTACACCAACAGCAAGGTTCTGACCAAGTAAAAGCAGTGGAACTTAATGAAGAGAAAATAACACAAATACCTTGAAAATAAACTTACAATATGTAGGCTACTGTATGGAAAGTTAGAATGGCAACACAAATGTGAAATTGCCAGCCAAGCGGGGCATCATAAAATACGTGGTTTAATTCGAATGCCTGACTAAGTAAATAGCTTTTACAGTACTGATGGTAAAAAATGAGTCAGAAGAGGTAAAGAGGAACAGTGGAGAAGTGCGCAAGCTAGGGCAACACAGGAACAAAAGCAGGATCAAACAAGTAAATCTGTGAGCGAGAGTGCAAAAAAGAGACAAAAGATTCCTTAAACACAAAGGTGGGAGGGATTTTCAAGTCAAAGACCAGAGTTCAGATAGTGACTTCACATGGTGTGATTTTGGACGGGTGTCGAGCAGCTGGTGACAGGCATGACACAAACAAAAATGACAGTGGCAGATCAGAGCATCAAAAGAGAACATCTTTCCTCTGTCTTACTGTCAGCGTGGGAGAGTGAGTGGGCAGAATTTGTTTCTACGCATGCGGGTTAAAATGCTTTCATGCCTCTGTACTCGCTTTTATGTACTGCATGTGTGTGAGAACATGTGAGCGTGTGATTATCAAAGTTGCCCCTTCTCATAGCAAAACCACATTAACAGAAAGTACTAATTAAATAAGATGCTAGGCCATGAGAAAAATGCAGCCGAAAGAAAACAGCTGGTTAACCCTCTGCTAGTACTTCATCTTTCTGTCATGGAGCAAAGGGAGCGGATGGAGACGGAGTAATTTAATTAGGAGCGGACCGCCATTATCGATGGATGACTGCAACAGCTAGAGACATCAAACAATTTTGCAAGATGACAGAGAGTGAAAAGCAATGCATGAAAGGGGAGGGAGATTCTGTTTAATTGTCCAGCAAGTCAGAGCACATTTGTATTGCAGTACTGTGATGTCCTTCATTTGAATGAAGAGGAATACGTGTAACTTTTTCAAACTTAGGAAAAACTTGTGCATCAGGAGAGGAATGTGAGAGAAGAAAAAATAGATAATGAGGTCTGGTAAGAAAGAAAGAGGACAGGCTGAGAAAATGGAGTGTGGGATTGAGAATGTTACTGTAGAAAATAGAAAGTGTATGGAGGGAAAATGAGATGGAGAGGGAAAAAAGGGAGACAACGATGTGATGGAGGGCAGACAGAGACGAGGAAGAGTGGAGGAGAGAGGAACACATAGGAAGAGGGATAAGGAGAGAGAAAGGAGAAAAGAAAATGGAATGTAAGGATCAGTGGCCACGTGTTTGTGATTAGTGGCCCAATCTCATGCTTGGCCACGTCTACACCGTGCAGCAATGTGGGGGCACATGCATGCTCACATGCACACATTCCTATAGGGACATTCACACACACGAATCAGTTCACCCATTAATCTTTAATTTTCTTCGCACACAAATTGTATTCATCGCTCTCCTATGTGATTGGCTCTGACCAAAGCCCAAATCACCTTTTGACCTGTTCACTGAACGAAGGCTAGGTTAAAATAAGCTGTTATCAAGAGCAGAGATAATAAGATGCATTCACACAGAAATTTTATACATACCTTTTTGCAATTACACAAGACTTGAAATCTGAGATCCCTCTGTTTAACTTGAAGCTGAATTTCATTAGTTATACACTTGTGGCACACTTATATTGTCAACCATATTGTTCATCACTTATCATTTTCACTGCTGTCTGTACTTCAACTTTTGCCTTTGTCCATTTCAGTCTGTTTACACATCTCCGAGACCCCTTCTTTCTCTCTCCCCACGTCTTCCTCTCCTCCCACGCCTCCTCTCTCCACTTCTGCCCTTCCCCTATTCTCTTTTTTGGCTTCACACTCTCTATGCCTCTTCCATTTTGACCAGTATCAACAGGGCTTCTGTCTTTGGATGAAAGCACTGAACATAGCCTTGTATGAGGTGCAGCTCACTCATGTGGTTGCTATGTGACAATTGAAAACTTATTTGGAGATCATCACTCTATTGCTGAAGGTTAAAGCAGAGTTTCTCAAATGTTTTTGTCACACATGAAGCAGCGCTTAAGTGTCAAAATTTCCATGACCTGAGTAGAGACAGAGTTGTGATAGTTAGTGCCTGATTAATACAATTGGCAGGACGATTTTAACAGCTAAATTAAGCTAATTGCACATAAATTGTATTTGCCTTTATACTGGCCCCAATAAGTAACAAATTAAAGTAACTGAAAGGCAAAGATAGGTGCTTGAGCTATTTCTCTAGGTAAATGAAAACTGACCTTAACATTTCCTCTGTCATCAGTATAGCACCACTGATGTAAAACACCTGACCGTAGTTTATCTGTAGCTAAATAAGTTAGCCATGAAGCAGCTAATGCCATTGCTTGTCCGTGGAGGATGGCTGAAAAGATGCCAACATACAGTGTTATGCTGATAGATGGTATAGGTGACAGATATATCCATGAATCACATGTCCGTACAGTTCCAAACAATTAAAATATTTGCAGCAAGGCACCTTATGAAAACATCGTGACAGCCTATAGGGAGGAGGTACAACAACTGGTGGAGTGGTGCTCCCGCAATAACCTGGACCTCAACACCACAAAAACAAAGGAGATGGTAATAGACTTCAGGAAATCCAGGCACATTGAGCACTCTGCCCTCTGTATATGAAGGGAGGAGGTAGAGAGGATGGAGTGTTTCAAGTTTCTGGGGGTCTACATCTTGGCTGACCTCACCTGGTCTAGAAACATCTCTTACCAGGTGGGAAAACCTCATTAGAGACTTTACTTCCTTAGGAAGTTAAAAAACGGCCCCACCTCCTACAACAACTCCTGGTTAACCACCGAGCCACGATTGAGAGCCTTCTGATGTACTGCTGCACTGTGTGGTTCAGCAGCTGCACAGCCGAGGACCGGAAAAACCTGCAGTAGGTGTTGAAGGCAGCTGAGCAGGTCATCAGGACCACTCTACGAACCCTCAGTGACATATACAATGGCTGTTAGGGGTCCACAATTCAGAAAATCTCATGATTCAATTTTTATTCTTGGGTTCACGATTCAATTCAAAATCAAGTGTCTATTCAAAAACAATTATCATTTGAAAAACTATAATAATTGGTCATATAGTATATGACGGTAAATATTATATATATATATGATGGTCAGAGGTGTTGTGCTAATTGTTTAAGTGCTGGCGCGCACCTATGGATGTAGTAGGTTGTGATCAACGTGAAGCAGTAGGTGAATGAACACAAGTAGCTTGTTTGGAATGATTTCAAAACAAAGGTCAAGCTAATAGGCTAGGCTATGGAAACGTAGCTATGCAGGTTTTCACTTCCAGCAGCACTGTGGATGCAGCACAAGCTGTCCAGGTATAACAGGCCAACTTTTTCATGTATCTTTCCTAATTAACTATTTAATTCACCAAGCAGCTCAGACACTACTGGCAGCTACAGGTAACTTCTAAGGTGGAATGTTTTCTTGCGTATTACTCAATGCATGATTGCCGTCTGCACTTTAAATGTGAGATCTTCAAGTGCTTAAAAGTGTATATAAATCCTGCATATAACATGGGTCTTATTAAGACCAATAAGTGTGTCAGGGTTATAAGATCTGAAATGTGTCCAAATGCTTTCCTTCAATGAAGATGGGGCCAGTTGAATTACTTTTTCCTTCATGTTTTCCATTGCCCACACTGCAATTTCTTCTCGTTCATGCCACGGAGGAATACCTGGGCAGAAACTGACATGGTGCCATCTCTCGGACTGGCATGCTAAACTCATGTCAGGAAAGAATGTAAAATTCAAAAATAAAAAATGAATCAATTCTTTGGAATTGCAATAAATCAATTCTTTGGAATTGATTCATTGATTCTGAATTGGTAGAGACAGAATCACGATTCTAATGTGAACTGATGTTTTTGCACACCCCTACTGGCCGCCTGTGCCATCCCCACCCTCTGAAAGAGGACCCCAGACAATCAAATGCAAAACAAACAGACTAAAAAACAGCTTCTTCCCAAAGGTTGTCACCTCTGTGCCCCCTACCCTCCCCACTTCCACTGAATGACTGAAGAACTGACTGCTGAAAGCAGTAACCCAGACGCACTCACACACAAGCACTTTGTCACTTTCTACTGTTTATATGTTTCTTTAAATCTGTGTTTTTATTTTATGCTGTTACTGTCTTTTTAATGGTTTCTTTAATGCTGCACATTGATGAAGAGCTGCTAAACAGACTTTTGTCTGACTTTTATTCTATGATTCTATTACATATACAGTACTATTTACTACTGTATATACTGCCAAGAGGTTCTTGTCTTATGCAGAAAACAGCACCAGTGGGGGCAATGTTTGTACTGTCACTGATTCCATCCCCCAAGTACCCCTTTAACAGGGCCTTGGCCATTCTGAGTCGATTTGGTTGCCAGTGTCATGTCAGCCTGTCTGCTGCATTTCTGTTTCCCTCTCTTTTTTTAGTGCCAATAAAAGTATAAAGACAAAAACTAGATCAGAGCATTTATGAAATAAGATTAAAATCGAGAGGAAATGTGACATCGACTTCACCAATGTCAATCTCTCTGTCACTCATTCACTCTCCCTACAGGTCCTTACCCGCTCTGCAATGAGCCATCAGCTCTGAGCCTGATACAAGTATAATAATAGAGTTTACAACAATTGTATAATGTCCTCTGCAGCTAGTGAAAAGCTTCGCAAAGTTTATGAAATTACAAGAAAATTACAAACCTTATATGGGGAAACTGGTTTTCTCAAATATTTGGCATTTCAACATTGTTTTTTTGGATAAAAACCACCTCATGAGAGAGAAAAGGATGAGCAAAGGTCTCAAAGGTAAGAAAAATGATCAGACAGGAAAAGAAAGAAAAGGAGAAGGAGAGAAAAAGACAAGGGAACAAGTGGATGGAGGGACGTAAAGTAAAAAAAAAAAAGAAGAAATAGAGGAAAAAGGAGAAAGACAAAAGGGGAGATTGAGGAGGATGAGATATTAACAGAGAGAGGGAGGATAGAAGAGGGAATGAGTCGAAAGGGGCACACAGACAAATAAAGTGTCAGAGTCTTTATCAGTCTATTCTGTCTTCAAAACCCAGAGGCATAAACTGTCCCTGCTTGATTTATCCTATCACAAATATAATAATGGAAACAAAAAGAAAACAAACAAATCTAGCTTACAGTACAGCTAATGTAATAATGTAATAATAAACTGCATCAGCAACTGACAATCAAACTGAACTGTTCTTAAATAAGATGCTGTGATGTAATTTTATATATAATGTACTGCAGCTTGTGAGTGATTGCATTTTTCCAAACAAAGAAAAAATGCATTTCACAGTATGATGATGAGTCTGCTGGTAAATAACGTGTTTAGTTTTTAGGAGACAAAGACAGAGCATCTATCAAGCTCCTTCTTTGAAGTAAATACATAAATAAAGCCATGTGCATGAGCCTATTCATGTTGAGGTATTTATACACTACATGCACCCAATTATACATCCTGACAGCACATACAATTACTCATATTAAGAGCACACGTTCACATTTACTCACACATACATGGGTAGAGAACACGGTGTGTGTGTGTGACAGCAGTCAGATGAAATAGCATGCAATGAACTATGGGCATGGTGACTGGCTGGCACACAGAAGATGGCTGCCTGCCGGAAAATCGTTATGGCATCATTTTACCTCTCTCACACACACACACACACACACACAGACAGACAAGGAACGTGCAGCCAAAAATGGATATACATATAGCTACACACAAGCTCACACATATACCCACAGCCTAAAAATCTAATAGCTGTCAGCATTCACAACACAAGCTTAATATGAGTGGTGTGTCCCATTGATTTTCTGCCTCCCCTGTTCCATAGCACTAGGAGATTGGAGTAGATTGGCTTATCAGCACACACTCATGCCACACTCATGGCACATTTGGCTGCCAAATTGCAGCTGCTTGGAGGGACCCCTCCTTATATTATCACTGTGTGGGTATGTTATAATCCTCAAGTCTGTGCTTTTGTGAGCTGTGTGTGCCAAGTGTGAGCGGCTCCATGCTGCTGTATACACTGCCGGGCAAAAGTTTAACAACATCTCAAATGTTCCAGTTGTAATTTTACTTTACTTAATTCAATGTCTCAGTATTTCTGGAATTAAAGAACAGAACAAATAAACCATTGGAAATTTTTTTTTACAAATTTGCTCCACTTTCAGGTTGCTTTGCTTTCACCTTCTGTCTAGTTCATTCCAAATTAGTCTGACTCATGGATGTAGGCTGTGGGGAAATTCTTAGCCTGAGCTAACAACTTACACACTGAAAATGGCAAGTTTTGATCAAGATTTGGATCTTGGTCTTGGCCGTTTTTTGTGGCGTTTTCTTTGCAGGGAAATACCTATTTTAATGACAGTGCTCGCTTCCTCACGTGCAAATGTTCCGCAAGTTACCCTCCTCACTGTTTTGCAGGGGCACCGTCATTGTATCTTGGGCTCAGCCAAGACCATTGTGATTGGTTTAAAAAAAACCCTCCAATGAAAATCAAGGCTGATCTCTCTGATGTTTCCTCCGCTAAAATCTTGATACACACACCTCTTTATGCAGTCAAGCTAGCGCAAGCATCAATGGTGGGTCAGGCACAAGACCAGGCCCTTTTCAGAGTTTTTTTTTTTTTTTTTTTTACTTTTAATGTGAGAAAACCATGTTGAACAAAACATTAATCATAGCAGAGTATTGTTGGAGGGGAATTTTAAAGGAATGCAAACAAGCCAGAGCATTTATTCCTTAATGGGTGCAGCCAAACCATTCTCCACAGCGCTATGGCGATAGGCCTGGGTATATGAGACTAATCCCAAATCAGCTCCTTGGGGTTTAAGTCTGGAGACTGATGGTCTTCCATTATGTGATGCCACCATCTAGTTCTTCTATTGTTTTGCGTCACTATCTTGCTGTAGGATGAATCCTAACCAACCAGTCAGAGTTCATCCTACAACGAGTCAACAATACTTCCTGCAGTACAGTATTTTCCTAAAGCATCAGTAACACAGCTTGTTTCAACACCGACTTTGTACACGCAGAGGATTTTTAAGTAATCAACAAAAGTTGGGGCACCTGTATTGTTTGCATTGAATTTCTCTGGACTCTGAAATCTCTGGACCATTTAAGGTTATTCAATGGACTTAAACTACTCAAATATCATTACAAACTGGAAGAATGAGAGTTTTGTGTGGAGTGCAATCCTGTATTTTGACATGCTCATGTCCGTGATGCTATGGGTGTTTCATGTTTGGACTCGTGTTTTTCAGGCCTTTGAGTGTTCCTGTGGATGTGGTGCAGTAGCTCAGGAGGTGGAGCGGGTCGTCCACTAATTGGATGGTCGGTATTTCTGCATGTCGAAGTGTCCTTGAGCAAAATACTGAACCAGACACATTGCCCCCGATGTATCATCGGTGGTGAGACTGTGCGAGTGTGTGATAGAAACAGCACTGTATGAATGTGTGGCTGAATGCAACTTGTAGTGTGAAGCGCTTTGAGTGGTTGATAAGAGTAGAAGAGCACTCTATAAATGCAGCCCATTTACATGTATCATGCAAGCTTGATGGGCTGTTAACTTGTTTCTCCTTCAGTGCGTGTTCTATGTCTGCAAATGTTTCACTGTCAGTCTAAACATGTGCAATATGAGCATTTGTTATGCCTGTAAATTTGTATACTTATGTATCTGTGTGCATTTGATATCTGTGTTTCTGTTTTAAATTGATGTGTTTTTCATTCAGTGTTAAAAACTGACAAGAAAATAACAATTTCAATTTTGAGAGGCATCTCCCTTTATAGCAAAAAAATTCTATTGGGTTTCAAAAAAAGAGAGGATGAGTTTCTTCTCTAATCTTATATTCCACCAGTCATACTGTATGCTTTAAGCTAACGAGATGATGACCTCATCATCCAAACACAGTGTCATTCTATGGAGGACACAAAGACACAGAGGATGAGATCAAACTTTATATCCTTTGCCTTAATTGCCACTGTACTTGTATCAGTATGTACCCATTTTGGCACATTCCACACTAAGTGAACATCTGATGGAGTTTGTCAGTTTGTTGTTTATCACAGTGCTGGTTCTGACTGTCATATAGTGTCATTTGGATCATTGGAGAAAAACTGCACTGAGAAAAACAAGGTTACATGTTGGGCACCTAATTACAAGTCAAAGTTGACAGGTAGTGAAAGAGAGAGAGCGCTGAGTAATTCTTCTTTTTATCATGAAACATTTTCACTGCTAAATACAGCAACAGTAAAATGTCTCTGGATATATCTCAGCCAATGGGTTTAGTCATTGTATTTGTAGATTTTGGAAGTCATTTAGTCTGAGTAATTAATAATTAATCTTAAATTGTACTTCTTTTTTTTTTTTTTTAAAGGTGAGCAGATCTGCCTTGAGGTCAGAAAATATCACATTTTTTTAGTCCAAACTGAAAATTCTTCAATTGAATTTACAATCAGTAAATAAATGTGCCTTATTCAGAAACACTGTATTAATGAAACTAGTCCAAACTGATAAAGGTATTTTGGAAGGAAAATAAGAGACTAAACTAAATGACTTTTGTGAACTGAGAGTGAGTGCATTTAACACTGTATCTATAAATTGTTCACCTACTTTAATCCAAGTATTACTGTAGCTTTTCGGTACAACAACAATTTCCAAGGAACCAGATTTTGATGATTCAACAATTACATGTTCCCTAAGGACCTCCATCTCTGAGGAGAGTGGATAAAAAAGAGAAAGGATGCACAAGTTGTATATTTACAGTCATCCATTGTTGCTGTCATTAACAGTTTGGTCTTTATTTCTTTCCTTCTTTCCCTTTTTTCTTGTTCATAGGTATCATGATTAAAGGAGGAGCAGTCCTGTCTCAGCAGTAATTCTATTGGTATGATTAAACACACCAGATTACCTTGCCTTTATTTGCCAGCTCTGAGCTCTGTTTCCTCAGCTGTAGTGTGACTATATTAGATAGAAAAGTATGAATTATTAATTGTATAAACATAGAGGGGTGTAATTGTCTGGCCCTATCTCTCTCTGCTGTGGACTGATGTGGAAATGAGCTCGAGTCTGAGTCACTGAGATAATAACTGGAGCTGAGTGAGGGAGAGAAAGATGGAGAAATGGAAGAGGACATATAGAGAGGAAAGTAAAAAGAAATAGAGAGAAATCAGAAAAAGAAGAGGTGATAGCAGCTGTGCAGCACTATGAGACATGTCACTCAATGAAGGCTTGGGCACTTATCTCACAGTGTGTTATCTGTAAAATCATTTGTACGGATGTATGTCCTTGTACCTGAATTCTATATTTACTTTTCTCTAGTTCTAGTGTATGTGCAACCTTTTATGCACACCATTCATGTATGTGAGTACATGGACATCTGCAGGGTTTTTTTCTCTGTGTGTGTGTGTGTGTGTGTGTGTGTGTGAGTCTACCTCCTCTCCTGTTGAGCTTGGCATATCCAGGTGCATATCCATTGGAGAAGACAGATGAGCTGGTGAAGGCTGTGTGAGGCAGAGGAGAGGCTAGAGCCTCATCACACTTTGCTGTGGAGAGAGAAAAAATATGAAGAACCAAGGAGAGATGGATGACAGAAGGAGCACAGGGGAGGAGAAAGAGAAGAGAAAGAAGCAGAGAGGGAAAATATGGGACAGAAAGTTGAAGGGGAGGAGTGAAGAAAAAGAGAAAACAGTGAACATTAGTTTATTTTGCATTAATTGCAGAAAATGCATCAAAAATTAAAATTTATCTACACAATGAGATGTCCTCAGTACACTCAGATGAAAAATCTGAAGTCTTGTATTTTTTTTGTATGGTTTCACTCAGTGCATTGTCTGGAAGAAACTTGCTCAGAAGAGTAGAAACACAGGCATAGCTGAAGGTTGAAGCTATTTGTGGGTCAAGAACTAAGTCAGGTCAGTCAAACTTGAACCACAGGGGCAAAGAAAACTTTGTTGAGTTCATGAGAGCGCGCTGCAAAAATATCTCCTATAACAAGCAAGAGGGCCTTGTAAAAAGATGCAGATGCATACTTGATTTAGAAAAGGGAGGAAAAAGTAACAGAAATGTGAAATAAGTTAAACCTTCCCATCTCACCAGGCCCTGCACAATCACAATTAACAATTAAGACTGCGATTTGTCTTCTGCCTTGATTCACATATTGTCAGGTCACTTTTAAAATTCTGAGTGAAATTCTATTTGTTATAAAGAACAACTGGATCTCAGGAATGAATACAAAAATAATTCAAGAAAACTTTTTGTACAGACAGATATTTATTAAAAATACAAACTTTTTGCTAAAGTGAAATAACAACAGGTAATGGATGTTGGTTACCTCAATCTAAAATGTTCAATGGTTGTTGTATAATGTAAGTTTAACACGATCCTGAATTCAAATCATTCAGTCCTTGAAAAGGGGATGAACTTTTTAATGCAAAATACAACAGCTTTATAATGGTCTTTTCTGCAGTATGTAACCTTGAATGTAATCATGCAGACCTGAGTCCAGATACACATTTCCACCTGTCTAGCTGAATGAACTGTGTACCCAATGACTTGGAGTAGCCATGAGGAAAATAGTCAAAGAGACCAAAGCTGTACTGCTGCTCAGTCCAAGCTGACCTCAGTGTCAACCCACAACTCCTTGCACTCTGCAAAGAAATCCAAGACAGCGACTACAACGGCATATATATGAGACACGCAAAGGCAGCAAAAATCACATTGGACAAATACACAAATATATATTCCTGACATACACACACACCCACACACACACACACAAACACACACACACACACACACAGTCATGAAGTTGCTTTCCTTCCTCTCTTTCAATTTGCCCCTTTCACTCACTCATACACACAAACAAAAACACACTCAGCTCCTCCAGTACATTAGGCTTCACACAGAGAGAAATTGTGAATGGTCTGTCAGGCCTGGTAGAGGCAGTCAATAGCTCTCTGTCATGCCCCGCCGTATGTGTGTGTGTGTGTGTGTGTGTGTGTGTGTGTGTGTGTGTGTGTGTGTGTGTGTTTGTTTGTTTGTGTGTGTGTGTGTGTGTTTGAGTGTGTATGAGGGAGAGCCAGATTTAGAAGAGAGAGAAATGTTTGTCTTTCTGCGAATGTTTGTGTGCCGTATGCTACTGAAAGTCAGAGCTTCTTGGGCTGTTGGCTTCTTAGACATATTACTTTTTGTCACAGGTGGTCTCACAATGAAAAATGTATATCATCAAAGCCTGATAATGTGCGAGTGTGTGTGTTTCTGTATGGTAGAAGAAACCCAGCTTCTCCTTTATAAACACCCAAAAAGTAATGAAGTCTTCGCTACTTTGACCTTGCACTGACATAGTAGTAAAATCCACTAGCAAACAAATTAATTGGCTCATTGTCACAGAAATGAGCAGCGATGTACTCCAGAGGGGAGGTGTCCATAGTGTAATTTTGTCAAAAATTATAATTTCACCTAACCTTGTCCTGTGTTATATAGTATATGTGTAAATCATAGCTCAGCTCTTCGCCATCTCCTTTTTAGCAGTGCCTTACTGCAACTAACTCCTGGCTAATCCAAAAAAAAGAGCAAAGAGGTGAGGTGTGTGTGGGGCCGAGACTTCGGTGCACGCTGGTTTAATAACTGTGAAAAGCATACGCTCTCGTTACTATTGTTAGCCCAGCTGGGTGTATTGCTCAAAGGCTAACTCAAGGCAGATTAATTTGCTGTCTAATTAGCTAGTTAATGACAATGTTGCCAATCCAGCGACTGTCTGCGACTGTCTGCTCTGTTCAGTGAGAGGCAGAGAGATGGAGCGGGTCATTCAGTCTACCCGGTAGCTGACATAGACATGAATGAGCTGTGCTAATGCAAGCTATGTACCCTGTGATAGAAAAAAGGTACTCTGTTGCTTGTAAGCTTCTCTCTGAGTGACCTTTTTATGAGTAAATGTAGCCGAAACCAGAGAACAGATGTTGTCTTGTTGTTTTGTCAGATAACATTGCTGTTTTACAATCTGGATTTTAACAGCAGAGCAGCATCTAGGAAATGGCTTGGAAGTGAGTGCTGGTTCACATATTGTCTTAATGGGCTGCATTTAAGTCACTATGTCATACTTGTACTGTTGTCTGACAACAGAAACAGCAAAACATGTAAATGAGAATGGATTTAATAGAAATTCGGCTGAGTTAAACATTGTATATGTGAATACAGAAAGTAGAAGAGAAGTAAATAGATAAAGGGCTGAAACTGGCCGACACTAGGCAGAATGAAAAGACAACAGGATTTATATGCTAATTGGCATATTTTAATCTAGCTACATTTAGTGACTCATCGACTTTAGCAACTTTTCACTGAATGTAGTTGGCAACACTGGTTAACAAGCTAGGCTAACAAGCCAGGTATGGTGATGGCATACACTAATACCTGCTAAATTGTGCTAACAAATAAAACCATGCTAGAATTTCACTCACCTCAAAAAACAGGAGCACAGACTTCACCATGTTCTGTTAGTCAATTACAACAAGCCACATTATTTGTCTGATAGTTGCATTAAAAATCCTCCAAAAGGCAGCAACAATTAGCTCGGGCGGCGACTAGCAGACATCTCGTGTTAAAGCCTGCTTGAATAGTCGCTATATGACGTAGCATGCCAATTAGCATAGCCATGATGTCATCGTGTCAAATTTGCATTCTGCCGTGTGTCAGCCCTTTATCTACTTGCTTCTCTCCTACTTTCTGTGCGGGACATACTTGCGCTGAAACTAAACAGTCATATACAGGCTGCCTCTTATTCATTCACACTACATGCAATGCCTTTCCTGCAGCTCCAGTTTCAACAGTATCTCTATACGTTTCTCAGCAATGACTTCTTCCAGCTGCACATGAACATTTTATTGGACACAAACACACACACAGACACACATAGACATACACACACGCGCGCGCGCGCGCGCCAAGAGATCCATAGAACTGCACGGAATAAAGGCTGTGAGGGAAGGAATGAATGGAATGAGAGAGGGAAGTTAAATGCGAGAAAGAGAAATTTAAGGGAATCGAGGTATGGGATAAAATACAGTGCGTTTTGTCAGTGCCCACAGTTATTTTCTCAGGGCTCTCTTTACTCTCTGATGGGCGAAAACTGCTACGTGAAAGGAATTTATTGATCAGATGATAAAAAAAAAGATAGTCAGTACTAAAGTATATGTTACACTTTATCAGATTCCATCATAACATTTGTACAATCAGTGTTAAAGTGAAAAAGCACCTCAATGATGAATCAAAACTGTCTGTGGGTAGCGTCCAATCTTTGTACAGTTAGTAAGCCCATGCAACAATGCACAGACACAGTACACCACACAATGTAAACATGACAGTAACCAGGTAATTTTGTTATCATGGGATTTATTAACTTCTGTGTGTTGTTGTTTACAAAGATTAAGTTATAAGAAATCATGTAGGCCTATATATTGTTTTTTAATATCGACAAAGAACAAAATGCATGGCAGTGAAAAGGGAATGGTTGGTTGCTATTTGAGTGAAGCACACATTGTGACATGTCTGGGAAGAAGAATACGGCCTTTATTGTGGCTTGAGTACTCTATGCTGTATGATGGGCTGCATTCCATCAATATGTGGCCAGCATTTTACTAAAACCTGTAACTTTCCTTTTTTTTTGGAATCTGAATTGTCTGTATTTGCAGACATATGGCCTGTTTCACAGTTCATTAAATATAATTTCCTGCTGTTGATTTTAGGACAGTGAACAGTAATCTTAACAGCGAAGGACTGCATTTAACTTTATATATCTGATTTGGTCATAAATAATAAATCTGTGCAGTATGTAAACCTACAAAAACTGAAAAACTGAAATTACAATGCTAGAACTATCTGTATCAGGACACCCTGGTACCTTACTAAATGTTTGGACTTTGAGAGCTGAGTAGGGTATTTGGGTTAGGCTACGGCCTTGAAATTACTGGCAATAAATCTGACATTGTCTGTTTTCCCATTTTTCAGCATCCTAAAGGAATACACCTCTCCCAACAACAGTAATACACTTAAGTGATTTATTGCTTTGAGACGATTTAGTGGCAGTGCAGGGTTTCCCACATAGGTAAATTGCATGTAAGAAACTTCAGCCTCTGTTTTTTTTCCTTGTTACTAATTAGACTTTGAAAGAGAGCTACGATGAATCATGTCCATCAATAATTCACTGATATATCACAGTCCCACCTGCTGCAGCACACACACTGCAGCTCTGTAATTTGAAGCAAAATAGATTATCAGAGTAAATAAATTAAGCAATAAAAATAACACTCACATGCAGCATAAAGGAATAAACTGTGTGCAGATTTACATGTGCAAAACAGTCAGTATACTGTATGTTTGCTCAGTACCACATGTGACGAGTGCAAAACATAGAAGACATTCATGAATTCTGACCACATGGTCATATTCTTGGCTCAAGTGTGAGATCGTAGCTGCTGATATTTGCCCATGTCTAAAGTGCAAAGTAGGGTTCTGTATGTTCTGGTACTTTAGGGCAAGCAAATGACTACAATATCCAAGTGCAAATGTCAGCCTATTCCCCTGAGAGCGAGAGAGTGATAGTTTTACGCATGATGGTATGATAAGAGAGGAAGGAGAAACAGGTAGGGGCAATGAGGTGGGCCAGGAGAGAAAGAGAGAGATAGAGAAGGAAAAAAAAGGAAACAGGGAAAAGAAGACAGGTGAGAGCAAAGCAAAATGGCTGCCTACCAAAGCCCTCTTCTTGACATTTCCAGCTAGGTAAATAACTAGGATGTGGAAAAATAGCAACCAGGAGATGTGTCAGCTGGCTGCCACCAGTTGGGACCACAGCCATGGATAGACACAGTTTGGCTAGCTTGTTCAAAGGACTTTACATTGCTGCCACATCTCTGGAGCTAAAGGGAGTTGGATACAAAAAGAGCATAATACATCCAGGGTGATATTCATGACATCCTAAAGATCAGTTGGCATAAAATCACAAATTGCAGCCACAACAGTAAATGTTGGCATCTAGAATGTGGTCCGATAACACAAAAAACTGGCTTTAATAAATTGTCATACCTGCCACATTGGACCTTCAGGCAAATAGCCCTGACAAAGACAGTTTAGAGCAAAGAGGCCAAACACAATGCATATTTGAAAATCACCAGATTTCTTTTTTTTTTTGGATGGATTTTTTTTTTTTAAAGAAGTCTGCTAAAATCTCAGCATTTGCATGTTTGTTTTAACATTGATGTCACTAAGTAAGTCAACCAGTGAGGAATATTCAGTGTCGTTTAAAAGAAAAAAAACACTGCATAAAGCTTTGTTATTGTTATCTAATGATTGTGAAACCATTGTGTGTGGAGTTTTGGTTTGGTGCTGTCAAGACCGTCCTCTCAGCAACACTGAATGGGACTTGGGGGCTTTTTCTGGACTCAAGTCATGAACACAGTGGAAGCTGTCAAAAGTGCCAACAGCTGCATGGAGATGCCGTCTGACTCTCCAAACTGCCAGTGAGTGTGAGAGCCTCCATCTGTGCATGCCTCTGGTCTCTGGTGTGGCTGGAAGCAGTATCTATTATACAAGTTATGGCAGGTTGTCTGCTGTAAATGACCAATCAGTAATTGTTTGACCGAACAATAATTAACACTCCTTTACATAATTCAAAAGTTTGTCTACTTGATAAAAAAGGTTGCTAAACATTCTGCATTCTGTATGAGATAAAGGATGGTTTTACTTTACAGCCTACAAAAATACTATTGTCAACAAACCATTAACAGCAGAAAATATTTGTTTTCTAATGCTGATATTAGTGCAAACAAATGCATCAGAAAGGTGACACACTATATACCTGTGTCTTCCTGCATTAGATTCCTGTCTTGTAATATATCGAAGTTACCTTGCTATAATTTAGCAAGGTAACTTCCAATATGGCTGAAAAAAAAAAAATGAAGTTGCTTATCTTCTTTGCAGGGGTCAAAGAGAAAGAGTTTAAAATCTGGTCAAATGGCTATTCGCTAATTAGCAAGCAGATACATACGCATGTTGTCCTGTACACCTGGAATTGCATGACAGCAGCTCCCTAGTGGGTTTCTCAAAGAGGTATAAGACACAAATTAACAGATGTTCCGCATCCAAGAAAAGGCCTCTCTAATTGGCATTACAGATGGTTGTTCCTACCATTTGCCACTGTCTTCAGTCTAAAGCCATAAATTGTGAATTAAACACAAGATATGTTGTCTTTGACTTAACTACTGTGACTACATTGGAAAAGTGAGTCCTTGCGTGACATGTGATAGTTATGAACATTTCAGCAGGGAGGATGCTGTAAAATCAGTATTTTAAAAAAGTAAATACATCTTTATCAGTTTTAACCTTTATATCAGTTGCTAAACAGTATTGCATTGCATAAAAAGGATGAACTTATTTTATTCAAAAGCCACTGTTTAGTTATGACCTTCAACTGTTGGAAGTTCCCACAGCCTTTGAACACATCACAGTCCAACAAGCATCAGCTAAACCGTCGCAAAGCAGCCATAAGCTCGCTTTTCAAATCAAACGAAGAACAAAGGACATGACAGACACATTTTCATAAAAGATGCAACAGTGACAGAGTGGAATTTCACTGTTCTCTTGTCAAGTGCTTAGCGCTAGCCAAAATAAGTGAAAACATCAATCAGACGCAGACACAGTGCGCAAATATGTTAGTTCTACAGTCATTTTTGCTGATGCATGAAAACTGCCATGTGTTTTTTCTGATGATAGTATATTACATATTTGGTAAAAAAAAAAAAATCACTGATTTTCTGACAGCTTGACTCACCCCTCACATCGCCTGCTCCTCCTAAGAATGAATAACAAACAGTTTTCCTGACACTGTACACCATCTTCATTCAGGATATACAAATCACTTATGTCAAAGTGAATCCATCCAGCATGTCTTTAGTGTAGTTGTGTATTGCACATCCGGTATTGCTTTAAATTCAGGACAAGGTTAAATTTTGCACCTTTGTGTGCAGGGCTCCCACAGCCTTGTGGCATGAAATAGCGGATGGCAGTGGAGTGAATAACAATCATCTAGACCCCAGGGTGGGAGCCCATTCAATTTCAATTCATACAATACCCCAGTGGGAATTAAAATGACCATTTAACTCTCTATGACAAGGTGCCAACTTTTCTAAATGTGAAATTTGTTCAGTGAAAAAAAAGGAGAGTGGGGTGGAGGGGTTATCATATTTTTATAGAAATAAAATTCTCTCAGGAATAGATATGACAAAACGTTGGCAATTTTCCATTGCTGAAATACATTTATTTTAAGTAAGATGATAACGAAGGTTTCACTGAGGAAAACTGAAATCCTTGGTCTCGACACTGCTATTTGGTCTTAGAAATGAGTTGTTTTTCAACTGAGCTCTTGGAAAAAGATTAGCTGCTTCCAGCTCCATCTCTCTCTCTCTCTCTCTCTCTCTCTCTCTCTCTCTCTCTGTGTTTAGAAATGTATATGGTGTGTATGTGAAATCTGACTCACTTTGCCTGAGGGTGAAGTACCTTGTTATTATATTCTCTATCTATTCATCTCTCTTACACTTCTTTCACACTTCTTTGTATCTTTCCATCTATTCTTTCTGCCTTTCTCCATATCTGTTCAGTGAGTTCATATGTGAGTGGGTGAATTTTAAGATGCAATTAGCTATTTTTTCCTCTCTCCTTCTTGGAAGATATTTTATTAAAAAACAAAAATCTCTACTCATGCTGCTTATTCACTCAATACACTTTCACTCTGGCTTATTTCTCTTTCAACACTCCCATCCCCTGCCTTTCCCGACCACCCTCCAACTACCCACAACCACCCCCAGGCTTGCCAGCTCTTTGCTTGAGCCGTTAATCTAAATTTTTTGGTCCAGATTCATTTTTCATGTCTTGGAACCCTCACCAAACAATTTTTGTCAACAGATCTTGTGCCCTGTGCCAATGTGAGCACAGACCAAGCGCATAATGAGATGTTTTGGATGGAGCAACCACACATATAGACAGACATCCAAACACACACACACACACACACGTACCTTTTCTTTCCTGCTTCTTTCTACATCTGTCAAGTGAAATTTAAGCTAACTTTTGATATGTTGCAAACTTAAAAATGCTTCCAAACAGTTGAACTTACAAAACATGGATCCTTGCTTCATCAGATCACACAAGAAAAGCAGCAAACTTTAAACAATGCTCAACTCTAGACAAGCTGATATTGCGCTTTGTTGTCAGCTATTGTTGGCCATATTTTGCTTGAAGACAAAAACTAAGAAACACATTTGGCAGCATTCAAGTGCGCAAACTATTACAAATATCAGTGGGTTCTTTATGTGACATTGTGTTGGATGGATATTTTACAACCAACATTTGGTCTCAACAAACATTTCAGGACGTCAAAAGCCACTATTCATCAGGGTGACAGTTGACAATTTGACAGATTACGATTTACATGAACTACTTCAGTGGAAATCAAGCCCTCGGTCTGTCTTCTGTGTCCAACTCTCTATTCCTACCCTCTTCAAAAAAAATCAGGAACTCATCTGGCAGCAGTTTCCACTCTCCTAATCAAGTCCTTCCAGTCAGTTTGTTGTAAGTAACATTGGCCAACACTTTTCAGTTTGTCCAATAATGTATCCATGGACCCTCTGAAGTCTAACATTCAGTTAGCCTGGCCAGCGCAACAAACCCTTGTGAGTCTGCTGTATTCATCTATTATTTATCCCAGTAATTAAAGGCATGCTCAGGATGACTGATTCTCTTTGTCACTGGGAATCCACGGAGCCTCAGGCTGGTTTATGGGAGGTCTGTGGTGACAGTACACCCCCCTGGTTGGGCTCCTCTGGTATTTTTGATGCAGTTTTGGAAAGGAAAGTTGGACAGAGGGGCCAGGAATACATGTAGTTTCGGATGAGGGAGTTATAGAGACAGAGGAGATGAGATGTTAGAAGAAGAAGAAGAAGAAGAAGAAAAAGAAGAAGAAAAAGAAGAAGAAGAAGAAGAAGAAGAAGAAGAAGAAGAAGAAGAAGAAGAAGAAGGTCAGGAGAAATAAAAAGTGGGAAAAATATTATGTGATCTATTTTAATAGTAATTGTATTTAGTAGTATCCAGTGTGCCCTAGCCCCATAGTGGACTAGATATTTTTGTTCATGTTCTGTGTGAAGCACACTATATTCAAAAGAGTTAGGAGAAGTGGAAAATAACTAAGAATGGCATTGTGATGAATAATTACTATCAGTTGGCTGTATTACTTTTGTCATTATGCCCAGTGTCAGCTGGTTTCAGCTCTTTATCTGTTTGCTTCTCTCCCACTCTCTGTGCTCACAAAAAAATTTTTTTAATACAATAAAGCTGTTCTCATTTACATGTTTTTCTGTTTCTGTTGTGAGACAATGGGACAAGTATGAAACAGTGACTGAAACACAACCCAGACTACATGTTAACCTAAAAGTCACTTCCAACCCGTTTCCAAATTTCTGTTCTGCACTGCTAAAATCCTGATTTTTATAACTACGATATCATCTGACAAAATAACCAAGAAGCTCATTCACATCAGCTGCCGTGTGGTCAGCACAGAGAGGTTTGCATGTGGAGAGAAAGCCTGACCTCATGCTCGCAAGGCAATGCTGGCAACTCCTGTCTATGGGAAGTACATAAAATTTGTCTAAAAAGCCGCTAGATTTATCACTAGGTGCTTTTTTTTTTTTTTTTTTAGTTTTCAAGTTGCTAATGGCATCTGAAAAAATGGCTAGTCTAGCAACAAAAGCAATAAGTTAGCAACACTGTTTGTTTGTGCCAAATCATTTTGAAAGAGCAGTGACCAATGGGGAAATTCCAACACAGCCAACCAATGGTGTAACCTCAGTCACACGCTGTTCATTCAGTCAGTCAGTCAGTCAGTCAGTCAGTCAGTCAGTCAGTCAGTGACATTCATGTTTACAGGGCTCCGCTGTAGTGGTCCAGCCAATAATAGAAGTGTTTAAGATTTAACACTCTGAAGTGTGTGAATGGTGCCTGGCACTTTCCTGGATACCATGTGTCCCCCTGTTTTGAAGTTATAGTTTGTGTGGTTATTTTGCAAGAGCACAGTGTTGCTCATATCATTTAAGACAGAGAAGCAGTAGGACATGTCTCTACAGTGTAACTCCTACTGAGTTGAATATCTGCCTCCACCTTTGCTCCACATCTGATGTACAGTGCACAAATCAAATGACCGAACACAACCCCACTCAATTGATTTCACCATTTCAGAACTCTGCTTGCTCTAGTCTTGCTCCACCCGCAGAGGCCAGAAAGAAAGAAAGAAAAGAAGAAAAATAAGCAAACTGTCACATATAGGGAGAATCTGTGTAATCCTGGTGTAGTTATAAATAAATAAATGCATAAATAAAAACATGCAAACTGGCACCATTCAATGACACAGTGCTAATTTACATGTAAAAAACTTAAAACACTACATTTCAACATGAGTATTCATTCAGTGACAGAGGGCATTTCAGGAATGCTGCTTAAACTGTGCTTTCCTCTTTTACTTGGTACCTAAACAACTTCATCTAAACCTCATCACTCTGCATTTTTTTCTCTCTTTGTCACCCTGTGGTGATGTGCTTGGCTGTTTGACCTGCTTACCAGGTGCCAGGTCAGATCAGTTATACCTGCCTGATTCAGTGAGCTCTCAACCAGGACTGATCTGCTTACAGCTGCATGAAGCATAACCCTCTGTCTCTCATTGATACAATCTACCTGCAAGAGAGTGTGTGTCAGTATGTGCACAGGTGTGTGGCCAAAGCACACAGAGAGAGAAAGAGAGCGAGAGAGAGAGAAGTGTGTATGGCACAAGGGATACCAAGTTAGAAATGATAAAAAAGAGAGCAAATTAGGGAAAGTGTTTACGTGTGTGTGTGTGTGTGTGTGTGTGTGTGTGTGTGTGTGTGTGTGTGTGTTGTTATATTCATCTTGTGTGGCCTGAAGCATGGCTGCTAGCTTCTGTGTGGCAAGTGGTTCCCATAATAAATAAGGTGGGTGTGTTAAGGGCTAAATCCATATATGTAAGTGCAGGGCAAATTTGCACCACAGCTTTTATTCAATTTGCACCCACAATCTGCATGCAATTAGCACCTGATTTACTGAGGGAGCAGCTCATTACACAATCAACTACTGGGACTGCCTTCTACTCACATTTTATGAATGCACGAGAGTAGAACAGATCAGCAGGTTCAGAGAAGAAATGAAAATGTAATGATTCTTAAATAGAAATACTTGATAGTGGAGCAAAAATATTCCAAGATATTTACTGTATAAATTATAGACAGTATAGACATTTCAAAGGAAATGAAAGAGGGAAAAAATGAGGCAAGCATCCAGTGGTGGAATACAGCAGTAGTGATAGCTGACCCAGCTGAACAACTGATCCAGCAAAAGCACAGATTTGAACAGGTGGAGCGTGTAGATGGTGTTGATATGGCCAATAATTCCCAAGGTAACTGCACCGTACTGCACACTATAAATGACAAAAAAAAAAAAAAGAGTGCAATTGCCACATTGTGCATTAGCAGCTCAATCTGCAAAACATCAACACCTTGTCCCTTCTTTTATTTGTTGGTCTGAAGTCTAATCGATTAAGTTATCATTTATTTATTATAGTTGTGTGTGCAGCTGCGGAAATATTTCTATGTGTGCTGTCAATGAAATTTCAGAAGGCTCATTTTTGATTCTCTTCCAAACTATATATATATATATATATATACCTGCATTACAAGAAATGTCCATGCAGACTGGCTCATGTACATTATGGACAGGTTAGTTAATCCAACAGAATGGACCCAGCCACACTTTTCTCCTCTGTTATTCTAGGCTGGTGCACCTGGAGCACAATGTCTCCAAAGGAGGAACAAACAAATCTTTAGTTTAGCAAATCTGGCCCTAAGAGATCTTGGTAAGTAATTATTGCATTTTCATGCTAAAATTGCAGAGCAGACAGAAGACTATGATGGAATGGAGGTAGGTTGTTGTAGAATGCTTATACTAACAGAGGATTATTAATTATTTCCCATAGTTCCTCAGGTGGGAATGGCTTTCATTTCAGAGTCCATTAAAA
Source organism: Seriola dumerili (assembly GCF_002260705.1). Taxonomy (NCBI): domain Eukaryota; kingdom Metazoa; phylum Chordata; class Actinopteri; order Carangiformes; family Carangidae; genus Seriola; species Seriola dumerili. Next base: position 901,529 of record NW_019175077.1, read on the forward strand.
TATCATCACGTACAGACCATAGTGGGATTGTGGGATTTGGCTTATTGGTTGGTGGGGTGTATTGGTTTCAAAGCAGATCTAACAGAAACACAAGTGCAAAGATTATCTGTTCCAAGAATTCTGCTGATATAAGAAAGGTCAGCAACACTGAGGTTAGACGGTTAGAAAGATTTGTGAACTACGTACCGAACTATATTTAGTTCAAATACTATGCGTGACATCTTCCAACATTTAATGTAGCTGCAAGGATTTGTGAAGATATTGTTCACTGACAGGTTGTGTAACTTGAGTAACCAAAAAATAAAGTATTATTGTGGTCAGTACAGTGTCAGGAAAGTGGCACCAAAATTATAATGAAGAAACATGCACCTTGCTTTGCTTTTTAAAAAAAAAAGTACATTGAGATTGTTAATTTGAAACATTGATTTGTAGGAAAAGAAATGAATGGCCTAGTAATCAGATAATTGGGAGAATGAGATATGCATTACAGTAATGCCAATTATGCAGTTTATAGTATTTAGAAAATTAACAGGCTGCAGTGGCTATTCATCCAGGAAAGCTGCACGGTTGAGGAATTCTTTGGCTGTCACTCTGTGCCAGTTGTAATTAGGGTTGATAAGCATAATCCATCATGGTCAGAAAGTGAAATGGATAGACAATCTATACTTGCATATACACTCAATTACACTACTGGATTGCAATTAATAACTCGTCTTGAGCAAGTGAATTCATTTAGCCCACAGATACCCCATAATAACTAAAGGTTTAGTTAGATACTCAGTTAAACAGTAAATGATATAAAAGGTTTAAGTTAAGCTGTGCAATTCTATCCATTTCTCTGAGGACATTTAAAATTAATTTGTTGAAATTTTCCAGTATATTAGTTATTGATAGTGGCGTGTTTCCTGTTTCCCCATACATAATTTCAACTTGTCGCAGTATTCAATATCAAGTTGCACTCATACTCAAACATGCCATGAGGAAGTATTGATGTGGAGGCACACACAAACACACACTCACCCTTCCCCCATATCTCCACAATAAGAAATTGTAGCGTGAGATCCCATGTGTGAAATTGTCTCTGGTACATCAAAAAAAATATGAAAGAACTACACGGATCAAATTTAACACAACAAAAATATGTTTGTATTTGCCTGTGTGTGTATGTGTGTGAACAAAAACAAATTAACAAATGTATTTCTACAGTGTGTGCTTATCATTTTTCTGAGGCTATTTACTATTGTTACATATGCGTACAACCATATACGTGTACTTGTCTATTATGGTGCATGTGAACATACACTCTCGGGGAAACGCTAAGTGGAACAGCTCAAGCTTAAGTCTGAGAGACAGAGACAAGCCGGGACCTGACCACTGGACCAGACGAGAGAGTGCATGGGAAGAAACGTAGAGGTACGTATTCTTTTAGACATTTGGCCCTTACAATATTATAAAAGGGCAACAGATTTATGTAGCTAGCGTTAGTGTGCTAGCTTCTCCTGTAGAGGATAAATTATGATGTACTGAGTGGATATGCAGCGTTTTTTCCTATTGCATTTGTTTTCAGGGGGTTTTTTTTTTGGTTTTGGTTTTGCATCACTTCTGTATTTTCAGGGTGTTTTCTCTTGATGTTCATGTTTTGACTTCCTGCAGCACATTATACAAACACATACATATACAATAATGGAAGTATATGTTTTATATTTCAGATGTTTTTGTGAATTGCCATCATTTTGGTTGTTTCTCCTAATTGAAGTGTTTGCCCTTGTCGGCCATATATATTGATCACTGAGACAGAATTGATTTGGTGGGGGGGGGGTTCAGTGTAGTAAAGCGTCATTTAATGTAGAGTAACTGGTTGCCTAGCTTACTAGACTTTACAAGTAGCTTGTCCAACACTACACAAGTTGCCAAAACTTTTACTAGAAACAGAGGAAGGCAGCAGAGAAAAAGAAAAATACACTGACGTATTGAATAATAAAACATGCCTGGTTTGTTTCCATTTTGCACACGGTGAATACCTGCGCCGTGGGTCAGCATCTGAGCATTCAGTGAATCACTGGCTGTTGGTGTGGTCTGGATGGGCCTTAGTCATTTCCTCTGTAGAAGTCAGGGAGAAATCGTGAGGCTCTCTCTGGCCTCCTGTGTGCTCATAAAGATGATTTGCTGCCAATCTGGCAACTGAAGCCCATAATATCACTCCCTCCACTGCCCTCCACCCCTTTGTCAGCCCTAAACTCTACCATACTGTGAAACAATATGGTCTGACTAGCAGTAAAAAATGAATGCATGGAGGGGATGAGAGAGAAAGGGTGAAAGACAAAAAAAAAAAAAAAAAAACTTGTGTAGCATATGTGTTAAAATCACTCATGCATGCACTTTCTTCCACAGAGGTACATACGTATGCACATACCCAATTAACTTCCTTTCAAAATAGTCCCATGCTGGTACCCAATATGGCCAGTTTGCCTTACAGAAAGAGGGTGTAGAGGGGAGGTTGGTGAGGGGGCAACAGACGGGAAAAACACAGAAAGGCTGGACCACACAGGAAGACACATTTGTGTGGTACAGTGTTTAGGTTTCGACATTTGTAAGTGACAACAGTTTTAAAACAACAAAACACAAATATTGAATTTAGAATGAATGCTCACAATCTATATAGCTACAACTTGAAAATGAGGTGAGCAGCAAAAGAAATAGAATTATGGTTATAGATCTGATATACTATGAAAAAGTCTTTGGCACACCATATTTTTCACGAGCTACTTGCTCCTGGTCCTGAACCATGACTGCTAAGTTGATAAGCTTAAATCACTGCAAAGATATTCATGAAAGTTCAACTGAGATCAGCAACATTTCACCACTAAAAAATACACCACTCTGCTGGTCTGGTTGAACTATAAAACCACAGAGTCCACTTCATGGACTGGTGTTAGACACTCAGCACCATTTAACAACGAGCACATTAAATAGTCTAAAGACACGACAAGTTTAATATAATGACATTTAGTACTGGTTGAAAATGAGAATCCTGCTACTTGAAATTTTCAAATCATTTTCATACATACATGTACATATATACAACACATGTATAATTTATAAAGTTATTTTGTTTTTGAATAGTTTTGAATCCAAGTATTTTGCCAAAATGGTAAAAAAAAAAAATGGGATCAGGTATTAGAACTTAATCCTGTTTATCCCCACATGTAATTCCCATTAAGTACATTCATTTTTAGACCATAGATCATTTCTTGAAGTCGTCAGCATGGTGGCCCATTGATAAAGACACCGTCCTTCAAACACTGCATCCAGATTGAAACCTCTCAAGCATCTGCCCTGCTGAAGTGTCCCTGAGCAGAATCCCCAGTCCCTACATGGGCCTCGGGGCTGCCGCTCCATAGCTGACCCTGACATTTGGCTCTGGCTGTGGCATATGTCATCAGAGGAAAACTTCTAGTAATAAATAACTTCAAACTGCTGTTAGGAATTTGTGTTAGCAATTTAACTTGACCACACAAGTGCCCTCTTGGCTTGAGTGTATTTTTTTTTTTACCTATTTATTTCTGACTCAGGGCTTGGAGAGAGAACAAGGAGTGCATGGAGGACTGTGCAAGTTTGATATCTTATATAATCCCATAATCAATAAGTCCTGTTTTCACCAGATGTGCTGCACTCCAACCAGAGAGAACGGGGAAGGAGGAATGAAGGAGGGGAGGGAGGCAGGTCAAAGAGTGATACACCAGAGCAGAGGAGAGACATGCTGAGACCAAGATGGGCACATGATGACAATTTTAAAAAGGGGAATAAATTATGGTCACTTTGCAATATCAAAGTATGGGATCAACTTTTGCACTCACATACTTAAATATTGTGGATAGTTTTAGTTCAGTACTGAGTGCATTAAACAAGTAGCCATCTCAGCTGCCGATACACATAGACAAACCTAGACAAGATTGAAGCAACAACACACAGTCACAAACACACATGCAAGCACACACACATATTTAAGTGTTTGATGTTGTGTGTATATTCACATGAATGCACTTATATATAGAATATGCATGCACACACATAGGTACGCTCATGCTAAGGGAAGTCCAGCAGTAATTAGAGGTGAACTCTATTTGCTAACGACCTTCAGCTCCTAGACCCACGGCAGGCTGACAAATTAGGGTTCTCTTTCCCAGCCACGCAGGGGCTCCCACAGGTTAATGGGAATCAGGGGGCCGAGTGCGTGTGCCTGAAAGACAATGCATTTGCTTGTGCATGTGTGTGTGTGTGTGTGTGTGTGTGTACATCTATACTGCAGGGCTAATGGAAACCCAAGCTGTGCTAAGCCCCTGCAGTGGCTGGGGTTCGCTAACAGGGATTTAGCATTGTTCTCTGTGTCAGTAATACCTGGCAGCGTTAACAGGAATTAGCATTGCTCATGGCCAAGCAATACAATATGAAGCTTATGGCAGTTAGCTTTGTTTGTGCTGTGGCAATAAAGCTCTAACTGTGTTTGCTTATCATGTATTAACTGATGTTTCTGGAGCAAGGGATGTTAACAATATCCGCTGCTCTCAGATGAGATTATTACCTTTGCTGCTAATGGAGAGGATTAGAAATTGGCTACATTTGTTTCTGAAACACTGCACAGTTGCAGTGATATGGGAAGGCTCTGTGGGCTTTCACACTCCTTTCTGCATGTCTCTCTTGAACTGTTCCTCTTCCATTCCCATGTATTCTATTCTCTTATCAGTAAGATAAGACATCTCTGTGTTTCTCTCTTTTATCCACCCAGTTGCTTCCTGATTTTTCTCACACCTTTCACCTACAAAGTCATTCTGCCTGCCATTAATGGCAATCTTCTCCCTCTCCATCTCTGTCTCTCTCTGGCTTCCATCATATGGTAATTTTTCAGAGGCAGGGTATGGTGGAAATGGATTGCTTCAGAAGACCCTTACTCAAAGGAGGAGGATAAAGAAGGTAAAAAAGAGTGTCGTGATGGCCCTTGATGGAAGGCAACGGAAATGAAAGAAAAAAAAAATCTTCGATGTACTAAGACAGCAAGAAAATTGTGCATGAGAAGCAGAGGAAGAGCGTAACAAGAAATTATTACAAGAAAGTAAAAGAAACAGATGAGAAGGGGAAAAAAATGAAAATGCCCCAGTTACAATGTTGATTCCAGAAACAATTAATTAACAGTGAAAATACTGATGCAGTCAGATGAAGAAACACATACACAAAAAAGCTTCAGCTATTTGTATATTCTAGGTCAATTTTCTCATTGCAGCATTTCAACAAAGGCGGTTACACGTGAATTTCCATAAAACTTAGAATACCTGTACTGACTGAGTGCAGAGGTGTGGACAACTGATTATATCCCATGATGCAGATATGAGTCAGTTCCCACATGACAGGAGCAAACAGTAGAAGGTGTTATTTACCTTGATGACATGTGTGAGGTCTGATGTTCACCTCAAACTGCAGTGAACGCTTGTCACTATTGCTGCTTATTTTGACATTTATTTTGCAAAGGAAAAAGCTCTGAAACATGTCCTTAACCAGATGTAGATCTTTTTTTTTTTCCAAACAAGTTGACAGCTGGTCACAAATCTGAGTGAGTAACTCTGCATTTCCTGTAGCTGATTCAGAATGTAAGTCTTCCAGCAGACTGTCGGGAGAGGGCATTTTACAGTGATATCAAACAGGCACTGGAGCTGTCCGGATACTATTGACAGCAGCTTAACAGCAGCACACTTGACTGTAACTCCAATAACACAACAGAAGACAATGGACAAGAAAATGGAAAACTTGCAAGTTATTTGTTTAATGAGAGTAAAACTCCAAACCACACTGTCAGTCCCATGTTAAACAAGAGCTACAAAAAATTACTTAAAGCTGAATCTGGTCAGCGTTTAAAAAATGACGCTGCCATTCTAGTGGCCTTTTCAACCACACTTGTTAAACCAATCAGTTTACAGTGACCGCACAGCTCGGCTGAGCGTGGAGAGGGTCATGGATTGGCCACGTTCCCAGGCAGGGCCATAATACTGTGGGTCAGTGCAGTTATCCCCTGATGTGAGTGCGCAGTGGGAATGCAAGCATGCACAATCAAATGAAGGCACGCCATGGTGTCAACTAATGTGTGTGCCAGCCCGAAGGAAAATGGACATATGGTTAGGTTGCAACATGTTGCGCTCATTGGTCTGAGTGCTCCGTGCACAGTTCAAAAAATGAAGAAAATTACTGAAGAACAGAAACACACACATACAATCACATGCATATACAAGTAATTTCACTGGCAACACTAATATGGTGGATATGATACTCACACAGACCTGTACATAAGCATGTGAGGTATGTGTCCATGTGTAGCTATACACCAGAAGTCACACCCACAGAAACAAACACTGACATTAAAGACCATGAGTAGAGCGACCTGGACATTTCGGAGAAGTACAGAGAAATGAGATTATATCTGAGACAAACAATGCTAACAATGCATGAACATCAGCTTCACATCTTTAAAAACTTGTGGAGACATTCATTTTTTAACAGAAATATTACCTTGTTATGTTCCAACTCCTTGGTAATTAAAGATGATTAATTCTGAAATACCACTCTGAGGGGGAACGAATGTGAAGAGCAGTTTGTCTCACTGCTCATTAGCAGTGCAACCATGCAATCTGCAAAACACACACCATAAAATGGAACAAGGAGCTTGAGTTTGAGGCTTTGAGAAATGGCACTAAATAATTGAAAAGAAGAAAATTACAGTTAGTCTCACTAGTTATTTTTTTCATAATTAAAGTCAGTAACTTCTGAAAAATATTATAATTTCTTTTCTTATGTAAAGGAAAGAAAACAAACTATTTTGATGATGTAGTGTAATTGCTACTGTGTTGCAGCTCTGTCATTCTTCAGCTGAGACACGCTGAAATTTTTTAATTAGCATCATGGTGTATCATTAGCTGGCAATATTGTCCTGAGATATTTTGCCTTTCATGTGAAATTAGTCCCACTATGCAAGAAACGCCAATTTCTCCCTTGCATTTTCCACATGGAAAAGGCATGAAATGAAAGTCTCTGTGATGCTATTAGTGGTCTGGAGTTAATGGTCTCAGCATACACAAACTGAAAGTTGTTTATTTTAATCGAACCATGCTCCAAGCTCATTTTCATTGTGGATGCACAAATATAATAAATGTCTCTTTGCGAATTTACTTAATGCCTTTTCGTTGTATGAATCTCAAAAATATTTTTATTTGTTTTTGTAAGATTATGAATTGCCATCTACAATTTCATTTGCTGTAATAAAGCATATTTCATAGCTCAAGTGGAGTGGAGAATAGGACTTGTCGAAGACAAAAAGTAAACTATTCATTGCTCTGAAGTCTCACCGATTTGTGTGTAACTTTCAATGCTTGAACAGCTGAAATGTGATGCAGCGTATCTGCGTGTGCATTTATCAGGAGTGTGAGGAAGCCCCTTCCAAAGTACCTGTGTTTCTCCATATATATGTATACACACAGTCATGCACACACACACACACCCCACACCCCGAAAACCAAGTCTTAAACATAAAAAAAGTCATTTAAACCTATGGGGTCCACCACATAGCTGTTGGACCCCACAAGTGGCCTCCTGGTTTTCAGACCCCACAAATACCCTACAGTGTGCACAAAATGTGACAAAACACTGGAAATAACTTGTGTGCCTGTATGTTGGATGCACAGGCACAAACACACACATATGTGCACATACCTTTTCTTTCTTCCTCTACCCCTCTTAATTGAGAAATTCCACTCAGGCAAAGAGATCTATAGAGATAACTCTAGAATAAAATAATGTCAACACATTTGAAAAATAATTAGTTCCCTTCTGGGTCGTTCTTAGCTTAACTGACAGCGTTGTGTGCGTGCATGCATGCATGCATGTGTCTATCATAGAGCAATCTTTGTCTTCACTGAATAAGCTCTGAATTGCTTGGTGTGTGTGTGTGTGTGTGCGTGTGCATGTGCATGATTGATGGAGCTGCAGTGGTACTGCAGAGAGAGAGAGAGGGGGAGAGGGAGAGAGAGGAGAGAGAGAGAGAGGCTAGGTCAGATCACAGTAGCGGTAAATGCTGAGTAGTTGGCATTGAGGAGCATAGACAGAGGGTACTATAGAGAAGTACAGAGGCCAGAGAAGGAGCAGGAGAGGAGAGGAGAGGAGAGGAGAGGAGAGGAGAGGAGAGGGTTAGCGAAGGACAACTGGTCATCTGTACAGTAAACAAGATAGATAGGACCCAAAATACATCTGTTGTAGCTCATAAATAAGTACCGAGTGCACAGCTAATTTGATGGTGCACCACAAACAGCAAATAGCAAGAGGAGCAACATCACCTCAGCATCAGGTGAAGCAAACTAACAAATAGAACTGATGTGATTTTACATCATCTGTCAAGGAAATAATGATTGAATGATCAGATTTTCTAAAACTCATTTTTAAAACTCTGTTTCAAAAGGTGATTAATTTCATCTGTCACAAACTAAGTCGCAATGAGATTTAAGTATTCAGTGGAGAAAACAAGAAGGGGTGAACGGCTCTGCATTTTTCACCTGTCAGAAGTTATTGGCTGCTTTAACTCTGCCTTGTAAACAAGTGATTAACTTGCAAGGTTTGCCTATGAAACTTTAAATGGTTGATAAGGTGAAATTAAACCAGTAATATGGTGACAAAAGGCTTCAGTAAAATCTCAACACTCCTCGTAAAATAGCTTATTTCTTTGATATTTATCTGATAGTCGTACACAGTGATTTGTGATGAAACGTGCCTCATCTTGTTTCCTTTTACAGTGACTGTGTGAAACTCTTACTGTTGCTGATATGTATCCATTGGTATATGGTATTTTCATGATCCATTGCTATATATCGTCAAGTGGACATCTCCACAGGGGGTAGTACAAAGGCATTTAAAGTCTGGGAAAGTATCTACATTGCTAAACCCAAAGTTTTTCCTTGCCCCTCTTTTTTGACAATCTTGTCCCTCAGCCTTTCCCATCCAGAGTCCATGTGCTTTAAAGATGCGCTATTGACAATGTGATATGGGAGTAACAGTGGAATTGAAAGGACAGAGAGAGAGAGAGAGAGAATGGAGAGAACATGTTCTCGCAATAAAAGAGGGAAGCGACAAAGTTGTAGTACAGTATGTAGACTCTCCGGAGCCTTTGGGACTTCACAGTTCTTAGATACAGTGTGCAGACACAAAGACCCTGAAAGAGCTGCAGTACAGATTTATTTTTTTACATTTCATTTCAGTCCAATGATGTCATTCATCTGAGTTGCAAAGATTTTTTTTTCCCCTTTTCCTCCACCTCCTCCCTTGTCTACTCAAAGTGGACTCTGGGCACTGTGCAAGAAGTGCATGAGAATTTCAGTAAAAGGAATGTGTCAAAACCTTATGTAAAAATGGAAAAGAAATGCACCATGTGTCTACACAAATCTAAACCAGAATATGCTTACTTGACGGCTGGTTGGTTTTTGCTGCCCTTTTAGTGTAAATTTAATTTCCCAAATCTGCCTGTCTTCCTTGGCAATGCTGCTTAATGATAAGCATCCTATTATAAATCCCAACAGGCCAGCATGCTGGAAATGGGCACGTCAGCTGGTTTGGAAAACCATAACAATGAATTATCTCGTTTGGAATGTCATTCACTTTGTCCGCTGTGGGTATGTCTGTACATGTTTGTTAGGGCTTGAGTGTATGTAGCGTGTGTGTATTTGTGTAGAAATATGTGGATCACATCCTTGTCATAAACATCCGTCATGGGAATATGGCCTGTAGTGAGAGTTTTAGGACCGTCATTCTCCGGAGAGGGAAAGAGGGAGGACGTTCTGAACGTGCACTGGTTTCACATTAGAATAGGCTAGAAGCTAGAAATATACAGTATATGGTTACAAGACATGCCATCCATCAGACACCTTAAATGCAGAACCAGCCCTGAGGAGTATTTCAGTGCAAGTGCTAAAACAGGTTTTTAAAAAAACATAACTTACTGATTTCTACAAGTAACCCAAGAAATTCAAACCTACAAAGCCCTGTGATATAACAAAAGGGAGCACAGAATCTGAATCAATTTATCTGACATCCAGTTCTGAAGAGCAGGTGTGCAATGAAAGAGAAAAGCGTCCACTGAGTGAAGAAGAAACAGCATTTTGTTCTCTTGTTGTTTGATAGAGAGAAAAACGATCGATGGCAATCTAAGAGTTGACATCAGGACTCCTTTCACTTCTAATCAACTAAACATGATAACACGGATCCAGTCAGTATTGGCTGAGTAGTTTCCCTGCTCAGGGACTTAATTTAATAAGATACCTAATTAGAGGAGACAGAGAGGGCCTGATATGTCTAAGGCACAGATAAACAAAAATAATTATACAATGGCAATTTTCAAGTTAAATTCTAAAACGAGATTGTATTGTGATCAGAAAAAAAGCTTTCATTTATTTTAACCTTACTATGGGAGGACGTGAGGACCGATAAGGACAAGTGTCTGGAAGACCAAACAAAGCATTTAGATTGTGGAACAACACAAACTTCAAGCCCTTGCGGCTGTGTGAGGATATACTAAGATACGTTAATTATTTGAGTTAAATGCTAAGAACATGCTAACATGCTCACAGCGTCAAATACATTTAACATTCATTCAATGCCTTGTGTTGTCATTGCGCAGCAGTGTACAACGCAATTACATGTCTCCAGTGGTACATACAGTAATACATATAGTAAACATAACTACATAACAAAAACTCCAGTAGGTGAGTAAGGTTGTACTTATTAGCCTGGTTGTCAGCAGTTAAGAACTCTAATAGCACTTGGGTGAAAGCTTGTTTGGAGGACCTGTTTCTCCTTTCAGAGGGCAGCAGGGTGAAAAGGTGGTGACCCGGGCGGGATGAGTCCCTGATGATGTTTGTGGCCCGACAAAGACAGCGGGTTCTGTAAATGTCCTCTAGTGATAGTGCCACTGATATGAATCTGATGTTTAGCAGGTATATTTACCAAGTTCAAGATTTTAGTTTAGTAACATTTAAACACAAAGTAAAGCTAAGATTGATGGAAACGACACAGAACTAATTTTGACCTGATTATGGTCTTGGGAATTCCTGAGAAGGATGTCAATAGCTACAAGATTTCATGGCAATGCATTTGATGCTTGTTCATCGTCTTGGCATAGTGGAGGAAAAGTCATGGGTTCATCAAAGTCAGTGGGCTTCATCTTCTGGTACAGTGTTTGAGATATTTCAATCTAGAGCCACAGTGCTAGTGTAGCTAAAAAGTTTAGGTTTTCAGGTTTTATGTGAATATCTTAACCTTCAGTATCTTTGTACCGTAGCTTTAACATCACTTAGTGATAAAAACTCATCTCTTACATTATTGTTTCTTTCTTTGTTTATGGTAAAGTTTTTTTTTTTTTTTTCACTTGCTTTTGTTTAGACACCGGGAGGAATTTTACAACTTGACAGATGGCACAGCGTTGAAGCAATGTGCAAATGATTGCTCTGGAATTCATCTGTTTGAGATGCAGAAACAGGGAGATGTTACAAAGGAGACAACAGCTGCAGCTTTGAAAAAGTCTCTACGGCTGGAAATCAATTCCTCTGATACAGGGGATTTTTTCCGCACAGAACCCTCAAATTATACTCGCCATCAGGGACAAGAGTCATATGTCAAATTAGAAAAAGTATGAAAAAGTACAGGATACACAAAGAACAAGCTGCAATTTTGGATGTTGTCTTTCTCACACAAAAAAGTTTACTATCTACTGAACACACCATACACCTTATTAATGAACTTGTATATTATTTGGGATGGTTTACATTTGTGCACACACATACCTGTCGTGTGAATAGCGAGCATCCTGGCGTAACACATTTTTGCCCATGGAGTTTAGCCTAACTTTAGAGGCCTTAACCCTGCAATTAGCAAGTAAAGTTATTATTGGTAAGCTAAAGATTTAGTTCAGACCACCAATATTCAGTGTAAACCTAGAAAAGTCAGAAGGAATGCAAATGGTCCATCCTCAGCTATAATTAATGAATATATAGCAGCCACATTTATGTTATCTGGAAATGTAGATGCAAGATGATTTTTTTTTTCTTCCTAAACCTAGTTTATAAAAGTTTAATGCCATATCACCATCTTGGTTTTGATATCAAGATCTGTTTTTCAACATACTGAATTATGCAAAAAATATTTTAATGTAAGCACAGAGCTTGGATTTCAAAACCGCAGTACTAAAGGAGCAATATTATCACATGAGCAGGATAGTATTTAGACTAATCAGAATATCTCAAAGTATCCTGAAAAATAATACATTTAATTGAAGTATAAATGGTACTTGCAACATTTTAAGTCTCTGGAACAGGTAGAGGAGACACTGAAAGTGGAGGATGACTGATTCACAATGTAGTAAAGACTGGAAACTGATTTTTTTCAAAGCCAGAAAACTCTGTGGGGAAGTGAAGCAAATGCTGAGTCACTTGATCAATACACCTATCAAACCCCTGCAGATATATTATAGTTTACTGTCATTATTATCGCTCATTTTGAGCTGTGGTAGAGAAAAAATATTGGTACATGTAAAGCCTCAAAAAGAAAAAGTGTTTCAGAGCCATGGTGCATGGACCAGTGCAGTGAACTCACAGCGCAATACATATTTACAGATCAAGAAGGTCATGTCCAGCTAAGAGGAAGGTGTCAAATCTTAATTTATTGGCTATCTGTAACCCTGTGGTCTGTGCCCATGAGATTTCACTGGTTTTTATCGTTGACAAATGGAAAACATCCATCTTGAAGCTCTTTCCTCATGGGAACCAGAGCATCTGCAGAAAGAATATCATGGAAATCAAACCAATACTTTTCCAGCTACAAAAGTTGATCAGGGAAAGGTTTGCCCTGATGGCAGTGCTTGATAAAGGGTCCAAAGGGCACCAAAAACATCCTCGGGGAAACATGAATATTATAGGAACTTGATCAGTGGTTGACAGTTGTGCTGATATGCTGGACAGACAGGATGATGCAATATGTTTCTTTGCCCATTGAAAAGGCCCTCAGCCTCCACAGTTCAGTTTGTTCTGCTTTACCGTGATGATTAAATATATTTTTAGGCCTACTATATGTGCTCTGCTACATTGGCTGGAGTCTGCTTCTACCACACATTACAGCAACCTCATCACGTTCATGTGTGAAATTATTTTAACCTGAAATCGCCACATTTCCTGCAGTGACACATACCTAGTCCGTCGGTTTTCACAACATCCATTCGACTTCATTCAGTGTCAACACTCAACACCTCCCTAACTCACCGACCAGTGTCACTCGAACTCCTTGACAACCTGTTGTCGCATAACTATGGCAATGTCATATGAGATATCCATTGCTCATTTTGATTTCAGTGCATTAGGCAGATGGGTTGGTCTATTTAGAGAGTGTGGAGCTGGTTGTAGCCTATAGAGCACCCAATTCTCCCACGCTTGCTGTTTAACTGACGCTGGAGCAGATTGTTTATGACAGCTTTCCGGCTGCAAACACCAGACCGTGTGCTGCAGGACAGCTTCTATTACTCCAGCACACATCAGCACGGGCATGTATACACACACACACACACACACACACACACACACACACACACACACATACACAAACAAGCTAACAAAGAAAAAAAAAAGGAGAATTCAGAGATCAAAGCAAATGTTCACACGTTTTCACCCACACAAGTTCATATGTACATATATTATAGAATACATTGTAAACACCTTATCACTTTCACACATTCATACTGGTGTAGCCATCAGAGACATCCTTCTTTTTTTACATCAAGCCTCGCTTCCTGTTTTGCCACAAAGAGGATGGATTGGACAATTTTAAAATTCTGCGCTTTTGACTGCTGTCAAGAACAGGTTTTGTATGAAGAATGTGAAATTTGTGACAGTTTGTCTCCTCTGCTGTAATTTCCAACGATAAGTAAAAGCACAGACGTGGTGGAAGGTTTGTAAAGGGGAATGTTGCATAATGAGAGACAAGAACACTTACGAAAAGATTCCCATGTAGACACACACACACACACACACACACATAGTTTTACAGTACATGGTGGAATGGTGGATGATTTTCCGACATGTTGAAAATACGTCACATTATAACAAATCAAACATGTTCTGTGCAGTAGACCAATAATACAGCTCATTTTATTGTGGTTTTATCAGCGTTTATTGTACTAATAAAGATAAATAGGTGAAAAAACCGACTTACAGTCTGTCAACACCACAAAAACAGGGTAAAAATCTGGCTTGAAAAGGACCATTAGCAAAGCAGCCACCATTTATATTTTCCTTACTTGGAGACATTCTGGTGCATAATCAGCAACTCATTTGCATTTTCGCTCCATTTTTTTGGTCTTCACTGTCTTCTGAAATCAAAGAAAATGCTGATCAGGGGAACAAAATGTACAGTTACACTGTAAGGATGTTTCTTGTATTTATGATCCCTCATATGCCTGATGTAGAATAGCACAGCTACTCGTATAACAGGTGTTACTAATATAATACATCATCATCAATCTCCACCTTAGGGTCAGGATAATACATGTGCACTATATTGCCAAAAGTATTGGCTCACCTGCCTTGACTCGCATATGACATCCCATTCTTAATCCATAGGTTTTAATATGACGTTGGTCCACCCTTTGCAGCTATAACAGCTTCAACTCTTCTGGGAAGGCTTTCCACAAGGTTTAGGAGTGTGTTTATGGGAATTTTTGACCATTCTTCCAGAAGAGCATTTGTGAGGTCACACACGGATGTTGGATGAAAAGGCCTGGCTCTCAGTCTCCGCTCTAATTCATCCCAAAGGTGTTCTGTCGGGTTGAGGTCAGGACTCTGTGCAGGCCAGTCAAGTTCATCCACACCAAACTCTCTCATCCATGTCTTTATGGACCTTGCTTTGTGCACTGGTGCACTTTCATGTTGGAACAGGAAGGGGCCATCCCCAAACTGTTCCCACAAAGTTGGGAGCATGGAATTGTCCAAAATCTCTTGGTATGCTGAAGCATTCAGAGTTCCTTTCACTGGAACTAAGGGGCCAAGCCCAGCTCCTGAAAAACAACCCCACAATATAATCCCCCCTCCACCAAACTTTACACTTGGCACAATGCAGTCAGACAAGTACCGTTCTCCTGGCAACCGCCAAACCCAGACTCATCCATCAGATCGCCAGATGGTGAAGCGCGATTCGTCACTCCAGAGAACGTGTCTCCACTGCTCTAGAGTCCAGCGGCGGCGTGCTTTACGCCACTGCATCCGACGCTTTGCATTGCACTCGGTGATGTATGGCTTAAATGCAGCTGCTCGGCCATGGAAACCCATTCCACGAAGCTCTCTACGCACTGTTCTTCAGCTAATCTGAAGGACACATGAAGTTTGGAGGTCTCTGCAGAAAGTTGGCGACCTCTGCGCACTATGGGCCTCAGCATCCGCTGACCCCGCTCCGTCATTTTACGTGGCCTACCACTTCATGGCTGAGTTGCTGTCGTTCCCAATCGCTTCCACTTTGTTATAATACCACTGACAGTTGACTGTGGAATATTTAGAAAGAGGAAATTTCACGACTGGACTTGTTGCACAGGTGGCATCCTATCACAGTATCACGCTGGAATTCACTGAGCTCCTGAGAGCGACCCATTCTTTCACAAATGTTTGTAGAAACAGTCTGCATGCCTTGGTGCTTGATTTTATACACCCGTGGCCATGGAAGTGATTGGAAACCCTGATTTCAATTATTGGAATGGGTGAGTGAATACTTTTGGCAATGAGATTTGTCAGGGTAATATAATAAGAATTGGTCAATATTTCTGATATTCCAATGAAATAAGCAGATTCATTTGTTTCTTGCTGTACGCGAATCAGCGACTCTTGGCAACCTCTCAGTCACGCCTCTTCGACACTTCTAACTTAAGTGTACACCCCTTCCATCTGTCCCCCCCTCAACACATGACCTCAGGCCACCATCACCACCTCGTCCCCTTATCTGACTCTACTGCACATCAGGGGAGCTGAAATATGACAAGTCTCAGGCTGAGATAATTCCACTTTCAAACGGGAGAAAGAAGGAGAAAAAGAGTGGAACCAGATAGTAAAAAAGTGAAGCAAGTGAGGTGATAGCTGCAGCCACAGAAACAGCCACAGTTCTCTTTGCTTCTCTCCGTCCTTCTGCCTCTTTTTGTCTCTGTTTTATCTCCCTCTGTTTCTGTACTTCTCCCCTTTTCCCTCAATCTCTCTAGCTTTGTATTTCTCACTGCATCTCTCTTGTTGTGTCAGTGTGACAGAAGAAGATGCGAAGCTGTTCCCCTCGGCAGTGTGGATAAAACAGTTGACTCTGTGCTCGCAGGCACAGTGAGAGTGCTGGCTGAAAGCCCTTTCCTTTGCATGTGTGTGTGCTAGTGTAAGGTGTGTGTTGATGCGCATTTTTGTGTGTGCGTGCGTGTGAGTGCTTGTGCACAGTGTAATAGCTAGAAGAAAGATCCCCGTGGTATACGCCTGTGAAATCCCACAGCGCAAATATAGTGTGAGAGTTGGTGGCCAGTGTTGGCTGAGACACTGATTGGAGGTATTTTGTTTGAGTGCTTTTTTGTTTTCCATGTCTGTTTGCATTAATGTAGGATTGTCTGTGTTACCAAAAGTGGGGGTGGAGCAAATGAGTTGGTCTTCCAAGTGTACAGGGGAAGTCTCCAGTCTGTTTCTGGCTATATAACTGACTTACAGTATAGTCAGAGAGTTTAAAATGCTGCTATTGATGCTGTTTTACCGTATGGTTATTTCTGTGTTTATTTCTGGTAGTCCCAAACATACTGATGCCACATGTTACATGTCAAGACAATGGCCTTATCTTTCTGCGTAACATGCTGCCTTGTGACTGACATAATCCTGTTTTATTTTAGTTCATTTCATTTAATTCCCCGGAAAAGTATGATTTTTTCAGTCTTGCTCCGGACTTGGTAAATATAGCCAGAGTAGCTTGAGTTCTTCTTTTGTAAGGTAAAAGCACACCTACCATCCAGTTAAATCAAGCTCAGCACTCAAGGTTTACTTTACAGTTTATGTTTAATATACCGATCTTAATGAGATCTATGTAGGAGCTTTTCTTTTATTCCTGTGAGAATCTAAGGTCAGGGGTATTATTTATACTGTGGGTGTTGTGAAGCCCTCGTGAAGACTTTAACAGTGATTAATGGTTTATAGAAATAGCCAACTTGTACTTTAATGATGTGATTTCATGTCATTCTTTATATTTTTTCTTTCTTTGTATATCTTTAACTGCTTCATGTTTTATTTATTACTTTTTGTATTTTCTTCAAGCATATTCTATTGCTTATATTATTAATCAAAATCAAAACCATATTTCTGCAGTGGAAATGGGGAGATGAGCTATATTCAGCGAATAATTTTGGGATGTTTATAACCTGTAGGGTTCAGATAGGCTCTCCAACATATCAGTTTCCAACAGACGTGCACACAAACCTGTACACAAATATATCAACTCACAAATACTGCAAATGGACTTAACTCGTATAAAATCTCTTTGCAATATAGTTTACCACATTGGCTGGTGTGAAAGCCACCAAAAATAATTTAAGAACAATTTCTTTCTTACACCGATAATAAAATGTTGTGTAGGGATATATATATATATATAAGTATAACAATTAACAATCAGGAATCAACACAACGTTGCCTTTTTTCGTTTCGTGCAAAACATTTTTCAAGGTGTACTAGAATCCACATGAATACATAAATACGGTTTATTTACTTTGATGCGTGAAAATATCAGCCCTGTCCATATTTTGTCTTTCAATTTATGTCATTTACGGTTTGATTCAGTTCATCTTTTATAAACAAACTATATGGGCTACCATATTTCCATTGAGATACTAAGCAAAAGAAAAAGAAAAAAAAAAAAACACTTGTAGATTGTAGCACCCCAACACATCTCATGAGGCTGAGTTCTGGAATATTAGATCACAATGCAAATCTTTGTCATGTTTTGACGATACAAAAAAACACTGTGGATTGACACATGGACTAGAACTCATGGGATGTGAACTTGTTGTGAGAAATGCTTTGTTTTGTTCCACAGCTTTGATGTTTGAAGTGAATAGACTTAGGTTTTGACCTTGCTTCCAGGACTTTCTCTGTTGTTTTCTGGCATACAACAAGAGACACTGAGTTAGATAGCTTTGAGAAATTCCCAGCCTCCAATTGACTAGAATGTGCTGTACTTGCACCAAGCCTGGACATCAATCAATCCTAAACTGATAAATGCATATTTTACGATACACTATACGTTAGAATCCTTTTTTTTTATCACTGGTATCTATTTCACAGGCTAATTTTTAGGCACAAGGCTGAGTCCACCTGAGGGCCAAATAACAGTCTGATGACGTTGTTCGGCTATTAGAAAAGAATATTTATTTGCTTATCTATTTTCAGTGTTTGTGGTCTTATGTGAAACATGAAGCAACTAAAAACAGGACAAATTTATTGTGTAAGATCAAAAGGAAAAATGCCTGTAAACAGTGCCTGATATTCTATACTTTTGCCTCATATTCTGTTTGATCAGACACAAATTATGGAAGCGTAGGCCTATAAACACAATTATATGTCAGTTTTTCAAAAACATATGCAAATGAAGTTTAGTGCTGAAACTTGACAGTTATCTGGCAGTTATTGGGCAAAATTTTGCTTTGGCTTGTTTAAGATTATATTTGCTCATTATGACTTAATTTGATGTTGACATGCAAGAGAACAGAGGGAGACTGGACAGCAGAGAAAAAAAGAGGACTGACACGGAAACACTGTCACAACACATGATGTGTACCTTAGCTCACCGAAGTATTTAACACTGAAATATAGGCCTACTGCCTGATGACACAGACAAAGGTTGACAAAGGTTTGTAGTGTAAAAAAGAAACTTGCATCTGCTTTGTGCCATAGACTGCTCTATGTTTTTTTTGTGTATTTGAGAAGTGTAAGATTGTGGTTGTAGTACAGTCATCAGTGAAACTGTGAGTTTGCTGTACAGCGGTAGATGGTCATTGTATCATTAAGTAGTTGCGTTCACAGATTAATAGATTGTCAAGTCATTTTACCTAAATGGCTCATTTTTAAAACAATGTATTAAGATGCAGTATAGAGGAATACTAATTAAAATTAGAGTGAGTACATAATGAATGCATGAAATACAAAGGCCACAGGCAGAAACATTAGGAGAGAAGAGAGAATAAGAACTCGTATGAAGTCCCAGTAACCTTTATGTAGATTGAAAAACCAAAGTAAAAGATCAGAAGAACTTTAAAAATGGAAGAAGAAAATATAATAGAGATGAGTAAACTATTCCACAGCTGGCAACAAAGCACAATCATGCTTGGGTTTTTATCTGGCACTGTAGAAAGGACAAAATTAATTGGACAGAAGATCAAAGGGGTTCGGAGGTTTGGGTTTGGAATAGGAGCAGAGTAAAGTGGAACCTTGCGATTCTCTGTAAAAGGAGAGCCCAGAGAAGGAACAGAAGTTTCCACTTCTCACTTTGTTCAGTTTTTATTAGGGAGGGAAACCACAGCATCACATGACCATCACTGCCAACCACATGCTTGATGTGGTTTGAAGGAACATTGAAGGAGTATTGAAACTCTCAAACTGATTGACTGATCTTCATACGGATAATCATGTTAAATATTAAGTCAGTCTGAGTCATTAAACTTTTCTAATGCTGCTGAAAGTTTATTTCCTTCAGTAAAACCAATCAAAACGCTGTTGTAAACCAAACATGTTTCACCAGTAATTACTTTAAAGACACTATGTATTACAAGCATCTGATGAAAATGATTGCTTGACATGACTTTTATTGTGCCCTTTATGAGCTCACATTGTCTGACATCAGTAACATAAGAAGACGGTGGTGAAGGAGCTGCTAATTCAGAACTAGAGACCCTCTTGTGATTGTATCACGCCACGCCTGATGTTCTGACCCACAATTACTCAGTAGTCAGTGCTACATTGTTACCAGCAGTGACAGCTGAGCTGGTATTGTTTTCACTTTGTGAGTCTGTGTGTGTGTGTGTGTGTGTGTGTGTGTTTGTGTGGGTGTCATCATGGCAAAATGTGGTCCTGGAGACACCAACTGTAGCAGGACCTACCACAGAGGTGGTTTTGAGCACTTTGACAGGTGTTTATGTCTGTGGTTATATTTTTGTTTATTATTGTAACCATGACAGCGAAGGTCTGGTACACCTGCCGCTGTAGGGGAGCTATTTCAGGAGATGTTCCCATGGGTTGTATCAGAGGGTTAGGACCAATAAAGTAGTTCAGGTTGGAGAACTTGCTGGTGATATTTGAGATTATTTTTCAGGTTCACGTTCCATAAATTACTTGCATGTGTTTGTTGGATTTGAGATTCACCTCAAAAGATTACAAACTGGGCTTTTATAACAACGCCTGCAGTCTGTCAAGAGTAGCAGTTTTTACACTTTGGAAGTGGAAAAAAACAAACATGTCTACAAGCTCAGTAACAACAGTTTAACAAGTGCTGCAGATTTCACAGGAAAAATGTTTGTGGTTGAACCCTGATGACAGCTGTGTTTACATTTCTGACTCACTGACTTGGACTATTAGCAAATTTACACCTCCAACTAATTTCCAAAACACAGCATTTGTGGATATACATTATCAGCCCTCCGTGGTGCTGTCAGGGTTACTGATGGGACACATATACTGTATACACCATTAGCAGTCTAATCAGGTAAAACTAATTTTATAAAGCCTTATGATATTTTGGACTGTGTATGACAGCCTGCAGCTTGATGGTTGCAGTTCATATGTTGGATTTTTTAAATTTGATTTAATTAATGTATTTAGTTTTTCCCTGGTTTGATTTAGTCTTTGTTTTGAGTGTATATAATTATTTTATTATATTTTATTTGTATTTGTTTTGTATGTTAATGTCAAACTGAATGTATCCAACCGCCAAACAACATCAGAAGAAGAAGAAGAAGAAGAAGAAGAACTGCATTTTACAGCGGGACCTAAGGATTTATAGAAATGTGCCCAGTATCTAATGCTACTAATAAAAGCAACGCAGGTACTGGTACTGTTGAAGCCAGTTTGTATGAACGTTTGAAGGACTTCTATGAACAAATCAGTGCAGATTCCAACATAAATCTCACATTTCTATGCAAATTGTCAGTCAGGTCTGAAAAAACAGGTCAGAACAAGTGTCAGCTACATCAGCTATGAATTCAAAAGGACACATTGACCTGAAGCATCTGTCCAGTCTTTTGAAATATCTGCATGTGAATGATGATCTCAAGAAATTATTAAGAAAGGTTAAGACCATGAGCCAACAGCTACAAGGTTCCACCACCTGAGTCAACTCACAGTATATACACATAAAAGATATACTCGCATTGGTTTTTCTTGGCTTTTAAAAAGTAATCTCTGTCTGTGACCCTTTAGCAGATGGAACCCTTTAGTAAAGTGGAAAAGACCAGGGTCTGGGGATGGATGGGTAGGAGGAGGTTCTATTGAAAAAGAATTTAAATAAAAAAGGAAGAAATGAACGTGAATTAGTTCATTTTCTTGGACTGTGAAATTCAAATTCAATATTGTGAACTCTGAACATGAACTAGTTCATTTTCAGTCTGTGGGAACTGAACTTTGAGCTGGCTCTTGTGAAGTGTGAACTTGAACAACACTGTTGAAGTTTCAGTTTCCAGGCCCATCTGTCTCTGTGCTCACCCATGTAAGTTAATGAATCAAATAAAGCAGAGAATGATGAGATATACAAAACCCCCTTTTTTTGACCTTTGACCATTTTCTCTTGTGGAACAAACCTGACTTGTACTGCAGGTGCTTTGAACACTGAAGACTTGAGCCATTTTGAACACCTCTTAATGTTGAGTTGAAATAACTATTGTCACAAGCTTGGAAATTTGGGGCAAATCATTATATACAGTTGGCTATGTTTCCAAAGTTACTATTTTGTTTAGTATTATTGTGTTGAGGGGATTTTCATTATTGGCAATACCAGAAAATCACACCATAGATTAAACTACAAGATATCATAAGATGATGAGTGAGGTGTGCATTAAAAATGAGAAAAATAGGTATTATCTCTTTACTAATGACTGTATAAAAACTGAGTGTCATATTCAACAGTAGGTTAATTATTGCCTCCAAACAAGCAAACAAAGCTGAGATTTTAATCAATTGTTGGCTTTGGATCCCCCTGAAACTTTCCTAAATTACTTTTCCCCTTCTTCATCAGCTCACCTCAAATGTGCACTCAACTATTGAGTTCGCTTGATCAAAAGTACTGGCCATACAATTTGTCCTCATGACTTTCTCTTGATGCCGTCGCTCAACCATTAATGCACAAAGCTGTTCACTGAAACGTAACCTGCAGGTGAGGGTCTGCAGCAGCGGGAACACACACAGACACACACGCGCGCGCACGCACGCACTCACACACACACGCATGTTTATTTTTATTTATGCTACATGCTGACTCTACATCCTCTGCCTCCCTTTCCATCTGCCACTCTTTATTGACAGCAAAAGCTCGGCTCTCTTTCCTCATCCCTATTGTCTGTCCTTACCAGCAGAATAGGTGACTCATGTTGTAATTCAGATATTGATGTTTTGATTGTTAATATAAGACGTTGGATGAGGACAGTACATTCATTTGTGTTGATTCTGTAACAATGCGTGCCACTCTTCCCCAGAACCATAAGTGGTTTAGTACAATCCTTTTCACTAAAGCCAAACCCTCGGGCATGTTCTGGAGCAGCTTCGAAAAGAGACACACTTAGCTTTTCTTCTTTTTTGCCTTTTTCGTGCTGAGTCTAAATTCTCTGTCTCGTACTCCAGCTTGCTGTTTTCTTTCATATCTGAACTGTCTCAGTTTTCTATCTGCCTTTATTCTTAAAGTGTGACATACTTCTCTCCATTGAGTCTTTAACTTTTGATATTTTCATTCCCATGTTGTTTCTCTCACTACTAAAGTAAATTTAACCCGTATAGCCCCACTAACTCTTGTAGACACTATTGGCAAAAATTCTTTCTTTGTATACTATTCATATTACCGGGTTAATGTGCGGAGTGACAACATCCTGACATATACAGTATCATAAAAAAATGATTTAAATGGTGGCATGCGTGGCGGGCTGATGCCTCCACGGGTTTACGGAGGGTAAAGGGGTAACAGCAAAAGAGGACGAGACACAGAGACAAAGATACCTTAAAGAAAATAAAAAAAAAGTGATGAGGACAGCTGTGACAATAAAACAGGATACACATAAAAACAAACAGTACAACTTGATTTCATGCTTTCACTAGTTAAAAGTTGTTCAGATGCATTTAAATTCACTCTCAGTCCAAGTTACTCTACATATCTGTTCTTCCTCAAGTGTTCTTCTTCTATCAGATTCATAAACCATAAATCACTTCCGTGCTCTTGCACACACTCAAGGACATTTTCAATTACACTCTGGGGATGTACACCTTTACACAACACTACTACACACTACTATTACTACTATGTGATCACAATAGATGACAAGTTAAAACGGGCTTATGCACATTTAAATAGATTGTTTCAACAGGCATAATATATAAGATAAAATATAAAATACACACACAGGCACACACACACACACACACACACCTCCTTTTGGCCACACTGTGCATTATGTTAGTCTCAGGAAAAAAAGCAGTGCCCAGAGGAATATGCTTTTAATTCTACTCATGTTGAAGGAGAGCAAAGGCTAAATTTCTTTTGTCAGTTGTTATGTTTATTAAGCGAGCTATGCAGAATTAAAGAGGAAGAAAGCACCAAGGCCAGAAAAAGTTTCTCTACTTGTCTGCGAAAAGAAAAATGTACATCCATCAGTTACTTTCCATGCATTCACACATACACACACGCACTCACACACAAGATGAACACAATATGGCTGTAGACAATAACCTGACACGGTGGATCAGAAGGGTAACGTTCTGCACAGAGTCTGGACAGCTTATAAGTGATGTTGTCTGTCATTATATGACATCAAATGAAAGGGAATCTGAAGTCAAAACTGGACTGGACTGTGTGCTGGAGCACGGTATTGACCACAGGCTTCTGTCTTTCTTGTCAATGCTCACATTTCTTGGTTGCCTCTCCCTCTCATTCTTTCTGTCTCTCTGAAAGAAACTCTTACAGCCTGCGGTCGACTCCATCAGCCCACTCCAATAACAACTCCAGTTGGCTCTAACTTAGGACTCCTCAACCTCAAGTTTTCTTAAATTTCACAGTGGCTCATATAACGCTTTGTGTATACGTCCTGAAGTCCAGTTCTGTACATGTACTGTGTATGTGGCCTGTCAGTGTGTATTTGCATTTGTACTATACACTCAGCCATGCACAAATATGTGTTGCTACTGTTGTTTCTTCTCTTGCAATGATTTGATGATGATGAAGGAATCTCTGCTGACACCGGCTCAGTTGTATATAAAAAGGTTTATTACAAAAAGGCACAGCATCGTTGAACAAGCATCAAAAACAGCCTGTGAGAGGACCCAAAGCCAAAAAGGATCTCCCTCGTTTATCCCAAACTCATACAATTTATAGGTTGTATGTTCCCTTGATACATCACACCTAAGTCCTAGTAACCTATAGAAGAGCAGAACCAACATTTATGTCCATACAAGGTCATTCTCTGAGTGCAGATACAGATAACATGAACTTAGCAGGTTATACAAAAGTCAACGTTGAGCAATGCAGGGGAGAGGAGAGCAGAAGAGGTACTCCCCCTCTTCTGGCCCCTGGCCTTCACTCCTATAGTATCCTTCATAGCTTTTCCATCCTGCACTCATCTCTCAGTTAAGATACCACACTACCAGTATTTGTGTATCAATAACTACATCTGAATACATGTCCATGGATATACACACATACACTTTCTGAGCCCTTTATAGGCAAAATACTGGGTCAGGCCTCCCTTTGCTGTCAAAACAGACTCAACTCTTTGTCCTTTGAGAGTCTGATCTATGTTGACATGATTGCGTCACATAGTTTCTGCAGATTTGTCAGCTGCATATTGCTGCTGTGAATCTCACACTCTATCTCACAACCCAGTGTTATACTGAATTCATCTGTGGGCCATATAAGTACTCTGAACACATTGTCATATTCATGAAACAAGTCTGAGATGAAGTTTGCTTTGTGACATGGTGCACTATCATGCTGGAAGTGGTGGAGGATGGTCAGCCACAATATTTTGATATGCTGTGGCATTCAAATGATGATTGATTGATATTAAGGGGCACAGAAAACATTCCCCCGTCTGTATGTCACAGCAGAAATCAAGATTCATCAGACTGAGCCATGCTTTTTTTTTTCCCAGTCTTCATCTGTCCAGTTTAGTGATCCTGTGCTCACTGCAGCATCAAATTTCTGTTTTTGGTTGACAGGAACCCGACGTTGTCTTCTGCTGAGTTACCATAGCCTTTCTTCAGCTTGAATCATTCTGGCCGTTCTCCTCTGACCTCGCTCATCAACAAGGCGTTTCTTGTTTGTAGAACTGCCGCTCACTGGGTGGTTTTTGTTTTTCATAACATTCCACTGAGTAAACTCAAAAGACTGATGTGTGAAAATCCCAGGAGATCAGCAGTTTCAGAGATAATCAAACAACCCGTGTGGTACCAACAATCATGCCACAGTCAAAGCCACTGAGCTCACATTATTCCCCCATTCTGATGTTAGATTTGGACATTAACTGAAGCTCCTGACCTACATGATTATATGCATTGCACTTCTGCCGTATGATTGGCTGATTGGATAATTGCATCAATAAGCAGGTGTGCAGGTGTCCATGACACTTGTAAAGAGCTCGGCTAGAGTATGAGCATATACAATACATGTAGCCATAGTATCACAGCGTGAATATGTGTACCGCTGTGTGTGTGTGTGTGTGTGTGTAAGTGTGTGCGTGTGTGTGTGCTTCCAGCCACCTGCTGTTCTCCAGTAATGGAGAACATGTGGTAATAACAGTGATCTATCACAGCGATTGCTTGGCACTGCCAACCACAGTGAGAGCAGAAGCTACAACAGCATGGGACTGCAGAGACGACAGTGTAACAACAATGGAAAAGTTAGAGCTGAGGGACAAACAAAGGGAAGGACTTCCTCTCCTCCTCCTCAAAAAGGATAAAAACACAGTCAGCATACATACAAATACACTCAGACAAATGCATTTGCTGAAGTCAAAGAGTCTGGGGAATTTAGACTTGAGTATCTTGGGTTTGATGTAATAATTATCTTAGACTCTCTCAAGGCATAAATTTTAACGTTGGTCACCTGGAGCTGAGATATTGCATCATATATACAAACCTTTCTAGTAACTACACACACACACACACACACACACACACACACACACACACACACACACACACACACACTCAGTTTGAGCAGCTATCGGACATTGCATTGACTTCCATTCTTTGTGGACAGCTAACCCAAACCGTTACCCTGAGCGTAACTCTCTGGAGCCTGGGGCCTGTCAACCAATTTTGAGGTAGTTTGACATGCCTTGACATTTCACCAATCTAAAAACATTGATCTCAAAGTGCTCCATATGCTTATATTCAGCACAAACTCCGCACCAAGAATCTTAGAAAAGTAAGAATGACATTGATGTATTTTTTTGTTCAAATCAGCTATAAACCTAGACTTTTCAGAAAGCTATTTTTAGAGGTGCCGAATAAAAACAAGAGTGGGTCAAAACCTTGTATATGGCTGGATGGTTAATGTGCAAAACTGAGATAACTGTTGTGGAACCACTGTAAAGAACTCCTTTCAATGGAAAGTAGCTAAAGCCTGCTTGAAAAGTCACTGAATGTCACTAGATGACACTATATGGTAATTATAATATTCCTGACGTCAGTTGGCAGCATACGCATTCTGGTGGCTGTCAGCTGGTTTTAGCTCTTTATGTACTTGCTTCTCTCCTCATTGTGCTCACATATACAGTATTTTATTACAGCTGAATTCTCAAAAAAGCTGTTCTCATTTACATGTTTTTCTGTTTCTGTTGTCAGACAATGGAACAAGTGTGAAATAGTGACTGAAACACGACAAGTGTTATACAAGTGTTTCCCACAAACATGCACTCACACACAAACACGTGTGACATTGCTTATATAGCAGAAAGAAAATACATTACTACAATGTAACACAAACAACACACACATTTGTGGGGATGGTTTACCTCACAATACAGTTGTATCTCAGCCAGAGTCAGCAACGTGTAAATATGATGCCATTTTGCTGCAACAAAAATCCAACAACTGGCTCCTTGCTTGCTGTTACAGTATTTATCAAAGCCTCTGATAACCACACAGCACGTGAGCAAAAGCTACAGTTGAGCAAAAGACAAACATCTAGGTCGCTGCCTCATATGTAGGATTATCTTTTCCTCACATTAAAAATAAATCCAGACTGTCAACCCTAAAGCTGTCATGTTTGCGTTTTCTGACCATGTCCATTTTTTAAAAATGAAAATAGCATGTCTCAAATCAGATCACAAGTTCAAATTGTTCTTTTCCTAAGTGAAATCAGCTGTCATAGCCATGTTATATAGCACATGGGCATGTGAATGAACAAAATTTAAATAAAACTGGCCTTTTTATGATACACTTTTTTATGATAAATTTTATCATGAAATTTGGCAGGTTTCCATAGAGCCAACCCTGTCTCCTTGGAAGTAAGTATGTTTCTATGCAACTAAACTGCAGCAGCAAATTCATTTTGTAGGAATGCAACTGCAAACTGTTAAATTATGATTTTCAGGTGCTAAACATGTTGACTCTGAACATTTCAGTAGATGTGCTGCTTAATTCATTCAAAAAAATAAGTTGCCTGTTAACGCAATCCAGCCAGCGATCACATTCCCACAAAACGTATTTTCTTCTACAGTTTCGTTGTATAGAAACTTTATTTCCAGGAAACTAAGTTGCTACATCACCCCTATTACTGAAACTGATGAAGCATGGCTTATTATTACAGTATCACAGCATGAATTAAGTTTTGATTCACTGATGGAAGCAAAACACAAGGTCAAACAATCTTGTGTTTACTTTGCAGAATAACATCATTACTTAATTAATGTGTAAGTAGCATAAGCACATCAGGACACACCCACATCTCAACACCATGCTGTGAGAGAATGACAGCGGTGACAGCAACTCTTGGTCAAAATCAATGATCTTTTTTGTTGGAGGCAAATGCATTATGTTCCCTTGGGCTGACCTTTCTATTCAAAATGAACAGAAGTGAGAAATAAAAGATAGAGAGATCAAATCAATAACTATGCAAAAAGTAAAGCATAAGCTCGTCTTTTTGGTTTTAAGCATATAGGTAACCAAGGTCAAGGCAGTCCATTACAGCACCAAGTGCATTTACTTCCATCTAACAGCATCTCCCTGACAAAGAAAACTTGCTTTCATCCATTATGTCCCTGAGGTCTTTACAGAGGCTTAGAAGTCCAACAGACAGAACCGCTCTCCGCTCACTCCACATACTCGCTTAACGCTTGTTTCATTTTTTATTTATTTCAGTGTCTCTCTGAGCTGCCTTCATATTCTCTCACATACTCCATCTCTCATTTCCCACCTTTTCTCTCTGAATCTATCACTTGGCTCCATACGCTCTTGTTTTATTCTTTGTGCTTCGCTTGTTGTTACTTATTCCTCATTTTCAGCATTTTCCTTCTTCGCACTTATCCCTCAACCTCACTCATTACCTGTCATCGCCCCGGCTCTCACAGCTCAAGTCTTTATCACCTGACGAACCACTTTTTTTGGGATATCATTGGTTCCTGATGTCGTTCTTCCATTCACTCCATTCCCTCTACTGCAGATTTCAATTAAACAAACTAAAACAAAAGCAGTGTAGCATGTAAAGCCGTCACTTTTATTTTGAACATGCTCATTAAAACAGTCACAACACAAAATTACTTTAGAGAAATTAGGCTCTCTGACAGCAGCAAACATTTATGCTGTAATGTGTTCTGTCATCTGTCTAGCAGGTCATAGTTTTGTTTCCAAAATCCTTGAATTACAATGTACCGTTGTGATTTTAAAATCTGTGACTGAAATTATTTGTGGCTTTGTGATAATACAATTTTTTCAACTAGACTGTGATGTGTATGGCACAATTTACATCACATCCCGGTGTGCTCATCATTTGTTTCTAGCCAGGGGATGTTGTGTTTGATTCTTTTTCCTGGATTCAGTCTCAGGCAGACATTTCTATCACCGAGGGTGGGATGACAAAGTAAGCACTTAAAGCAGAGAATGGCTGCAGCACTGATTGTACCTTTGCTGTGTTATTTGCTTTCAAAATAAATTTTGAGGCTTAGCGGTCTGACAAATTAAAAAAATTATAAAACATATAAACTCTAGAGCAACAGAACTCCATCACTTACATGCTAACCGTTACTGGCTGAGCAGAAGCTGAAAAAAGCATGGGGAGACGGAAAGTGACTGCTTTTGTCTTCTTGTTTTCTTTTCAAGTTAGCATTAATCTTAGTGTAATGTATTCATATTATTTTTCTTAGCATGACTGTGGAGATGAGCTTTATAATGGACCCAGTTCTACAACAGGGTTGAATGGGACCAAGGAAATACAAGTTGTAAACCTGTACTTTCAGAAGCAAAACAAACTTTTCTGTGCTTGACTTAGAGCTGCATGACAAGCTACATGACAAAGAGAGGAAAGTGTGGAGATAAACCTGAATGTAAAACATTGTCGTAATGGAATATGGAGCTAATAACTTTTAAGGTTCAATAACCTTCATACCTCTCTAACTGCTGCTCAGGACTGAATATGTTTGGAAGGCGCCTGAGGTTTGTAAGGACCGATTTCAGAAATTTTGACATGTCACGGAAGATTTACGGATGTGGATGGCTGTGTTCAGGCGTCCTAATGCCAAGGCATTGCTATTGTGCATTCTGCTTTATGGCTATTGCTTTGTGGCACACTCATATTGAACTGAGCCTAGTTATACCGGTGCTGTCCCATCTCTGACAAGTCAAAATGTAAAAGCCCATAGCTCGTCTATGCAGAAGGTTATTGTGACGCATAGTTAGATTACGTTTTGTTGTTAGGCAACATCTAGCAAAAAAGTCCAGTGATGTAGTATAAAGAGTGACAAAGTCTGTGTTAGGAGGAGGTTGGGGTGGAGTGATGAGTCAACAAAACACAGGAATTTCACACAGTAGATCAATTTTCATTACCTGTGTGACACTAGCAGTTCATGTAGTTTCTTTTATCCATGACTGCTTGACAAACTTCACCACATTCTCATTATTGTAACCTACTGACTACTTGTTTCGACTCAAACCACAATCATTTCCTAAACCCGACCGAGTAATTTATGTGCCTAAACCTATCCAGCCATGCCATTAATTACTGTAACCATGGCGACAAAGGTCTGGGTCCACATGTCAATTATTGGAACTCTGACAACCAAGGTCTGCTGCCCCTGCCGCCATAGAAGAACTATTTCAGGAGAAACTCCATTGGGTCGTATCAGAGGGATGGAACAAACAACCTAGAGAAAAAGATATTTTTCTTTGGCTTCACTGAACTCTGTTGAAAAGCTGTTTAGAGCACTCCTGTCTGCCAAGTACAATGGTATACTGGCCAATAGAGGAGATTACTTACTTCTTACTTCTGATTAAAGGACAAAGAAGACATTACTGGAGGCTTACACAGAACTTTTTGTTCTGGTAACTTTGTTTTCAAAATGTTGCCTATACAAAAGAAATGGGTGGGAATGGGAGAATGGATTATCTATTCAGGCAAAACTTTTAACATTAAAAAAACAACACATACACTCTCATTGTTTAGCAACAAGATAAAAAATATATTTAAGGACAATGCAATATATGACGAATGGGGGTGTCAAAATGACACTATAATATAATAAAATCCTTCAAGACAATCCAACAGCATAAATATGATCTGTCTTGATAACAATAAAGAGATGGCACTTTAACTGTATATGTGTAGATGCACATGTAACGCTGATGCACGCACACACACCCACATATACACACAAATACACACATCTAATGTATCCTGGCAAATGCATAGTGGTGAATGAAATGTAACACAGTGTAATATTTTAATATTTTTGTCGCACATCCTCATTTCTAACCACAGCACAGGTGAATATATGGAATTCATTGTTTAAAGCTATTTTAAAAAATGAACAAAAAGTTTCAGTTTTAATGAGCCTTCTGGACTGGTGAGCCTGTTTTTGTGGCTTTAAACTTAAAATTAGCTGTAAGTTTTATGGGCCTGCCATCACTGATCCACCTCCATTAGTCCCTGTGTAAAGCATGGGGAGTTGAGACGTGCTAATAGATAGAGCGTTCATTTACAGATGAGCAGGCTGAGCTAATTACCACATAATAAAAAAGCTGGCATGCATATCTCTTAATAATAATGATAATAATAATAATGATAGTATTAAACTACTCAATGTCAAGACCAAATTCTTCATCATATACACAATGATTTGAATGGACAGCACACAGTATGGATGCTGACACTTTTGCTGGGTGTTCTGGCACTGTCACCTCTCTGTTCAGTGCACTGGCAAGTTATTTCTCTGGTTTAGAGTCGCCTCCCTCTTGGCTCTCCATAGAAGAAAATGACCTTCCTACTCAACACACAGAAACGCAGAGTCACTTTCTACTTTGCCACAGAGGCTGCGATCTCATCACATCTTATTCAAGAATAACTCAGCCGCCTCCCACCATTTAATCATATACTCTTTAATCACTCTAACTGCACAATATAAATCTCTCCAGTATTTCTGCTCAACTCTTATTCTATATATTAGTCTTAACCTTACACTTCACACCTCATTGATATTGCACTACAGTCATTTCGTCCTTCCTTACTGATTAAAAAATAAAAATGGAGACCCACCTCTAATCTCGGTAAAATTTCAACTAGCTGACACTAAGTTACTCTCTATGTTATCACCGAAAACGTCTTGTTGTTACATTAAAGTTTCTTTGTTGGAAGATTTTTAACTGCACATCGATACAAAAGCCACTTTAACTCTTGTTCTTAAGCAGTACATTGTCCCTGTGATTGCTCTCCTTTTTTGGCTTATTTGGCAGTTAAAAAAATAAAAAAATGTAGACACACCGCCTAAAATTGAACACACTTAGCAAAAGGGGCAATGTGATACAAACAAATGAATAAGTATATTGTTTCATTCCCAGTTCCCCAAAAGAGGGGCTGATGTGATTTAGAATGTTATATTTTAGGAAGCAACAAATACATGCACTCACGCTTCATATAGTTTCATTGTAAAATTAGAAAATAACCCTGTCAGTGATGTACTAAAATTAGATAAATGGAAAAAACTAATTAAAAGAAAATAGTTTCACAGTACTTCATTTACCAACAGAGAATTAATTTGAGTGGTTTTAATGTACAATGCCAACAATGCCACTGGCAATGTAGGAGCAGATTAATAAAAAAATAAAAAAAAAATAAAAAAAAATCTTTGTATCATTGCCCTCATTGCATTAACTCATATCCCCAGTTCTGGTTGCAATGGTTCCAATGGTGTAATACATCTATAACACATTTTGGAAGTATGAGACTCAAGAATAATCCAATTAATACATTTTATAAGAAATGTATAATACAATATATTTTACTTCTGCATGGTGTCAGGGTCAACTTTTCTCATTAACGGACTATTCTATCTTGGGACCAAAGACATTTTTTGTCTCTCTTTTTCAATTATTTGTCCTCTTTGTCTTCTTGTTCTCATGTTACATGAGTTACATGAAATCATGGGATTGCATATAAATAGCACTTCGTTGTCATGGACATTTTGCATGTCATGTCTACAATTTTAAGCTTTTTGTGTGACATTTAATGCCATTTTGCTCAGGGTTAGGGGCATGGTTAGGGGCTGGTCAGTAGAAAAATGACGTAACGTAAAAGCGACATGCGAAGCGCGTATTGTGATAAAATGCAAAATGGTTTATGCAAACGCCATATGGTGATACCAGACTGAATTGAGGCAAGAGACAGGCCTTGGAGGTGGACTATCCTAACTGTTCTAACTGTCCACTCCTCTCTCATTACAATCTTTAACTTTGTCTCCTTCCTTGGTTTTAACTGTATCTCTCGTTTTCTCTCTCTTTCCCTTTTGTCAGTCTCTCATACTCTTAAACTCGCTGTAAACTGCTAATGATAGCAACAGCCTTGAGCAGACTTCGCAATGACAGAACTAATGAGAGGACCGCTGCAACGATAGCACATGTTAGTGTTGGTGCAACTGTATTTGCATTATGCATTATGTATTCATGTTTCTGCTCTGACTGCCTTTTGCACCACTTTGTGTGTGTTCTGCTCATGTTTAGCCTTTTCCCACCTGTTCCCATCACTGCCTCCTACTCTTCCTTCCTTCCTTCTTCTGTCCTTCATTCCCCAACAAGGTGATGTGTCTAATGAAGGACGAGTGTGGCCCAAAGAGCAGCACCAGCTGTACCCCTCATCTCTCTCACTGTCTGTTGCCGTGGCTGCCTTTCACCTACTTGTGCTATACTGTACTGTACACTCCAGCTATTTCTATTCCCCTTCCTCATTTCTCCTCACCTTTCTTCACTCTTTCAGTCTGTCATTCCCTCTCTCACCTCGTCATCCCTAATTCCACCTTCCACCAGCTGTTGGAGTCTCCTAATAGCTGTCATGTTGATGTGGACGGTCTAGGAACCTTTTTGTCTCACACCTTGCAAATGTGACTCATTAAAGTGGAGGGTGGGGTAGGGGTGGGGAAGGTGACAGGATTCAGCACCAAGCTGCTCCATTTGCCTGCGTTCTCACTAATGAGTTGCTGACAAGTCGATGCCCGGAATGTCCGTACAAGGTGGTCATAAATGTATAATGGCATTAAGAAGTGCTTGATCACGACAAGCCCAAGGTGTTTCACGGTACATGGTGGACATAAGTTGAGACAAGGCAATGAATACGATTAATAACTTGAGGAAGTTGAATCAAAGCCAATGGTTTCATGTGGGCACAAATAAAACTGACACATGCGCTTAAACTGAATACAATTTGCTCTCATCCAGTCATACATGGCTGGCACAATCACATTTAGAGCAGCACAGAAATGTGAACAAAATGATGCAATCTCCACATGCACAGACGTGACAAGCACACGCAAAACCATGGACACTGTCACACGCATCTGCCAATCACATTTAGAGACACAGAAATGAGTACAAAATGATGCAATGGTACAATCTTCACAAGCACAGATGTGAAAAGCACACACGAAAGCATGAACCCTCTCCACTGGAAATTACCAAAAAAAAAAAAAAAAAAATGAGGCCATCTGCTTTACACCCTCTTTCTGCCAAATTTCAAAAGAAACTTGTAATTTACTTTGAAACACCTGAGACAGAAAATAAAGCACAGACATTGGCAATCACACCCACATATCCAGACACACAAAGGCTAATCGTGATCCTGAAATGATACTTTAACAGAAAATTGTCCATTGTGCTGGACATGTAGAGTTTATAAAGAAGGCAATTAAATATGCTGTTCAGTGCTGAGATTAAACACAGGCTCAAGCGAAGTTTCACCAATTCATACATCGGCAGGAATGTGACAAATTAGCCGGGAATGAACGGTAAAAGGAGAGCAATGACAGAAAAAGACAGAAAAATGCGCGACATGATATAGAGAAACAAATTAGAGAGGAGAGAGAAAGAGTCTGTTGATATTTAATTAAACATCTCACAACTGAGCCTTGGGAAAAATGACCAGAAACACCTTCAAAATCAGCAGCTACTTTGCTTTCCAATGTAAGAGTAATAAGTTGTTTCATCTTCTCTTTTCTTAAACCATTTTAAAGAGGGCAGCAGAATGAATGTGAGTGGAGGTTTGATATTATTGGCAGGGTGCCATTCAGCAGATACGCAAATGGTTAGCTTTAGGCGAAATCAAAAAGGAAATTAAGTTAAAGCCGTCAAAAGCCTATTCAGCGTGGATTTAACTTCAGTTTGTCAGAAGCCATCATACTACTGTAATCAGTTTATTTAGCCTGTAAAGACAAAATAATATGACTGTAATTTTCTTAGAAGGGTAATCAAGCCACTATTGCAAAACCATAATTGTTTGTCAATGTCAAAAGCCAGAAGCAGTTTTGAGCTTGGTCTGTTGATAAAAATACATTTGCTATTATTGAGAAAGTAAAAAATGCACATAGAAAAGCAGGGAGAAGGGTGGGAGCCCACACAAGGAAACAAATAAGAGCGACTTACCTGTACATGTTAGTGGAGGACAACAGGGAGCATGGAGAAGAAAAGAGAGAGATTTCCTTTAGGACAAATATCACAAACACAAGCTTGCCCATTAATTTGAACGCATGAGGATGCTCTACCAGTATTCATTATTCTGACAATTACTGTAATTCCATATGAGTATTCACATCCACACTTATCTTCTTTGTGCTCTGACACGAATTTGCAAGAATGTAGTTTATCATCACATTCCTCCGGTTTGGACTTGGAGTGGGATGATGTAAAATTATTTTGAAAAGGTAGAAACTTAACCTCTCACCTCCGCTTTTAGTCTGGTGTTTGCTGCAACCAACTTAATTTTTAGTGTCAAGGTTCTTCATTAAAGTCGAATAAGTTTCCGGCACAAGGTCAACCAGGGGCTGGTTTATATTCTTTTGCCCTAGTTCAAACTCCAGCCTTACTGACTGTATTTAATGTTCACAAGGTTCAGTGAGAGCTGTTGGCTGCCTTCTACTACCACAGAGACAAATATCAGCACAACTGCCTAAGGTACAGAGCGTTCATTTAAACCTGCCAATAAAACACAATCTGCAGCTCCAGACTTCCTCTCATGACTATGTGTGGTCAAATCTCAGTTTTTGTTCACCCTGTTCAAAGCCAAGTAGCTCTTTATTCAAATAAAAATATATTCACAGTGAATGTATTTATTCTTAGCCTTAAATGAGGGAGTTTTTTCTATTTGCCACCAAAGCCAGTTATCCAGTTTAAAAGAATCTCAGTTAATGTGCTGACTTCACACAATGCTGATTCTGGCATCCAATCTTGATTTTCTCAGCTTTTTTCATTTTGTTTAAGTTTTAAAAGCCCCCAGAAGCCTTATTTTATCAACGAAAATGAACAATATTCATCTTTGCTCCAGGAGTAAAGTGGTGACTTTTCTCTCTCAACTTGACACACAAGATTTTCTCCAAAATAATAAAAGATGGTACAAGTCGGTCAAAATAATATGATAATAGTGGAAAATAAGTCTCAACCCAGGTCAGAATGTGATGTGGTTGCCTCTGCTTGATGTGTTTTATTAAGACTCTTCCTGCAAAACGGCCATGTAGGTAGTGTGTTGCCATGGCGATGTGCTCATTAACAGCTGCTAAGCTTCATTACTTCCTGGTCATCAGCCCAGTGACACTGATCCCACACAGGGACAGAAGCACAGTATGCAGTCACACACTCACACTCTCTCTCACACACACTCACACTTACACTCACCCACAGATTTGTCATCTTGAAAACTGACATATAACTGGTCCTCTTCAGCTCATATCTCATGTTGTGGAAGAGGATGTGTATTTGTGTCTGTGTGTGGTACGCAGGGTAGCATGGACTTATTAGCAGCTCTCTTAAGGTGGAGTATCTGTTCAGTCAAACACAAAGCACCACCTAAGGCAGGAAATAACACACGATGTTTACATACTGTGCGGTGACGTGGTTAACATAAAACCTGCAATTACATGCATCTGGTCAATAATCAGCCTTCTTTTCTACCCACTGCCATATCTGTTTAACCTGCTGTATGCTTAGCATTTGTTTCAGGGTATGTATTGTTTTTATGTCTTTAAGCATCATTTTTAGTGACATTGCAGATTTAATTATTTAGGTAATGATTAATGAGCAATTCTTTCTTGGCATATCTTGCTGCCACTATATTTTTCATGTGTGAGGTGTTTTTCATACACATGCCCCAGATGGAAGCCTGAGAATATATATACGTATATATATAATTCCAGTTAAGAAAGCCTGGTTTCTCTAGCCTGAAAAACCAGACCAATCAGTGAGCTCATGTTTATCCTCTCTCGCAGATGCGTCTGGCCCTCTCCCATTCAGACAGATTCCCATCCGTGCTGAGACAGGTCAGGCCAATCACAAGCAGTTATCTAAATTGGGGCAGGTTTGATATGATGACAAACAGAGGAGCGCCGCTGAAGCATTTCTGCACTTCAATTAACAACCAAGATGACTGCTGCTATTGTGAAGAGGTTTGTTGAATCTGCACTGCAGTTGTTGATAAGAAAAATGCGTTTGCCGTACCACCAACAGGATTTGGTAAAAGTTTAATTAACGCTGTAGACTGTTTATATTTTTTTGTTGCTCTGCGCTACATCACACATTTCATTGCTCTGATTGGTTGCGGGCCTATCCACTTGCGTCCCGAGGGATTTTGGTCTGTGAATGTTGATAACGCCCCTTCGCAATCAAAAATGAACTCTGCATTTGCGACTGGGTCTCAAACCTCTCAGCCAGGCTATTGTTCCTCATGTTCATGCCATTTAAGACGCCATGTCATTGGAGAGAGCTGACAATCAGAAGGTTACTTCAAAGCATGCAAATGCAGTGAACAAGCATCACACGGTCCAACATTTGAATCACTCTGCTATCACAGTTCTCTAAGCCATCTGCTAGGCCTCACAAATTTTTATGACTAACATCAATTTAGACGTAAGGGTAACACACACTGATTGACTTAACGAAAAAAAAAATCAAAGAGATAACATGTTAACACTTATTTCTAACATGGTCCCAAGATGTTAAAAGACAAAGAAACATAAAGAAGCACAAGACATTTAACACAAGAACAAAGCAGTACAATCCTAAAAAACAGAACACGTCACTGCAATTTAAAAAGAAAAAATAGTAAAACTCTCACGTCAAAAAACAAGGACAGATCACATTATAATGTTTCCCTATCCCATAAAAAAAGACCTGACTTCTATAAGCCCCTCTCATATTAAAAAGCTGGATGTGTAGTGGATGTCTGTTCCACAAGATGTTACCAGCTTAAAAAGAGACTTGTGGTTGCATTATTCACTAGAGGCACTTTACATGAGCGCACACATGCACCATTATTATCTGAGAACACAAGCATTGAAGAGCATATCCACTGATAATACCGAACATTTGATACAACCTACGTTGTTCCACTCTGAGCCATACTGACAGCAGTCCTGCCACTCTGAATCCATCACTACCAACATGAGTTTGAGAGGATGCATTGAATAGATACCGAATAATATTATTTTGCATCACCTGTAATTTCTTCCTAAAATTAGCTGTCAGACCATTGTACCAAGCAGAAGGTGCATAATCGAAATGACACTGTATCAGTGATGACACGGAAAAGAAAAGTTGAAAAGCTTTGTTCTGGGAAACATTAACTTAAAGTTGCTGGCACACTTAGATAATATTTTTGCAGCAAAAGATTGTACACAGACAAACGCCTGTACACAAAAGCACACTTACAAACACATTTGACACATGCCCATGCACACACAATCCTTGCATCTGAGTTCTCTCTCTCACACACACACACCTTCATCCTCACTGCCTCTGCTGTCAGAAAGGTCAGCTGAGCAGAAGTCAAAAAATGTAATTATTGTGAGGCACAGAAGTGAAGCGTCGGAGACCTAAATGGGCAACGAATGCTCTAATTAACCTGACTACACTGACTTCTTTCCTGAGGCAAAGCCGGTCTCTTTCATTATCTTTAAGTTACACATTATATTTTCCCTTTTTTTTCCCATTTCAACAACACATACTTTTAACTCAACAACATATTCTCGTCTAGCATCATGCACACAATCAGATTGTCTCTCACTAGAATAGACTTCAATCTCTTGCTTGGTGCTTGTTTTAAGGTTACTAGCTAAATGTAGGGTTAAAAACTATGGGTGAAACTCACACGGTTTTATTGAAGGAGACGGTTAGTATTTTTGCAGCTACAGTCAGTACAACTTAAAATGCCAAAAAGAGAGAAGACTAAATATATTTACACAAAATATGACTTTCACATTTCGCAAAACACTAAAAGGAGAATCGGGCCTCGTCCACTGTGGTTGAGGATGGTAATTTCTCTCAGGATGTGTCCTATTATTTCTGCTGACGGTATGTCCTCGAGGCTCTGAGGAATCTCACAAAGATTGTGTCATCTTGGAAAATGACTGGGAGTAAGAAGGACAGCGAGGCCAGCTTCTCCCTGACCTGGTCTACCAGGTCACAAAAATGCCTCAGGATCTCAATATGCAGCAGGAAGGGACAAAACAGCTGTCCCGTCAGACATCTGAGTATGTAGTCTGAGTCTAGTCTGCACCAGAAGAGCAAAGATTACAGCCAGCGGACTATGGAACTCACAAACAGTAGGTCAACAATCAAATTAGAGGAGACACTTCCTCTACTTCCTTCTTGTCCCACATTACTGCCACAAATTCATTGCACAGGCTGTTATGTTTGTTAAGTTAACTCCCTACAAACAAAGTACAGACATTCTTTCAAGTGCAGGGAATTATCTATATGTGCATCTTCAGATGGGTGACGAATTAAAGGAAAAACCAACATGAAGTGTCCCCAGCAACAGCTTCAGTGCTCCTTGGCTTTGATTCTACAAGTCTGTGTAACTCTACTGGAGGATGGGGAGCGTGTCTATGTTCCCACAGCCCTATGTTAAGAAATATGGGACCATAGGGTTTCCTTTTGAGAAAAATCTTAGGCCTTGTCCACATTAACCCGGGTAAATATAAAAATGCACATGCACAATGAAAATGATCTCCATCCACACTAATCGTTTTCAGAACGCTTTGCATCCACGTTCCACGGCGTCTTCACATTTATCCACCTCAGCGATCGTTTTTGTAAAGCATCGTTTTCAGTTTCGGAATTCACCGTTCTAATGTGGACGGAAGGGCTAACCGGATAAATATTACCCGGGTTAGTGTGGACATGGGCTTATGGGAACATATAAGACTGTGGGAAAATAGGGCCTAATTTTCAAAACATTCTTAGAAATGTGGGAACATAGGGCTGACCCCGGAGGATGAACACCACCACTCTTCCAAAAGATTTTCCCTCATTTGGTGTTTTGATGGTGGTGGTGGTGGAGAGTGCTGTCTAATATATCGGCCACAAAATCTCACATAAAAGTTCAGCTAGGTTGAGATCTGGTGACTGTGAAGGCCATGGCATATGATTCACATCGTTTTCATAGAATTCATTCAGTGACCCCTCGTGCTCTTTGGATGGGCGCAGGATGGGAGAGAAAGAGAGAAAGTGTATGTAAGGAGACAGAAAGAAGGAAAACATGTTAGGGCCAAAAGTTATGGTGGGAGCGATGTCTTCAACGGATGACAGATTTTGAAAACTACTCTGTAATGCCCCATCTCTCTTTTTCTGTGCCATATCTCCCTCTCTGCCCTTGGAATGAGAAACAGACTTTGACAGGGGATAGATGGATAGCATAGCTAGATAGATGGATGGAAAGAGGGAAAGAGAAGGATAGAAGGATAAGCAGAGGGCTGGCCTCTTATTCCCAATGCAGTGTCAGCTCTGCCATCAACTCATCAAAACCGCTGACACACTGCTGACGTCCCTCTCTTTTCTACCTCTGACCATATCCCCTTATGTCCATCCATCCAGCTATCTATCCATGTCACCTGTCTGTCTAGCTGCCTCTTTCAGTAAATACTTAAGTATGTATGTATGTATGTATGTATGTATCTATCAGTTTGTCTGTGCATCTAATATTGAAACAGAAAAAGACAGGATGAAAACTTGCATGTTATGACAGAAAAAAGGCATGAGATAGAAGAGAGATTTATGTTAAAAACATGGACGAGGAGTGAAAAGGTAAGAGGGCAGGGTGAGGAAAGGGGAGTGAATCTTCACAAGCTGACACTGACATTTAGTGCATACCTATGAGAGTCAATGGATAGCACTCAACATCAGAGACCACACACATTCACTGCATACCCAACGCATGCTACACAAACACACATACATTATGGATCTGTCCCTTTCCCCCAGAGATAGATTATTGTAGCACTTCATTCTAAGAGACAGAGAGAGGGGTAAGCCTGCAGGTACAGGCAGACAGGCAGGAGGGCAGACAGAGTATCAGGCAGACAGATGGCTGTGTATACATGCAGCAGGAGAATCTGAGCCTAAAACTCAAAATGAGACACATACAGAATGTTAAGTGCTGTGCAGTGGAAAACACACTCCAAATGACAACTTTAAGTGCTATATGAAGTGCCTCGGAAAAACAAAAGCATTTTGAAATGAGTCACTCCAGACAGTTGCTCTCTGCTAGAGAGCTTTAAAGTTGCTTCCAAGGTAAAACAAGTAAGGCATAAAAAATGGGGGGAGAAGCACACAGCAGTCTGCTTTAAGCAGAAACTATATGACCTGACTTAAACAAAAAAAATGCAGCCTTTCTCTGTCATGTGTAACATCTGTCTGCCTGCTCACCTTCCCATCTGCCTCATTGCTTTTCTCTACATCTTTGTGCTAGTTAGTTTCCCACCACCTGCCCTTTCCTCATTTAGCACTTCATTGTTCTGCTTACCTGCCTGTGCTAGAGGTAATTCATCTGTGTCTGTCAACAAGCCTCTCTGTTTTATACAAAATTGTGTTAAAAATCTCCAGGAGCCTCACGTACAAAAGCCTTGTGTAAAATTCATACTGAAACGTAGCGTACGCACAAACTGTGTAGGAACCAAAAGAAGACGTATGACGTATGACAGTGTGTACGTGGGATTCCACGCAAACTTTCATTGTACATCCAGTCAACGTGAAATTGAGCACACATGAATGAACACCCTGCACCACCTTCTCGCTGCCCTAAATTTAATATGCTAATGAGTACGAGTAGGCTCGGGCTAAACCTTTCTTCAGAATCAGGAAAAATGACAAAAGCATGCGGCAAGTCAGCCAAAAAGAGAAATTTCAGCGAGAGCGAGGTGGAGGTGCTGCTATCATAGGCAGAGTTCAGAAAAAGATTTTATTTGGCAGTCTGTTCTCTGCCATTAATAAATGGAGTGGGAGAGTGTGGCGGAGGCTGTTAATGCGGTGGGGTCCTGACATGCCTTGCAGCAGAATAGGGTTTTTTCTTGTACATTATGCACTTTCTCTTGATTTAAGTGACTCAAATAGTTTACAGTTCTGCTTTATTTCACATGTACATACAGACGGAATGAACCAATGCGCCAAGCAAAAGGTGAGACTATCAAAATTTTTTCCAACTTTACACAACATTAATTTATAAACAGACAAACAGAGACTTGTCAGAAAGCGCTGATTCTCTAATTTAACAGGAAAAACATGTCTCTAGCTTAAACCATTAAGGAC
Source organism: Seriola dumerili (assembly GCF_002260705.1). Lineage (NCBI taxonomy): Eukaryota > Metazoa > Chordata > Actinopteri > Carangiformes > Carangidae > Seriola > Seriola dumerili. Next base: position 944,107 of record NW_019175077.1, read on the forward strand.
TAATGACACTAATGACAGTGCATCTGCACTCCCTTGAGATTCAGAGGGAGTTGACTTTATATTAATTTAACTTATAAATTTGGTGTTAGATTAAATGAATAGTGAGTTGCCACCTAGCATTATTCACTTTTTTGCATCACATATGCACATTGATGGAATGAAAATGCTTTATTAACATAGATAAATTTACCCTCTGATAATGATAGTGTGTCTCTAAATGCCCTTCTAATTCAGTCATTCGCTATGTCCTCTATTGGGGCTTTCAGACAGGAGGCAATTTGCGCTAACGGAGGAGGACAGGGCAAACATAGGCTGGTTTTCCAAACTTCTAGCAGGACACGTCATGGAAGATCCTGCTGTGTTTAGAGTCTATCACTGCCAGCAACAAAGATGCATCTTTCCACTGCTAAGAAAGAAGTGTTAGCACTCACCCCACTAATAACGAGAAGAAAGGGAGCAACAAAGAAGAGGCTGAGGGTGCCCGCTGGTACAGAGAGCAGCATGGGGAAGTCTGTTTCACAGCAAAGTCTATTTTCCGTTTAAGTTTTGGATGCCTTGTTTCTATTGGCTGTGGGGGTGTTATCACAGCGCGCAGAGGTCAAAAGTTCAACTAGATTGAGATTGAACTTTGACCGCTGCATTCGTTGCGTCTGTACTTGTCTGTACTTTGCCTGGCACAGCGACATTCCGTCGTGGCACGCCGCAAGTCATTTGAAAGAATGGGTTTCTGAGCGCAGTGGTGCCATTGCCGTGTTCTGTCTGAAAGCGGCATAAAAAAAGTGCATGCTTTTATGTCCACATGTTTAATTGCATACATGTCCATGGGTTATTTCTTTCCAATAAGGCCCATGTGTCTATGCTGTGTAACTCAAGAGTAGTTGTTTTCACATGTCCGACAGACTCATAAACTAATTCCTAATATTAGCAGTTTCACTGCATCACCTCTAAGCGTCCCCAGTTGACTAAAACCATTAGAAATGTGTGTACCAGCTGGCGTGGAGGAGCACAAATTCTAACATTTAACTCCTGATACATCCGACCGTGAGCATGAAAGCTGGCGTATGCAATATTTTGTGCATACGCAACATTTGGACATAAAGCCCCAGGTCTCCAGACTCCAAAACCAATATGCTAACTTAACAAAGCTGGATACAGAAGCTACCTAGTCATGGACAAAATAAAATGAACAGACGTGACCTCTCCTTTTCAACCTGTCTGAATCTACCCTCATCATACATACAGACTTTCAAGTTTGGTTACCCTTCAACGACACTCAGCACTTTCTTGTATAATTTACATCTGTGTTGCTTTTAATTAGCTCAACGAGTGTAACAAGACTGCTCTGTAAGCTCACTAATTATGCAGTTCATTAGAAAAATAACAATGTTGACTAACAAAATAAGAGGTGGGAAATTGCTTGCAGGAAGGGGGTAATGTGTGTAAAGGTGCAGGTTTCTGCTCACACACATAGTACACGCACAGTGAAAATACATTTACTCCTTTCAAACACTGAGAGGTTCCAAAGAAATCAATCACTTCTGCACAATATTTAATGTCAGAAAATGTCATGTTCCGCAGACACTTTGACATTTGAGGTTTCAGCTGATGTTTGAAAGCTGTGTAAATATAAACCTCAATGTTGTCCATGAATCATTTTGGTGACATCAGGGCCTAAACATTCAAAACTGCTTCCAAAATGTTTTAATGCAATTTATACAAGCCGTACCAACAAATTTAGTAGCAAAACAAGAAAAAAAAAAAAAAAAAGACTGTCAGCTCTTTGCACAGTCAAAATGTTTACTATTTCTACATATAGGCAATCGCTGAAAGCCTATATATGCAAGAGATTCTATGAATACAGCAACTGTTGTCGGTCTGGCTGGCAACATTTTTAGACTCATCAGAATGGAAGCTGCTCAAGGCCTCACCTCAGGCAGGGAGTAACATACAGGTATAAGGATGCCAGAAACTTAAACACAGACACATACTGTATGCCTTCCATATAACACACACACACACAAGTAGCAAAACAAGAGGACTCTAACACACACACGCACACACACACACACACACAGCTCCTGGAACTCTCCCATATAGAAACACACAGTTACACACACCCTTGGGCACATGCAGAAATGAGCATGCATATGCATACGTGCCTGTAACCCTCACACACACACTCACACACACAAAACAGCCATGTATGCCTGTTTAGCAGTCAGTCCAAACTGTGCTGGGAGTCTCTTACTTACCATATGACCTTTTGTCACTTTGCCAGTGACATTTTAAATGTGCTCTCATTCACCTTTGTCAGCAGCCTTGTCTACTGGGCGCTAAACAAAGCAGAGCTACTGAGGGAAATATAAAGACAGAGAGCATGAGAAAGACAGATGATGGAGAAACTGAAAGAGATAAATAAAACAGACCCAAATGAGAAGGAGGGGTCATTGCTGAGAGCAAGCACAGATAAAGACAGGTGGGAAGATTTAGTAGTTGGGTGAGCATGAGCTGAGGTGGTGTGTGAGGGGGCAGAAACAGAAACAGAGAGACAGTTCAGGACGAGAGACTCCAAGAAAGAGAAAGATAGCTATTAAGTGAGACGTAAATGTAAGAAAAGATGGAATGAAAAAAGTGATGAATTGCACGAAAAGAGCAAAATGGCAAAAGGTGGGGGGAAAATGAAAAGAAGGAAAGAGGCAGGAGGGACTGATAACATGAAGTAGCCGAGAGCAGAATCTTCGAAAAGGGCAAGGGTGGGAAGAGAAAGAAGGGGAGTGAGTGTGTGTGAGAAAAAAAGAGTGTGAGAGGGCGAAAATAAAAGAGCGAGGGATGGGGTGTGTCGCTCTGGAAATTACTGCCGTCTATGGTGGAAATGTCACAGATATGTGAGAGCCCATTTCAGAGCTGTGATAATATGTGAGCGCCATTCATCTCCAGCCAGAGGGTGTAGTAGGATCAATAGAGTCTTAGTATTAATAGAGACCCCTCTGCTGCATTAATAAGACAAACTAGGACCAGCAGCACTCACTGACATAAAAGACATTTCCTCTCCTTTCTGTTCTCGCATGCCTGAAAGATCACCATGTTGACAGTAGGGTAGGGGACACTGTTGTTTAACCTAAAGGCCTGACATCATTGGATTGCTGCTCTGTAGCTCTCCAGGACTCCCTGCGGAGGTGTGGCATGGGAGGAAAAAAAGATAGATTTCTATATCTGGAGATCAATGAAGACTCACAAAAACAGCACTTAAGTAGCTGTTTATATCATCTAACATCAGTTTAAAGGTTGGGGCAGCATATTGATGTACCTGCTTTCCCAGTGCTATTCAATCTTCAAGGACATGTGTTCTTCCTCTGGCAGTTCGTTAGACACAGGTGGGAAAGGGTTTCGAGCAGAAGAATGGGAATTATAAAGGTCAAGGGAGGGGTTTGCGCCTCTGTCAGCTTCTGTTTCGTCACTCCCCATAGGCAAGTTGACATTTTGATAAAATGTTCAAAAGGACAATTAGCACATCAGGGGGTGGACTTGCTAATCTGTTCTTGCTTTCTTCATCATCAGCATTAACTGTTTCACCCTTCAGATGTGCACACATGTTGCTGTGTGTTGGCAGGTCAGCTCTAATTCTGTTCACTTGTGTGAACTTCTCTCGTCCTCTTACAAAGTTAGTCCTGTAGGGTTTAAATGATACACTCCCACAGTTCATAACACAAGATCAAGTGTGTGATGACTGCTTCTTTGAGGTTTGTTTAACTCTCTGGCTATTACACACAATTCGTTTGGTTCTGATTTAATCTGACTCAGATTAAACACCCGAAAATGAAAAACAAGCACGTATTGTTTTCTTCGCAAAAACATGTCATATGATTCTAATTCACCGCAGACAAGTGAATACATTTATTTTCATCATAGAGTGAAAAAAAACTGAAATTCTTTCCTTTTTTGGGGGATTTTTCAAGAAACATTTTCTCGGAAGATGTACATCACTTGCTGTGAATCCCTCCTCTGGCTCATGCTGGAGGATGACCAGATGCTTTCAGGCATGCTGAGAGATGCAGTCCCTCCAGCAAGTCCTCAGTCTGCCCCGAGGTCTCCTCCCACTTGGCATGACTTGTTACACTTCCAGAAGGACTATTTGAAGGACATCTTTACCAAAGGAACAACTAGCTGCTCATAGACTACTTATTTTTGTACTGTAGTCTACAGTCTATTTAGACTACATGCGGGGTTGTATTGACCTCTAGCAGTCAGAATCTACCAAAACAGCAACAAACAACCCCAGATGTACTGTCTGATACATATTGGACTAATATTCATTATAAAGAAACTGATTTGGAAACTAAATTTTCAGCAAATAAAGAGGATTAAAATGTTAACAGATTTTTCAGTCGAGATTTAAATAAGACCCTCTAGATGACTATAGGCTTGGAAATATCAAAACTTTATGAGTTGTGTTAATAAAAGGATTCAGTGGTGTGCTCTAAAACTTCAAAAGCTTCGAAACTCTTACTGTTCAATGTGGCAGCTTAACTCTCTTGTGTCAATCTTTAAAGCTGATGATGATGATGATGACGATCCATGAGATTAAACACAAAACCCAAAGCAGAGATAAGACACATCCATACATACCCACAAGCATTACCATGCACAGTCATGATCCACACAAATCCAGTTGGGCAAACAGAGTAGGCAGTGATATTCATACAGTAAAAGAGCTTCATTATCAACAGCATAAATAACTAAGTTAGTAAAGCTAAGCTTAATTTGCCCTCATAAAGAAACACCGCGGGAGATTTTCTTCTGCCAGCATGAAAGAATGATTGCACACAGTCACAAAACACATACTTAAGAATGCGCTGACATGCACATAGACATAGTGTCTACCTGTATGTGCACACACTCACACACGCTCACGCGGCTTTTTGCATTCACATATGTACAGTACACACTGCCATGGAGTAGAAAAAGACCTCAGGCAGTCCACAGGGGGAGCTGATAATGAGAGTGGGAGCAGGGGGACAGAAGTTTGGAGTGTGTGAAGCAAGGAAAGTTGGTTCTCACTTCTGAGGCTGCAAAGCCCACATGGGGAAAGAGGCCATGTCACGAACAGTGAAGCTCTGAAGGAAATGTCAAATCACTGGTGTTTGAAGCTGGGGACGTAGGCATAGCTATGAGTGCAAATGAGTGCGTGTGCATATCTGATAGAGAGATAGTTAAATGGAGAGGAATCCCAGTATTGCATGCACAACTATATTCACGACTATGTGTGTTTGTGTGCCAGTGTGAGTGTGTTTGTGTGTGATGTAGGCCTACAGCACTCACTCAAGAGTGTAAGTGGGTGATCTGAGGCCATGATTTGATCAAAGGCACTTTGATCATGTGGAGGCCTGGTCCAGTACAAAGTACTGTATATGAATTTGCTTCATGGGCAATACCCACACACACATGCTCACACATATGAACACAAGCACTAAAGCAGTGGGATAATGGGAGAGCAATAACACTGGGGGCCCAATGTAATGGCAGCTAAATTTAATCCCATGACAGCTCCCAACTTGAGTGGAGAAAATCAATCAATGCAAATGGAGGCTCAAATTGCCACAGTCAAATGTTAAATGACTAGCAGAATGACGTGGCACTGCACGAGGCCACTGTTAGTGTCTTTCATTCTGTCTCATTCTGTCTGTTTTGCCCCTCACAGTCCAGTGATTGTCCATATCAGGTATTCACTTCCAAAATATTGCATCCATCTTGAGTAGCCAAATGATTATATTTACTCTGAAATATTAAGTGTGCACAGCTGTGACAAAGACTTCTCAAGCGGTCCAGAGCATCATTTTTACATTTTTTCTTTTTTTTCCTTTCTTTTTTTCCCCCAGATATTCATTGCACTATCTCACCTTTGTCTTCCCTTGCAGTGTTAATAAATGTTTCTTTCCAGTCTACATGCTGTATCCACAAAGGTGAAATGTTCACCTTGGCACCTTTTTCCTCAACGTATCACTTTTTTTTCATTTCTGTTTGTCACCCACTGAATTTGTATTGCCACCACACACATCTCAGACTTTATCTCTATTCCTCTTCCCCTCTTTTTCTTCCTTCCCTGTAGAAACACAAAGTGAACTATCTTCTCGATCATTTCCTGCTCACAGCGGCACTTTTACACAAATATCTCTGCTCCGTGTTTTCGTCTTTTACTTTTTCTTCTCAGTTCTCTTCGTTGCTAACTCCGCTGACCATTTCTGTAATTGTATTATCACTTTTACCTCTGAAGATGACGACATGCTACAGTGGTGTGAAGTGCTGTGATTACAAGGAGAAAAAGCAGCTGTGGTTTTTCTGTTGGGGGGGGGGGGGGGGCGGCCAAAAAAAGGCACTTCAAAAACACAAGTGCTGGTGTGTTGTGTTAAAATTTCAGGGGTAATAAAACACTTTCTTGGTAAATCCATTATTCTGGATGCTTTCAGCCACTAAAAATTACAAAAAAATATATATTCTCTGGGAATTGTGACATTTATTTTGTCATTCTTTCAGAATACCTATTGATAAGTCTTTACAGTAAGAGAGGGAAGGAATTACAGTTCCAAAATGCATACATGTCCATTACTGATGATGATGAAAAAAAAAAAGAATAAAAATTATTCTGTCAAAAACACAAAAATTTTTGTATATTGAGTTTTTACAGTCAAGTGCTGTGGTCCACCTTCCTCCCCAACGCCCAACAGTAACCTCTGTAGCTGGTGTGCGGCGTCAGTACCTTAGACCTCCTCTTCGCTTACAGATTCAGCTGACAGCAGACAGCGGAGTGTAGTGGAAGTAAAGTGAGAGCGAGACTGAAGTGTGAATGTGTGGCGCTGGTGGTTCAACATGTTTTTTGTGGTATGTGGAAGAGTCAGCACCAGAGAACAAGCACAGCGGCTTTCAACTGGAAAAGTGAGTGCAGCAGTGCAAGCACTGCAGCCAGGGTATCCATGCAGAAACATGCCAAGAAAAAGAAAGAAAAAAAGAGAGAAAAAAACAACAACATTTTTATACATATTGTATGCACAAACATGCACATACAGAAAAATGCAGATAAACAGTAAATATATGCGCATTCACTCACATCGTAAACTCATATGTTATTTATAAATCCATGCATTCTTCATTCATTCAGCCATGATGAATATTCTATGAGGAGATAAAAGGGGGTTTGCCCTGCCACTCCACCTCGATGATGTAATTCACTGACACCACACTGGCCCAGTAAATACCACATACTGACACAAGCACTGGCAACGCGCCTGTATGTACAGGATCTGTGAATGTAACTGTCTCTCTCCTCACATTGCCTTCACTTTGAATGAATGCATCATGAAGTGCCTAAACAAGGACATTTTCATTGCCAGCTGCATATTTGTCTCTATCTGCAAAATCGTTTTAATCTTTGAGTGGGTTTTGAAAAAAGGAAAATAAACAAAAAAATAAATAAAAACATTCAAAGCAATTTAAATGGTTTGTCTACAGAAATGTGGTACAAGGCTGACAGAGCATTTGAGGATTTGTTGAGGCTTGGTGATTCACGCATATGACTAGTGTTAAGATTTTTCACACCCTGCATCAAAGCACTTTGATCCTTCCTTTCACTTTTAATCCTATAACCCTGCCCTTTGTGTCAGGGTAAGTGTTTTCATATGTCCTTGAGTGTGCGTGCATGTGTGTGTGTGTGGCCTTGTTTTACTATATTCGTGGAGTCTGACAGCCAGACCGCCATTATACTTGATTAAGACTTGGGTTTAGAATCACATTTAGGTTAGGGTTAGGATAATGGTTGGGGTTCAGCATTCAGTAGTGATGGTTTAGGTTTGGTTAAGGAGCTAGGGAATGTATTATCTCAATGACAGGTCCCCAGTAAGACAAATGCGTGTTTGTGTGTGTGTGTGTGTGTGTGTGTGTGTGTGTGTGTGTGTGTGGAGAGAGTCAAAGGGATACATTTATTAAACTTTTAAAAATGAGTTTGAACTTGAGGTAAGACAACTATTGTGATTAGGCGCTATGTAAAGACAGATAACAGACAACTAATCTACATGTATGCAAGACTCTATGAGAATATAGGGATATAAAAGGAAAATGAGGCATTCACAGAAAAATATACCAAACATCTTAATTACAAAAGCTCTGTTACTTGCAACACTGATTGTAAAATAAAATCAAAATACCGACAACAGGACTTCTTTTCTTTTTTCCCCTCCTTCCCTTTGAACGTCTAAAGTAACTTTTCAGATTTAACCTGGCAATTACACTTTGGACTAAAGGAAATTCGGCTTTGGAACACGATCAAATGATTGCAACAAATTGGCTATGATCACCAATACACAAACTTGTCCACTGTTCGGACTGCCCTCATTGGGTACTACTTTTGCAATTAGTCAAAAAGGATGCAAGGCGTGTACTTAGTTTACGTCTTGCTTTGTGGAATGTGTAGGTTATGTCTGCGGCCACCTTGACTCCTCATTCATGTCACTGGGACACCGACAGATCTGAAGCAGCTGTGAGTACACTGGGATTTGTCCACAGTGCTCTGTTTGACTGCAGCCTGAAAAGATGCCAAAATTGATTTGTGTTAGTTTTACTTTCTGTCTCCCACACACATGACGAAAACCCTCTTCTACCAAATTTAATCTCAACACAAACACCTCTCACCTCACTCAAGACACATTCAAAAAGCCTTTTTACTTTGTGTACTCTTCATATTCATGCATTTAGAAGTGGCAAAAATAAATTCTGAAAGGGTTGCTAATCAATGTAGCTGCTTAACCCGCCCCCTCTACTGCTTCCCCCATCCACAGTACAGACACAAGTCTCCTTTCATGAGTGTGTGTGTGTCTCAGAGAGCAAGAGAAATGAACGTGCTAAAAAGTATGATCCGTGCACTGAGAGACAGGAAGCGAACATAGACAAGAACAGAGAGAGAGAGAGAGATGCCTGAAAAGAAAAAGAGGGAGGAAGAGAGAAGCAGGGGGCCATTCATCTGATTCCAATGTGAGGTGTTAACATAACCTTTCTGTAAAAACTAATGGAAGGTGTCAGCACATGCGCTGTAGAAGAGAGATAGAGCACAATAAAACAGCATGGAGCACTGAGGGTAGATTAGGTGCATCAGAGTATGTGTCTATTTCCTCTCTCATTGATCCTCCATTGCGTGCTTAACAGAGGTATTGATTATAAATTGAGACTTGTTCTGCCTGAGCTGTGCATATATACCTCTTATCAAAAGAAAGTCAAGAGGCCACTCTATGATTCATATTATGTTTTAGTCAATGGAACAAGGGCCACTCCCTTTAATTTACTCGCCTCTTAAACCATAATACACACACAGCAGGATTCTGTATGTCAGTGAGAACGTGTTAAAACATTGACAGACTGGAGGATGCTACCAGGAGCGAGTTCTCATCAGTGGACAAGGGCAAAAGTTGTCGTGACGATCCCTCCTAGCAGGAGAAAACAAATCTAAGATGGTAGAGGTCAAAGAAAGCTTCAAAGCTGAACCTCAAAAGGTGAGAAAGTCAATAAAAACTTTCCTCCCCGGTATCAGTTTGCATTTACAAACATTAGGATGAATACTGCATATAAAGTAGATAAGTTTCACTCCGTCAATATGTGCTTATACTAGTGCAGTGACCGTTCAAAATGCGCTTGTTATCTCATTAACAGTTCAATATCTTTATTCAATAATCCAGTCATCGTCATCTTATTTCCACTTTACTGCTGTGTTATGATATTAATAATAATAATAATGATAGACCCTGTTTGTCAGACACCTGAGCAGAAAATACTGGTCCACAAATTCAAAAAGATTGCTGTGACACATATGCTCATACATAAAACTAATGCAGTATAATACAACAGGCCTGCAATAAATCCTCCCTTCATGAGGATTATAATGTTCAGTGTTTATGCCTTGACCTTGACCTAGGTTATGTTACCATAACAACAGCTGCGCATAAATTATTTCCTCAGCCTGCTAATAATCCTAATACATCATGCTTGGATAGGGATAAAAATTAAACAAAATGGTGCTGTCTTGCCGTCACTGCGTCTTAAACAAAGCGCTCCAGGATACTTTCGCTTCCAGTGACCGGTGCATAGCTGTTGTACTGCTGTGATAAGCTATTTCCAATTTGCAGAGCTTGAGTCTAAAATACTCCCACACTTCAGATGATCCTGTGCAGCTTTTGTAGCTGCAGCTTGCATGCTTTGAACAGGCAATCGATGATGTCGGTTACGTGGTTGCGTTGCCCCAGCCCTAACCGACTGTCATTTAATGTTTCTCTTTTCATGTTTCTCCAGAACCGCTCATCCATAAAAACGTCACAGTCAAATTTACTGTACAGATATGAGAGTGGTATCAGTCTTCTCATATAACACTCTCACAAGAAAGTGGATGAGCGCATTTTCCCAAAGTGTCGAACTATTTCTTTAATTCTTCTACCAGGTAGGTGGTAAAGTGTTGGAAAGTCTGAATGTACTTTGGCTCGAAAAACAGTTTGTTTAAATCCAAAAGATTTTTGCACCACTATAAACACTGCCTGTCTATGGGGCTCAGTGGTGAGTAAACCAGTGAGTATTTGCATGGCCCTGTGCCCACATAACGTGGATGAATAGGTCCACTGTCCTGCTGCAAGACTCTCCCCTCCCTCTGCAATTCAAGAAGGTAATTGAGTGTTAATCGAGTGTTTCCTCAGAGAGGAAAAACAACATAAGCAAATGAAAACACAAAACAAAACACTGGGCGCCTGTTCAACATTCAACAGATTCAACACTTGTCAGTGAACAACTGTCAGTGTCCATCATGAGGTTGTGAATGTCTCTCTGGCCAAAGCAGATATGACAAGCTCAGTCTATGCTGCTATCATTCGCTCCCCCTCTCTTCTCTCTCCTCCTCTATCTCCTCTGTCCCCATCCTTTCCTGTATACTTCACTCTCATCACACTATCATTCTCCTCAAATTTTCCCGTTTCAATTCCGCTGCCTCAAATTTTCTCCCATTGCCTGATTCTTTCGGCATCAGTTGTTCATGTTCTTGTTCTTACTCATCTGTCTCTTTATTTCTCCCCCTCCTCTCATTTCTGTATGCAGGTCACCATGGCTCTGGGTGAAGCAGCACAACAGTACAAGAAAGAGCAAAAGAGAAAGGGACACAATGAATAGTAATTTATCGGAGGAGGAAGCGGAAGAAATAGCTTCTTTCCATCTCTCTCCTTGTATTGCCCAGCAGGATTACACATAATGTATGCACACCCACAAAGTTGCTCTGAGACAAAAGGGCAGAGAGATAGTCAAAGAAAGAGACAGATGGAAAGAGAGATACAGAGGGGGTGAGAGAAAAAGGGAGACAGACAATTCAGGGTTCAGTTCACTCATACAGTTCTTCCAAAGTAAGTTTATGTGAGAGAAAACTGTGTTACTTATGCATTACTTATTTCCTCCTTTGTGTTTTATTCTCTTTGCTCCATCCATCCCACTCAAACACACACATAAACTCATTTTATCAACATTAAAGTACAATAACAATTACCATGGGAATACACCAGCGGGATTTCACTCGGCCTTTTATAGGCACACCCCTACTCATATGGGAGGCAGTGCAACGTGGAGAATGAGATCCTGTCCAAAACCAATTTGACTGAGATAACGTACTAGTAAAACCGCCAGGGACCACCATTCCAGTACGATGTCATTTTTCTCCCAAAAGAAAATCAAACTGCATACTGATTGAGGAGTTCAGATGACATATCTTAGTGGTTCAGACAGTTTTATTAATACACTGTCTCACTGACAAATACGCTCTTTGATCTGCTTCAGACAAAAAAAAAAAAAAAAGAAGAGGATCTGCAGTAGTCTCCCCAGAGCTGAAAGTGCTATCAATCTTCTTATTGCACAACAGTGAGGTGATCAAAGAGCTTAATTGTGTTTCTTTCAGGAGGAATCTATGAGACGGAGAGAGACTATATGAGTATGAGTCTGTGTCACATGACTTTCTTTTCTGTCTCACAGTGTTATCTTCTGTAAAGTAATGCCACAAAAGTGCAATCTATCATAACTTAATATTAGTTTAGGGAAGTAAATCAAATAGAAACTTATTTGTAGTCCAACTTCAGTCATCTCATATCAATTTCAAATCAATCTTTGATGTTGCGTATGTAAAGAATATATTGTAATTTGTTTTTGAAATAACACATTAAATGTTCCCCAGGGGATCATGTTCCCTAAGGAAAGGAATACAGTCATATTTTCCAAGTAGCCCCAATTGGCGCTTTCAGTATGTTACTGTGTTAGTTTAAGTGTTAATCTGGATATCAGTGTTAATGACTGAAAACATAATTGGCTGACAGCACCGATGAATCTCATCAAACCTCCTTCTCTCACTTTCCTGCATCAGATGGTTGTTGGAAACAGCAGCCAATCACCAAGCAGAAAACTGATCCTGTCCCTGGTTCGGAGATGGAGAAGCATGTCAAATAGATAGAGGTTTTATCTTGTTTCACCTCAACAAGACGCCCGACACCGCAATTGCTGGATTAAATAACTGTTCACAAGAGCCTGCGTGTGTCCAGGAAAGACAAGAAGACTTGGAAATGCATGCACACACACAGCAGACAGCGGCTGCTGTCACAAAGAGCAGGGGCAGACTGATAAATCTCGTATGCAAACTTTTAACCTAGTTGGTGTAGTTTAAAAATTAATAAAGATTTAGAAAACTGCACAACCTATTTCTCCTATTTTCATAAACTATTTTAGTGAAATTCAACAGTTTCTTTTTCCAGGATTGCCTCTATAGGCTGTTATAGAACAATTGTTGTCATGCTTAAAAGAAACAACACTGACTGTTGGATGGAAACAGGAAGCAAACAGCAGTCTCTCATGTTGAAATCCAGTGCTTTGTCAACCCTGCATCTCTGAATAAAATTTGTTGCCTTGTAATTACATCACCTGATTTTCTTCCTTTGCTCCTGTCATAATTACTATGGCAACATTGCCACCGCTAGATGTAGCTTCACAATAAAAAGTAACTATGGGTTGTAATAAGTTGCTTTCGCAAACGAATCATACGGTCGTTTTTTGTGGGAGTAAAGTCTGTCAGAATAACATCAAAAACACATTATATTAAATTTTCGGATCTGTTTTCCATATGTGGAGGAGCCTGGCCTTTCTTTCCCATTTTAAAAATATGTATGTAAATGTTTTACCTAGCCTGTGCTGCCGTAAAAGCAATACAGACAGGGTTACAGCTATATATTGTATTCAGTGATTCTCTCTACATTGGCCTGGAGAGATAAAGCACATACGGTACATAAAAACAAACACACTTGCAAACAGACACACACACCCTTTGAATCTTTAGAAGAACAGGCTTGCAGTGGAACAGTGTCGACATAATCAGAATGGAAAGCCAGATTGAGAGCCCTCTATCCAACTGTCTGGTAAAAATGATAATAACACAACAGTATTTGGGTCGTGAGGAAGACTCAGACAGAGTGAGGGTGAAGAGGGCACACCTACTTTATGAAGACTATTCTTCAAAGTTTGACAGCTGCAGTCAACCTCAGACTCTGAGTATATATGAGTTTAAATGTCTCCTTATTTTCCAAAACTATTCAATCCAACAATTGGCTGTACACTACACTACAGACTTCCCAGTTGTCAGTAGTGCCTGTATATGACTGTGTATAAAAAGTTTAATCACATTTTAAGATGCATGTGTTCAAGGATATGTGACAGATTTGTGTGAATGTTGAAGAATATTCTCTGATTTGCCTGGTTGTATGACTGTGCATGTGAACGCACATAAGTGCACGTGTACACGTGTGCGTGCATGTCTTTGTACCGCCCTCCACCCACAGGCTTACAGTCAATCCCACTTTGGCAGAGTAATGGCCCAGGTCTTGATTGAAGTTACCCTTCATTAGTAGGAGAACAACGTTAAAGACGGGATAGTTTGGATGAAAGTATTAGGCTGTAATTCAGAGGGGCTGAGTTCTTTATCAAGTCGTATATGAGAGAGAAAGAGCCTAATGGTTTGAATTGCTGGAAAATTATAGCTGTGATTCACACTTCAAAAGACTGATTTTCCCTTGGCCTTTCTGCTTAGATGTGTTGAACTCTCTTTAGATCGGGGCTGAACATCCCAGATACACTTTCCAACCCTAATTTCAGGCCTATGCGCTCTCTCATCTTGACCTCTGTGCTCTTGTAAGAATCTAAAAACACTGTCACAATTTGCTTGATACACAGGATATAGAAGTTACTTCAGCTTCCTTTATGACTATCAATGCCATATTCTATAAAATGGTGTTCTAGAGAACTTGCGCTTTATCGTCATGCCCCCTTTGACAAGCTTCAACCCTTATTTTTAAGGGAGTGTCCAAATGTCCAAGTGCAGCAAGTTATGGTAGAAAGGAGATATTAATAAAGGAAATTTTCACAATAGAAACACTGTACTGTGGTGTCCTGGAGCAAACTAACTAGGGTATTGTATACTATGGCTGAGCATATGTTTTGGCCTCCCTGTAGGAAGGTCAAAGAAAAGTCACCTTTGAACAGAACCAATAAAGTTTCACAAAACACCAATTACTGCAGGATGGTACAGTGTGGCACCAACAAAGAAACCCTGCAAAGTGTGTTTTTTCTTTTAACCTTGTAAATTTTTTGAAAATTCATTCACACTTGTAAGTCCTTGGTTAAATGTAACAACACTCAAAGTGTAGAGCAATTAAAAGCAAGATTTTCATTTATTTTTGAGAGACAGTACACAGAAAAACTTTCCCACATCCAGTATAATAAGAACCCATGACCTCTTGCTTTAGACTTAACTCCTGCCTCAGGACATAAAATCTTGCAAAATTACCACCACTCAACAGCTGATTAAGACTGAATAGCAAAGCGAATGCTATTTTCAGGTTAATCTACTGACAAGGTTCAAAGCTCTAACTGTGCCAATTAGGCATGGTCTTCCTTCCCATGTTCAAGCACCTTTAAGGCCAGCGGGTGCTCATCAACCCTCCCCCCCTGCTGTGAATGTGTTGCTGTGAAGACCTTGGGTTACAGGAAGTAAGGGATGATGCAAGCCCCCTGCAAATGGATACCAAGAATCCTGAGCGACTTCTGGTGAAGAAGGGGTAGTGCTCTTTGAAAACTGCGTATGTGTGCATGTACCTGTAAGAGTGTGGTGGTGGGTGTGTGTAGGTGTGTTGAGGTGTGAGAGGGCATTGGTGGGGAAGGGAACGCTGAACACAGTGGATGACTGGGGAAGGCGTGTGAGAGAGAATCACATGGCAAGACGAAGAAAAAGTGAGATACAAACAGAGAGAAACAAGCTCACCAGCAGGGAAACTGGAGAGTCAAAGTAAGGTAGACAGTCCTTCTTTCAAACATGACACCTTTAAACGACTCACAACCCTCCTTCCACCTTTATCTCCATCATCTCTTTAATCTCTAGGCCTCTTTCTCTGCCTCTTATTCAATCTCTCCATCTGTCCATCTCTATCTCTTTATCTCTCTTTACGTCTTAATGTCTCTCTCTTCCATCTTTCAGTGTGTCTTTCTCCATCTCTGTTTCAATCTTCACATCTGTTCTCTTCCCTGAACCAATTAAATGCTGTTTGCAATTATCCTCTTCACTTTGCATCTCCTGGTCTCAGAGAGCCTTGTTTGTGTGTGCATGTGTTTGTGGCTCTTGGGGCAAAAGGTGCTCTTATTTTCATCCATAAATTTAGCTGTTTTCTTTTGCACTCTCTTGGAGTTGTCACCATTTGCACACATACACACACACACATGTGGAGGTACAAGCACACATGCTAGGAGTCTGTACACACTCACTGAGGGGGGGGCAGTTTTTCGCGTTCAAAGGAACACCTCTGTCAATTTTCAGGGCTTTACTCCTCCTGAGAACATTTTATTGTTCTTGAATGCAGAAGTGAAAGTGGCAGCCTTGACTGTGGATATAAATAATGTACATAACTCCTGCTGTAACAATGCTCAGAATACCATCTTCCACAATGGTCCATTAGAGACAAAGGTGTGGGTAGGGTATATTAACCTTGTGTGTGAGATATCGCAGGTGTTTAAGCCATATAAAAAACACTAGCTGTTGTGGCTCTTTTCTGCAGAACACACCTCAGCCTGTCTCATGAAACTTCACAGCAGAATACCACACTGTGATGTTGATCACATATCCAGGCCGCTGTGTGATGTGCATTTTAAATGAGCACCACTGTAACTACTTCTGTGTCAACGTCGTGCTGCTTTGGAATGCTGCACATCCACTCAGAGCCCCTTTGGGAAGAATGAGGAAATGCAGAAAATGGAGAGAGGAAGAAAAATGAATGAAGATGGAGTGGAGGTGTGAGAATGTAATTATGAGAGAAAGGGTGACAGGGGCGGGATAAGAGAGAGACTGAATGAGCCTTTAGTGAACAACCAATGAGCTCTCCATGGTGCTGAACTCACAAATGACTCACGCAGCAGAGACTCTCCATTGTCATGCATGTTCTCAGTAGTAGCAGCTGTAGATGCTTCGATAACAAAGATGCAGTAACAACAGAAGTAGCAGAAGTAGAAGAAGCATCATGATAACAACAAAGCAATATTATAAGTATAGTTAGTAGTAGCGGAGGTAGTTAATTATACATGAAGAGTGCTGCCTGTTGTGGCAACAATGACAGTGGTAGTTTCAGTGGAAATAATACCAATAAGCTGTGTAGTGCTGAAACAATATGTTGATCGACAGAAAAATAATTGGCAGCAATTTTCAGAGCAGTTATTTTCCAAGCAAAAATGCTAAACATTTTATTACTTCAACTATTCAAATGTGAGAAATTGCTAGTAAATTAAAGACATCACCTTGGACCTTTTGAGCAATGATAACAGGTATTTCACAATTTTTTACTTTATTAATTAAGAAAACAATTGTGGATTGCAACCCTGAAGCTATGTGGAGTGAGTGATAGCAATTTGTTTTACATAGTCTCTCTTTGTGGTGCTGGAAAACTCTGATTTAATAAAATCATTACCCCTTATTTTTTTTTTACTAGTTTACAGTGGAGGACTCTGGTGATCATAGTCCAACAGTGGAAACCTTTAGTGTTCACTTACACAGCATAAGCAGTCAAAAAATATCTAATACAAAATGCAAAGTCTGCGGTCCAATTGGACAATGTGATTCTGATCAACAGATATTATCATCTCGAAAACCTTGATGTGCCAACAATGTTTGTTAATTGATGTAGAAAAGTCAGTTCTGTGATATATTTACTGTACCTTGAGACGAAACAGTGGTACAGCAGTTAAGACTTAACTTAGTTAAACACTGAAAAAGTTACAACTTATTTAATCTGTCAACATTTGTCAGAGCCGACTTATTTGTTGGTGGGTGTATTCCATGTGGTATAGTGATATAATCTGTATGTTGTATAATGTCATTAGATCAGAATACTCCAGCCATGATGATGGTGATGTTATTGTTGGTTATTATGATGAAAATATGGAGAGGTATCCACTGAGAATCAAGAAGAAAGGCTGTTTAAAGCAGACATGTTGACAAAGGATTTTTCAGAATCTCTTCTTCTTCTCTACCCACTCATTCATTTGGTTTGCATTATGTCTTATCCACTTGCCTAATTTTTTTCTGATCTCTCTTTTCTCTCCATTCTTTATCTCCTTCTCTTACTTTGTAACCCATTTATGTCTCACTGTCTGTTTTCACTTTTTTTTTTTGTTTCTGTTCGCTCTCACTCGGAAGCAGACCGTATTCACCAAAAAGTGATGAAGTCTAGACAGTAGTAATGAGATCCCTGTGACTCATTTCATCTAAATAGGGCACGTCCTGAGATCCCTCCGCTTCTGTATGTGTACAGACACACATCTGCATGCTGCATAAATGTGTGTATGCATCTGTATGTCAGACTGTAGCTAATGTGCATACTGTAAGTGTGTGTGTGTGTGTGTGTGTGTGTGTGCGGCTGAGAGTGTGTTGGTTTAAAAGGAGAGGTGGTAAGCAGAGAGTCCCTGGGAAAGCTGAGGAGGGTATCCAAGCAGCAAATTAAAACTGGCCTTTTTCACTTTTAACTGTCCATCATGAAGGATGGATTTAGAAAAACCTCACCCATTTAAAGAACTGGAGAGGAAACAGACACAGACACACCCACATGCATGATGTCATACAGTTTAAAAAGTAGACCCCCTCCCACCACCACCTCCCAAGCACACACACATAGTCACAATTTCTCTCACATCATTAAGCACTGAGCATTATCAATATCCAATCTCAGCCCCATGTAATTAGTCTATATAGATTATTTATTGAACACAATCAGGCGGCAATATCTCAAAAACTGACATCAGCGATAAAGTCATTTCTGCTGATCAAACATCTGCTGATGTGAACCACTGTAGACAATGGCAGCTTTCTAACGATGGGTGAGCACTACACAGTTTCTGGCAGAGCTCCTAAATAAATTCAATGTAATGTTGCATTTGTAAGGGAGAAATCTGCAAGGGGCGAGTTTCTAGAAGTACTTCTGTTCCGGTCTTTAGAGACTGATTTTTCCTTTGTGCTGAAAGTCTGCCAGACTGTGTCTCAGCAAAACCATATATTTGGTAAGTTAGCATTGTTCCACTATATTCAGGCTGGATGGGTTCATTGCAGATACCTCTTAACAATAACAACCTGCAATCAGTATGAATATGTAAATTTTAAGTAGATTTAAGAAGGATTTTTTATATTTACATGTCATGTTTCCTGGATGTTCCATAACCCATCATGACTTATTATTCAATAATAAAAATGTAAACAACCTTTTCAAAATCATAAAATTGCAAAAATAGTGGCCTAACGCACACACCTACTGCAAGTGACCATGCTGCAATGCATATTAAGTTAGATTTAGCAGAAGAGAAAATGAAAAATTATATCAGATACATATCAAATATACCAGAGAGCCATCCATTAAACCTTAGTATAGTAAGAATTTAGGTTTTACAAGGAAACAATTATAATATCAACATTTTGTTAATGTTCTTTTAAATCAGTTTCCTGTCAAGAGTGGACCTGCAGTGTCATTTCTTTACCATTTAGTTTAGTTTAGTTTTATTACAGTGTTCCTTTTTCTACTGTATTTCCCATTTGTATGTAACAGCTGTAGCCAGGAAACATATTAGTTACTTCTTCTGAACAGTTTGCAGGATATTGTATGTATCATGTATCATCCTGTGTCTGTATAACTTGGTGTAAATGTGAGAAGATGACAGCACAATCTCTCTTGTGAATACCAGGTCCTCTCTACCAGTCATCATCCCTTAGCTTCAGGCAATACAAATTAATCTTGCAGTGTTCATCATAATAATAGTGAAAAAAAAATTAAAATCCTACCAAAAAGCCACCAGAAAAAAAAAGTCTAAATTATCAAAATTCCCTCAAGCTGTTTCAGAAAGGTCTCACATTATTACAACACTGTCATGTGATGCAACTGATACAGAATCGATAGTAATAGTATAATGTTAATTAATTCGAGAATGTTAATTCACGTATTTGCTGGTGTGTAGTTTAAAGGAAATGAAACTGTTTCACTGGAGTTTCTGCAGAGATAAATAGCGCTTGATGTTTTACACCTACAGTAAATTGCATGGAAATATAAATATAAAACCTCCACCACTTCTGTTCTACTGCATCTTTGTGTTAGTTCCCACCACTTATGCAGTGTTAGAGAGTCGTTGCTGAGGTGGAAGTTTCCAGTCGAAGTGTACTTGTTTTTCATTCAGTGTATTACCTCTTTTATAATGAGGCACACAGTTAAAAAAGATAGTTTGACAGAGGGGAGCAGATGCAGCCTCCCATGAGCATTACATTTCACTCCTAAGTTTACCGGTGCTCTAAAGGAGGCAGCCTTGGCAAAACCCACTGTTCTCTTTCTCTTGCACCTTTCCAAACCTTTTAGAATTAATGATCATACTATCATCGGTCACTGCATTACTAGGAACTGCGCCATAACAATATTTTGATTGCACAAAATTTCTTGCAATTTTGCACTTTCAGTAACAATAAATAGATTCCCTTCTATAATAGGCTTGAGTGCAATGACAATGGCAGCCACTCCTCCCCATGTCACACCCTCCCTTTTTCCTCATCTTTCATCATTCTGTACCACCAGTAGTGGCTCAATTATATAGTGACCACAATAGACCATGAATACCAATTTGAGGGGAGATGACGGGAGGGTGAGGGTGGCTGGGTGTGGATGTGTGGGTTAGAATTCCTGCTAGCCAGCAAAATTGAGAACGACAGAAGCTTGGCCTGGTTTCCCCTCTCTGGCGCCGCTGTAATTCACCTTGCGTCACCTCTATCTCATCCTACACTACGCTGCACTTCAATCTGCCAGTATGCCTCTCCCTCATCTTCCACTCTTTCTCTCTGTGTCTTTCTCACCTTCCCCCCTCAGCCTCCTTCCCCACCCTAAATCTCATATTAGTCATTCAAATGTAAATGATGCTTAAAATAATTATCTGACCTGTTGCCATCAGGTGGAATGAGGATGCAATCTGTGCAGGCAGATTCTGGAGTGCCCCTTTGCATGCCTAGTGTGGGTATTAGTTTGTGTATGATTGTGTGTATGTGTGATCTAATCTATATTCCCTGCGAGGTTATGGTTTGTGTTTTGTGTTTACTGTGTTTATGTATATGGCCTCTCAAGACACCAGCGTTTCTCACTCCCCCTCTCTGTCTCTATGTCTCTCTGTCTCTCTCTCTCACAGTCACACATTCAGTTGGTTGCTCCACTTTCTATCCTTCCTCCCCCATCAGCCTTCTCTCTATCTCTCTATCCCTCTATCTGTGGGAGGGATGAGGTGACCATCTGTTGTTCAGAAAGAGCTTGAAAGGGATTGAGGGGAGAGAGAGAGAGTCAGACAGAATGGGGGAGAGCGAGCAGTGCTGTGATATTGTAATTGCAGTCAAAGTAGAATTGAACTGAGGGGAAAAGAGAGGAGATATGTGTGGTGATAGTGTCACTGCAGTCGCAGGTAGAGAGGGATTAACAGAGAGTGAACGAAAGACTGAGTAAAAAACAGAGGGAGGGAGAGGTGATATGATATTGTCATTGCAGTAAGGCAGGCAGTGGCAGGCCCTTAGTCTTTGATTTATGTCTCCTTTGCAGTTTGTGTGTGTGTGTGTGTGTATATGTGTGTGTGTGTGTGTGTGTGTGTGTGTGTGTGTGTGTGTGTGTGTGTGTGTTTGTGTGTGATTTATTGTTCGTTAACGCTGAGGAATTAAACCTTGTATCCCACTGAGCTGCGCACATCAATTACCAACCCAACAAACGGCCAGGCCTCGCCTCAGTTCACCTTTAATGAGAAGAGGTGGCAAGTGACACACACACACACACACACACACACACACACACGCAATGATAGAGACTCATGCGCATACACACAAACACTGAAGCCCCCAAGCGCTCACTACTTTATAAACATTTATATGCAATATGTGAAAACTTACTAAGTGTGAGTGCACAGTTCTCTTGGCAACACGTACATTATGAGACCACTGAACTTTAATTGAACTTTACTTAAGGCTTTTATCATGAGGAGAGAGGCATGTGTGCATCTTGACCTCCAGGTGAACTTCATATAGTGGCTCCCACTCTAAATAAATAAGATTAAATTAACCAATATTGAATATCCTTCAATAAGACTTTGATTTCCAATAGGGTAGTTTAAGGGTCTATCTGAGAGCCAATTAAACACATATAACAAGGTAATCTAATGAAATGTTATAAGCATAATGCTATTATCTAATTTGCATCAATAATAGCACCAGGGGTTTCAGACAGTTTAGTGACCATATGCAAAACAGGATCCAGAGCACAAACTGTGATAGATATAATTTGTGCTTTGATACCCTGTCAATTGAATTTGACTTCAGGTAATTTGTTTTTGAATGGAGAAAATAATATTAGAGGTGTTTCTGAACATGAAATGACAAAGTCAATGAGAATGAAGGAGGAGATACAGGTTCCATCCCTGAGGGAGACTTTTGTCCAGTATGGGAAATGAAATGTTTGCCTTTGTAGTCAAAGATAAGATTTCTGGCTGAGATAGATGTGTTTGCCCTACACCTTGGAGAGAGTAACACTTTGCTACAGTGGCTGCCACTGTGAGAGAGAAGTCAAATTACATACAACGAATAAATACTACACTATGAGGGTAAAGTGAAAGTGCTCATTAGAGAGGACATGCAGGGCTAAAAAAGCATTGTCTTCCTTTGATTTTCCTTCCTTTTTTTTTTATGGGACAACAGTTGAAAATACATTTGTGTTGACATTCTTGTTAGAAATATATGCAAAGCAGTTTTTTTTTTTGTGAATACTTATTCATCTTTGGGATGAGGAGGGATTTTCTACCCTAATTTGTCAGGAGAAAAGAGTGCTTTGCATAAATCTGAATAAAAACCTCTAATGTTGTTTTTCATTATTATTACTGTTTTCTCTATTTAATTTATTGAGTCACTGTTCATCTTGGTGCAGCCTTTGACATGCCCTTTTTTAAGTGGAATGACCAGAGACTACCATGGTTACATTAAACCCTGGGAAATGATGTGACTTATCATTAGAGGTGTTAGACTGTTTGACAGAGGAATGACTCAGCAATCCCTCCTCCCTCTGTAAACCCTTTCCATCTCTACTTGCAGCATTTATTTTTCTTGATGTCTAAACATGTCTGGCCAGATGTATCCTAGATAAGTGAGCAGAGCATTACGACAGCAGGGATATAGGTCACTAAGCCTGGAAAACGTCGCTTAACAGACTTGTTGAGTGGGAAATGAAAGACAAAGAGGGGAAAAGAGAGGGAAAGCGGGGAAGAAGAAAAAGAGACAAACAAGAGCTATTTAATGAAAAATGTAGGAGGAGAAATAGAAGTACTGTGTGTAAGACAGAGGGCAGAGGGATGTGAAGTTGAGAAGGAGTGATAGGAGAGAAGGAAAAAGCAAAGAGAGATATAGCAGAAGATAGCGAAGAACCTGCAGAATGAGAATCTGCTACTATTTCTTCTCTCCCTCTTTCATTCCCTATTTTTGTGTCCTTCTCTCTCAGTCTCTCAGACACCTCTCCAAGGCAGCTAATTACATGTATGACTTTTCAGATTAAGTTGTGGAGAAACACTGCATCTGCGTAAGCGTTGAGAGCCCACTGGCATGTTTGCTTCTTTTTGTACCTCACAAATAGGCATAAGAGAGCTGAGAACACACTCACACTTTCACGCAAACTTCCATGCTCCGTGCTCGCACACAAAGAGTGAAACAAACAGCCACACTCTTGCACAATTGAGGAGAGGAGACAGAAGAAAAGAGAGTGCATGACACAAAGCGAGAAGTGAAGGAAGGAATAAACAAAAAAAAAAAAGGCTGTAGAGAAACCACTGTAGTGAAAAATAAAAGAATTTTAAGGTGGAATTTATGACCAAATGAGTCACGGTCACGACAGCCCGTAAAATTTGAATGAAGTGGTGTAAAAGTGGAATTTATAATGATACAATCATGAGAAATAATAAATCAGAATTTTTGCCTGTTCAATTGTGGTGGGAATGAGGTCTGAAATTGCCAGAGCTGGGATGAAACACAAGGGGATAATAATTCAATATATGAATCCATTCTATTTGTGTATTATGGTAGTCGTTGTGATAGCTCTTCTCTGTGCATTCATTTGTGTGTACATGCGCCCTTGTATTTCTACCTCTGTGAGGACCATGTTGAGTTTTAGATGTGAGAACATTTTGGAAAGTGAGGACAATTTGGTTGGTTCTCATTTCTTCAGAAGGTTGTGAAAGTTCATTTTTGGCTGGGAAATAGGTTTCAAATGACATCATGTTTTTGTTTGATTAGTCTTTATTCTTGTAAAATTGACTGATTACCTTTAGTGTGCTCCACCTTTCAGGAAAGTTTGCTCCGCAATTATCTAAATATTGGTGCTGAGTAGTTCCCAAACTGAGGCTTTGCTGCCGTTAGATACTAAAGTAAAGAGAATTGTGTCTCTTTCACTTTCTCCCCTATGTTTGTGTACATTCTTAGTTAGTTAGTTTGTTTATTGTCCCCAAGGGGAAATTCCTTTTCACAGTTCTGTACAAATGCCAACGCATGCACATTACACATCATCACACAACATAACAGTAAACTTAACACATCATGTTCATTTGAGGACATACCTTCAGTGGTTGTTTTTAGAGCTGCTATGGCTGAGGGTATCAGGCATTTTACTGAGTCGGGTCCTGTTGCACCTCAGGGTTCTGTACCTCCCTCCGGAGGGCAGAACAGTGAAGTGGCAGTTGAGTGGGTGGGTGGGTTCTTGTGATATTGCATTTGCGATGCGTGTGATGGCCTGCTACAGACCTGCTTTCAAACCTCCAACTCTCCACCACCTCTTCCACTGTCCGTCCCACGGAGAACAGCTTTGGCCAAGCTTTTGTCCTGATGACATTGTCACATGTCATACCTTTTCCCTTGCCTGGTTTTCCGATCTCTACATATTGCCCTGTATCCTTCATAATAAAGCAAAGCCCACCAAATTACACATATCTTGAGCCATTAATCATGAGCTGGTCCTGCTGTGAGCTGAAATAGTTTATGTTCTTGGCATGACATGGTGCCAGTGTGAAGCTGGGCAAACTAATGGAGTAGGCAGGACAAATCCTCAGGGTAAGACTGTCAGATGGCACTGTGGACTGCAGCTGACAGTCTCTGAGCAAAGATTTCGAGACAGCAATACACACACACACACAATTACACAGAGCCAGATAATGCATTCTCCTCAGATGGCCAACTCTGATGTCAACTCTATGACAATAAATGGACAGAATTCACAGCCATCCATTCGCATTTACAGTATTCTCTAGGCTGAGATAGTATCCTGCTTAACAGCTATCTGAGTGTCCACACAAAACAAATGCAAATGCGCATGAAACACAAAGACCCATACAGACGTGTGTGAACATACATGGACATACACAAGCTCTATCTGTTGTGTTCCCAAAAGCACTTAAAACATGCGTTTGTAGTGGCTGCCATGTTAAATGCTATTGAAATTCCAGACTCCGGTTGGAGTTTGACACCTGTACACATGCAGGTGCTGTGAGACAGATGGGAGGAATATACACAAACTTGGCTAAGATATATGGCACAGCTGTATATAGAGATGGACACATGCCAACCAAAATAACACATTGCCTTTATAAGGTAACGATTTCTGAATATTATATATTAACCGCTAGGCATGTAGAGCTACTGTATGTGTATTTAAAGAAATAAAATAATTTGCAGACTTGAGTTTATAGAGTTAATAGCTACTGAATGATCGGATTACACTTTAGAGGTAGTGCCAACATGTATCTTTGAGAAGGTTTAAGCAGAAGTGGAGAAGACGTTATTTGAAAGTGTTTTATTCATTATATAAGTTTGCATGTGTTTTCTCTATAGTTCATGTCTTGCCTGAAGCAGTGAGTGAAGACAGAACTGACTGGCTGCTGTTGGGCCTCCTACTCTCTCTCTCCTGGACACATGTACATGGTGGAGGTAGCTTCACTTTGACATTCATAAAGCAAGTTTACACCGACTGCCAGTCAAGTTGGTGCACACTATCCAAAGAGACATACAATGAAACAAGGTCATATATATGAGTGGTCTTACATGAGTCAGTGAGGAGGTTGCAGTGGATACAGGTCATTTCAATACTTGAAAGATGGTACAAACTGCCTATCATGCTGAATAATCATTATTACTTTATCATGAGTCTAGAATCAATCTCCTGACACTGATTATTTCACAGCCATGTGAACTCTATAGATTTACAGGGCCATGACTGCAGTGCAAACACACAATCTCAGTTTTTGCTAATGTGAAGTATGCAACAGGCCGACAAATCTGAGAGCAGCCAAGTGTATGATTTAGCAACTTACAAGGAGAATTGGTAAGTGGAAATTAAAAAAAAATAACTGATAGAACAATGCTAACAAAAACAAGGCTCACCCACAGTCCTTGGGATAATTAGCACTAATTGTAGGACTCTTTCCTCTGTGGATGGCTCAACTGGTTATGCTGGAAATTATGTTGCTGTGTGGTGTTTTGAAATCTTGCTCCACGTGCCCCGTGTTAACTTTGAGCACCTGCACCTCTAAAGGTCACTGCACAGCCCTGGTCTGTCACACCAGAGAACAGGGTTCGCATCCAGAGTCCCATCTGTGGTTAGGTTTATGGCAACAAAAACACTTTGGTTAGGAAAAGATTGTGGTTTTTTTTGTTACATTTAAATAAACTGAAGTCACTGTGAACTTTTCTTCTGTATTAAATCAGATTACCATGATCTTTTCCCTAATCTTAACCAACAGCTGTGAATGCTTAAACATAACCATAAAAAAGTCTAGTAAAGCCGTAGTCACTACAAGTGGATATTGTACTGCAAGATCAGACATTCTAGTGAAAAAACCAATATGCTGTCTGTGAACATTTTATTGACATGTTCAGTATCGAGACATTTGCGAATTGTCAAACGCATAAATTATCCTCAGAAGTGTTAATGGAAAAATAATCTGGGTGCAATTACATTTCCTGCAAAATGTATTTGCCTTTGCGGTTGAATTGTAGAGAAACTTCATTTTTAAGAGAAAGGTTTTGTACAGAGACATACGTATTACCAAAGGTTTGTCAGTATGGCGAGAGCTTTCACCTATCATCATTTAATACGAAGTGGAAACACTCTAGAGTATATTAGTGATTAATTAAAGGAAAACATGCTCTTGAATCTGAATGCATTCGCCTCTTTGCCTCTTCACAATTTAGATGTCAATATTGGAAATAGCTTTGGTGCTTAAAGAGCATTTCAAATCCATTTAAAGTGTTTACTAAAATTTTGAACCTCAATATTCGTCCCATGTTTTTGTCAAAACTGAATCTAATTTGTGACATTTAAGAAAAGGTCTTTCATTATTACCCGTTGATCACAATCTTATTTTTTACGGTAGTGCTTCTGTTTGTGTGTATGTATGCTGCATGATGATGAATGGACGTGTGAGGGAAATGTGCTAATATTCACCAGGCATTATCGGAAAGTTATCCACCCCTCTGACCATTTTTATCTTCTTCTAGATTCTGTCTCTCTCTTGCCTGGGATGGAATCAAGCCCATAACCAACATCAAATGAGGTCTGTATGGAGATATTTGTAAATGCGAATTCACTTGAAATCTGAAAAGTCAAGGACATGTTTTTCCAAATAGCTTGTGAACCAGATTCCGGAAGGTGAGGAAAACAACAAGAGTGAAAGCCCACTATATGCGGTTGTGCTGATTTGATTGTTTTACAGATTCTCTTTGACACTGACACATAATATCACTTAAAGTTCAAGTTCACAATGTGTCCATGTAGCACTCTGACCAAGACAGACCCACATTGAACACTGCCCATCACCTTGAAAATAACTGATTGTTTGAGAGCTTGCCATGCCTGTAGCAACACATTGCGAGACATCATTGCCTTTCACAGATCACAAGATAAGGCCCACCATGTGACAGCCCCATAACTATGAATCAATCTGGGCAAGATGGGAATTGTATTGATTGATGTTGCCTGCATGTCAGATGGTGGGAGATTGGAGCAGTGTGAAGGAGTGTTTGTCAAATCTAACAGAGGAATCACGAGAGGGAGAGCTCAACAAGAAGACACTTAATGAGATGAAAAATTATATTTGAGAGACATTTTGGCAAACAGTCCGTGAATGGAGTCGATCCTGGCACACGACTGTAGGAGGGTGTCTGAGTGTGCCTCAGTTGGGAGTCTTGAGTCATCAAGACTCCTTGCTGGGGCGTGTGGAGCTGGGGTTCTGCGGTGCTGCCATGCTACATAAGCGACACAGAGAAAGAGGAAAAAGAGCAAGCTTACGAATGGAAAGTGGCATGACAGTGAAACTCAGGCGATGATTGGATGGGTGAGATGAACCGGTAGGTAGGAAGTGAGAGTGAGACTGGACTAGAGTGAACAGCATGAATGGAGACTTGACTCTGTCTCATCCGTGAGCATCCATAAAAGAATCCTTAAAAGACAAAATGAATGAGCACAGAATTGAAAAGCATGCTTGAGTGAAAAAGCAAAAGCAGATGTAAAACCAGACAAACAAGTCATGTAACGTCTCAGCAGATAAATGTGAATGGAGAGAGAGAGTGGCTGTGAATAGGTTGTAGAGAGAAAACAGAGCTAGAGAGAGCAAGATGAATTGGAAAAACAACAAGGCGTCCTGAGGTTTGACACAAACATACATCTACTGTACCTAAGCTAATCAACACAAACACGTACACACATGCCCAATCCCAAAATCCCAGAGATGTTGTGATTGAGGTGGCTGTTTTCCATCATTCCTCAACAGCTCTATTTGGGTCTTCATTTTGATCACTCCTGCAGCCGGTTGGCACACATGAAAGGTGCCACACTGAGCCAAATTGGCAAAGGATGCTTTAGTTTTGCTATATTGTTTTTATTTTATTATTATTCTTATGAAAAAGCCCCATCAAGTTGTGTGTCTTACTTGTGCAGCTGTTTTCTTTGGCTTCAGTTTACACGATACTGTATAGTATAGGAGATTTTTTTGTACAACGGATAATCTCTGAGGTATATGATTCTGTAAATTGTCTTGTATGAGCCCTCAGTGAAAGCAGAGTATCCAAATGCAATGTTCTTCAATTTGTTAAAATTTCAAGACATTAAATTTTAATTGCCTTGAAGAGTGAACTGTCTCTAATTCACTGTGGTATTATTCCTAAACACTGCTGAACTCCCAGCGCCCCAAACCCAATCAGGATTCATTGTATTCCGTGAAAAGAGCGTGTGCTATAGCAGCTGTGCATTGTAGGCATACTGCAGGCATTTATTAAAATCTTCACTTCAGGATATTATGGCCAGGCTGTGCACAGACTGGTCTTATCACCGTTCAGATCTACAAGTCTAGAGAGACTCTACGTTAAGTACAAAAACAGCCAAAAGATAAACCAAACAACCAAAGCAAAGGCACAAAGTTTTGCAAATATTTGTTGTTATAATTAGGAGGTTTTCGCTGACACAGATCTCTGCTGTGTTAATTGTACAAATCTTACAACCTGCCTACTCATTCCAAAAAATAACCATGAGATCTTGCACCTGTTAAACCATGAACAACAAACCCAAAGAATTAATGTTTCCACACACATTCTCAGTATGCTCCTGACCCTTAACTGGCTCTCTCACTCACACACACAACCGCATTTAGCCACTCTACTGGCAATAAGTGATGGAAATAAATTCAACCGATCAACAAATGCTGTACAATTAACTGTCAAGATGAGAGCTTTCAATTTAACAAAACAATCAAGTATAATTATTGCTCTCTGGCTTACTCAGTGCTGCAACTGCAACATTTGTTTAGGAGTATTAATGTTGTTGCTTAAAAAAAAATTCCCCTCATAGTCATTCATACAGAATCATAGGTTAATATCCAAAGTAATTAAAAATAGTTTCCAGATTTTTCTCTTTGTATGGAGACACAATAACAGTTTGATTAGATAACAAATCACAATTATGACCGCTTAATGGAACAGGAGAGGCCTCTCGGAAAGTAGAAACATAAGATTTGCTTTATTATATTCCAATTGATAATAAAAGTCAAAGGTGCAAAATATTGCATTTTATTTTGCACCTTTGAGGCTATTGGGAAAGCAGCCAAGATCTTTTGACCTGAGGGGATTCAAAAGGGAGCTCTGGCTATAATGAGGAAATTTTCTCTGTTGTAACCTTAATTTATTCCAGCTTGGATAAGGGCAAAGTGTTAAAGTTCAAAGAGTTTATTTCTCTAAATAAAGCCACATTAGCAAAACCGCAAACAGCTAATAGCCTAGAGTCCAGTGATAAAAGCTGCGAATAACCTTTGGCCTGCCTGATAAAAGCTATCAATCCCATGAGATCTATGGTGTCACTTAAATGATGAAAAGTTAAATGACAGGAAAAGGGAAACAGACAAAAGGGGGAAATAAAAGACTTAGACTATATCGGAGAGAGAGGGAGAAAAATAAAGAAGTGAGAACTTTTCATGACAAAACAAGCCACTATTAGGAAAGATGCAAGATTTGTCTTAATTGACTCTATTCATAACAGTCAAAGTAAGGATATTGCAGCCTCTGTAATAACCTCAGTGGAATATTGCTAATAACTGCCTCTGGTTCTTCAGGACTATGACTCTAAATACTGATAAGAAATTAATAACTTGTAACTGAAACTTCTGTTTACATTGCATTTGAAACCTAGAATGACCTGCATGAGCCCAACAGGTTTTGGAATCCCTGGCACTGTGAATTCTTTCATAATCACACAGTGAATTGCTGTAATTCTCTGCAGCACACTGTTTCCCTTTGAAAGCAATTGAACATTTTTCCTTTCCTTTTTGTAAATTAAAAGTTGTTTGAAATAATAATATTAATTTCAGTAGAACATTTTTAAAGGGGTAAAAAAAAAAGAAAGAAGTTGCAAATGCATGTGATGGAAAAGCTTCTCTGTTCTTTATTAGGGTTTATTGAATTCCAGCACTGCAGAGCACAAGGAAAAGGTATGTATATATCTACGCTGTCACACAGATCAGCACTGGCAGACCACACACTCACACACAGACACACAACTACATTAATCAGCACTGTGGTATAAATATTGTTCCTAGGGACAGGCTGGTTATCACTTTGCAAAAGCCATTCCTGCTTTTGCCAAAGTCAGTATTTTGCCAAAAATTCAATTTAGTCTGGAATCAATGAACATTTGGAAGTAGGGTGAGGGAGAAGTGTAACAGTGTGTGTTAGCCCCTATCAGCCAATTCAAAGCCAAGGCAAAATTAGTCTCTCTGGTGGGTGTTCTGTTCTTTCTTTATGGAGCCAAGCAGATTTCAGCATCATTTTTGATAAATCCTGTGTATGAATTAGTCACTTATAAAAGCTAGTAATCTGTACTTTTGAATAATAACTTACATTAATTCTATTTTTATTTACTTATTTCGTTTTTGTACCAGGATATTTCTCTGATTGCATTATAATCAATTTCAATTGGATAAATTGGCACATCAACAGCTTTAACTGCTTATTTTTATACTGGAAATAAAGGAAAACAAAAAGATCATGGCAGTGGTATATTTGTGTATATTTGGTATACATTGTTTACATTTTCATGGTTTTCAGCATAGCATAAGGAGACAAAGAAAGCGTGTATCTGGCAGCGCTGGCAACACCCCCCACCCCCAATCACACACAAAAACGCACACAGAAGGGAATCGTGAAGGACCAAAGGCAAAAGAACTCTCTGGATTCAAAGAACAGACTTCAATGCCCCCTTTGCACCGAGCATCATACCTCTCTCTTTCTCTTCAAAATAGCTCTCACTGTTTTCTCCAAAGTACAGGTCTCACCTGTTTTTCACACTGTCGACCATCCAACACCCACTCCACTTCTGCATGGTCTTTCATCGCGGCCCCTTTCTCTCTCCAAATGGGTCTCTCTCTTTTTTTGCCTCACCTCCCTCATTCCCTCACGTTAAACTGATCTGCCATTGTGCTCTCTAAACAAAGCATTGCCTCTCTTCTGATCTATTCTTCAGCCTCTTCCTTCAACAGCACTCACACTGTGCTGATTCTTCCCTGCTGACTCCACCGTCAGAGCTTAGATTGGACTCCTGATGATATTCACTAAATTTCACTGCACTCCTCAGTGATCATGCTGGGACCACAATGGAAGCACGAGACCGTATGCATGCAGACCTTTTACACATTTCACTCCTTTAGAGTTATATATGACTCTTCTGTTGCTCTAATCACTAATACCCCATTTTGTGTCACTCTTGCTGCAACTAAGACTACGTCAACACTACTGCAGTGGTGTATAAGAAACTACATTATCACATAAAAACATTGATACCTTGCATGGAAGTGAAACCTTGTTAATTAACAATTGGATGTTCTGCAAAGCCTTTGCTGTAAAATACTACTGCTACTAATAATAATGATAATAATAATAATAGAAACATCTTAAATCGCCATAAGGCATTTTATCAGAGTACAACATGAGCTTAACATATTTGCGCCTGTCACACTTGTCAGTGGATACAGGGCTTCAGTTGAACACTCCTGCAGGTTCTGAGATTTCTTGTTTTAAAAAGTTATGCTGTAAAAACACTTCCACACCATCCACTCTCTCTCTCACATACAGTACACACACACACACACACACACTGGTCTTTCTATAGTTGTGAGGACACTTGTTGACATAATGCATTCCCTAGCTCCTTATCCTAACCTACATTTACCTTTACCTTTACCACACACATACACACACACACACACACACACACACACACACACACACACACACACACACACACGGTGTGTATACATGCAGGCAGCTGACAGTGCAACACATCTTGTTGTCAGTTCACTTATTATTGTAAGTTGGTGTTTTTTCCTAGATCTTCAACAACAATGACTACTTTTACTATTTACTAGTATTGCTGCTAATGACACATTATCTAAGTTACTATATCAGTATCCTGGTATTCTATAGATTGTGTATCCGACTGCTCTCACTGTGTTTAAAAGCACACGACTGACAGCAGGCTGCCAACAGTAAAGTATTTTCTGTAATTTGAGTGGAGTGTTTCCTCCCAACGGTTTCTCATCATTCTTCATTACACTGCAAAAGAAACCCGAGGCGTTAAAGCACACACTCACAAGATCAGTGTCAGAGTCCTAAGAAGCACAATGTTTGGTGCTGCCAGAGGTAAAAAATCATGATTATCCAATGAAAGTTATGTGATAAGTTGTTCCAACCTTTACAGTGAGAAACACAAAGTGGAATAAAGATGTTCATAGACAGCTGGTGATTCTGTTTAAGGCTCAAGTGTTTGGCTTTGCCCAAGTGGGCTCTTTATCCTTTGCTCTCCTGTTTCCTCTCCTCTTTCTTCAGTTTTATCATCTCCAACCATCAGGCCCCAGAGCTTAGCAAAGCAAAGCTTCAATTTAGACAACAAAGAGATTAAACTGTTCTATCTATCCATCTATCTATCTATCTATCTATCCATCCATCTATTTATCTATCACTAACACACTGGATTATAGTGTATGTGTGGATGTACAGTAAATGCATACAAATACCTATGTGCTGTCATAAGACTAATGTAAAACATTTGCTCAAATTACTGTTTAACACAGCAGCTGCTCTCTAAGAGGCTGACACACAACCACACACACATACCGAAATGTGTACGGTCAATACTCCCATAGTAACACCTGCTCACTCACACTCTCACAAGCACACACAAAAAGTATGGAAGTATATAGCGCATGGCTGCTCGAGCAAATAAACACCAAAAACAAAAGAAAGCTGAAGAAAACACTGGAGGGAAGAGGGAACGGAGGAGGAGGTGAGGAAATAGGTAGACCCTGGGAATATGAGACTAAAACTGTAGCCAACAAAGACAAATAACACAAAAGAAAGACTTGTAAAGGTCAGAAAAGGACAGTACAACAAAGAAGCAATCCAGCTGCTTTTTCAGCTGTTACCTGTGTCGGAAAAAAACTGATTATTTTTGGACACGTTGATGCATCAGTGTTTAGGCTGCCATACCAAGCAGTAGAGTGCAACAAGAATATATAGCTTGCTGTGACTGACAATATAAGACTGCTGGAATGACAGAAGCATTGTGTTTCAATCTAGGAAAAAATAAAGAAATCTTTTCTCCATCTTCATCTAGCTTTACAATGTCTTTCCATCTTTTGCAAATTGTGCTTCTCTTACTTGTTTCTCTTCACTTCCTCTTGTCTCCATCACACACACGCATGCACGCACGCAGGCACGCACGCACGCACGCACGCATGCACGCACTGAATGCATTATCTGCCAATTTCCCAATACACGGTGTGGCATGTATAAGCTGAGTCAGCAGGGCCCTGCATTTGAATGGCTTTCTGATTTCTGCTACAGTGGCAATCATCCCATGAGAATCCGGTGTGAATGTGTGTGTGAATGCTCGCTCACAAGCTTGTGTGTGTAAAGTGGTTGGAGATAAAGCTATGAGTCATACTAAATAAGACTCTCAAAAATCACTGTCCTTTCTTTTCCTTGTTGAGTTTGGAAGCACAAAAGAACCCTGGGCAGGAGCAGCCTAGAGGGGAATAAAGAAAGAAAAACAACACAATTGTTTAAGAGTTCTTTGAATTGTGGACTACACAGCTGATGCCCCACGCATGCAGTTGTAAAGAAGGAAACTTTCAGCACCACACTTAAGCTACTTTCTGCATCCACGTGCATTCAAGGCTCTGTGCGATGGACGTGTCTCCATCAGAGGGTGTACCCGAGGCTCTGTGCAGACTTCCGTGTACTCAAAGCAGACTACAAAGAAGTATGATAAGAACAATTATGCGTCTGCAGTGTCTGTGAGGGAGTATAAATGAGGACTTAAAGGCGAACTTCCAACAGCTTTCCAGCAATGGCAGGTTTGATTTTGGTTATGGACAGGCATTGGGGCAGGCAGGCAGGCATTTGCCCAGTGGGCCAACTCACCTTTTAATATTTCTTTGAAAAAAAAACAAAAAACACCCCTCCACACAAACAACTTAACTGGCGCAGCGGCCCATTGGTTCATTTTTTCTTATGACACCAGTCAGGCCCATTCACATCTCCTACTGTGCTGGCCCCACCCCTCCCTTTCTGTCCTCTCTGTGTCCCGTGTCAAACGCCACTCAGAGTGACACATCTGTGGACGAATGAAGGAGACGTTCAAAATGGACAGGCAGCAAAATAAAAAAATGGAAGAAGTGAGGTGTGGAGAAGTTGTGACTGTGAAAAATAAAAAATTTACATGCAGAGTTCGCCAAGTGTGTCAAAATGACACATATGTTTGCTTCAGGGACTGCAACAGGCTCAACTTCTATGGCGTCTTTCGGCGCCATCTGGACTGTAAAGGGGGTGTGGTGGGTGGTGTTCAATCGACTGACAGGGGGCGGGTCCGGGCAAAAATTGCCAGGGCCAATTTTTTTGTCCCAGTCCAGCCCTGGCTATGGATACAATAAATCCTTGAAAATAAGGGTAGTTTTCAATTAAATTATTATTGTGTATTAAATTATTGTAGTAATGGGGGAAGCTGAATGTATTAACTGAATTTCAGCTACATGCAGAAGCTGACACATAAATTGAAAATAAGGTAAACACCTCAAAGCCTTTATTAAAAGAATAAGAAAGCAGTTGGTCAAGTTAATTTCAAACTAACAATTAAATGGAGTAAAAAGAAATGCAATGTTTTCATGCTGCAATGCCATGGAGGTATTACGAAAAAAAGAGAACTGGTTTCTGGCTTCCAAGATTATACCATTTCCACACTTGCTCACTTAATTAGTCAGTTGATTATATAAAGAGTAATTTCTGAATGTATGAGAGTTCTTTTGCACAGAAAGTCTTTTTGAATCCTGTCGGTTCACACAACCTGCAACATGACTGTAGCCACTATACAAATGTTGATGCTTTTCCTGGGGACTCATGTGATGCTCAAACATGTATGCGCACACACACACACACACACACACACACAAACAAGGATGTTGTGCCTCATTTCTTTTTCATATATAATGCATCAATTGAAGGTGTGCCTGCATGAAGAGCAATGATATGTACTGTATGTCCACACATACATACACATCCACACCAGCACTTAAACTCCAGCCACATAAAGTCGCAGTTTGTAATGTAAATCTGACCTTGCTGCAGAGTCTCAGCAGAAAGAACATACACATTTGAAAATCAAACACTGACACCAACTTTAATCTGCTCCATTTAATCTGGAACATTTTCTGCTTCATGTGAATCTGCTCACAGGAGGGAAGAGAGAGACGCAGAGAAAAAGAGTGAGAGAAGGACAAACGTAAGGGAATGCATGCAAATGTGCTGAGTGAATTCACATTTTCAGTATACACGCTCAGTTTCCCATTAAGGTACGGCAGTGAAGAAAGCAAAAGCAGAAGAGCTGGAGAGAGGAAGAACACAGAGAAAAAGAAATACAGTATAGAGAGCAAGAGGAGATATGTGGTGGCTGTAGTAGTTCTTGTTGACAGAACTCTGTTCTCCTAAGCCAAGATCTAAATCATTCCCACATAAACACCTCCAGGTTAGAGGGATTTATTCAAGATGTATTTCTTTCATATATATATTTTACCCAATCCTTTTCTTTGTTATCTTTCTGTGGCTGTATTTTTCTTTCCCTTTCTGTCTGTCTGTTGTCTCTCTCTCTCTCTCAACACCCACACAGTCTCTTTACTTTCCTCCAGTCCTATGTATCCCCACCGTTGTTTCTGTGTCATTGCAATTAAATGAAAAGCCGGAGAGACAGAGAGACAACAGCTTCAGAGTGAAACCTCAAGCAAACACGCCTCCCACAAAAAAATTGGTCCTGGGTTCACGTGTAAAACCTTTAGGTCAGAGGGAATGCACTCAAAGTTCATTCTGAACATTTGTTCCGAGCCCTGTCCACTGGTTGATTCTACACCTCGTCTGTCTCCCAACTCTTTTGTCTTTAGTTCTTCCACTTCTTTGTCTCAGTCATTTCCTTTCATCCGCTCTGTATTTTTAGACACGAAAGCATTTGAAATGGACAACTATTAAAGGCATCATCAGTGGGCAATTTTATTTCCAGCAATTATCACCTGCAGTATTTTTCCATCATACTCTTGCTTCTTTGAGACATTCTGCTACCCACATTGATTTTGTCATATTCTGCAAGTCTAGATTTCTGCTGAAGTCATCATTGCTCAAGTAAATGTTATCTAAAATGTTGCCTGTGTATGCATCCAGATGGCCTTCAGGTTTTCCTCAGTTTGCTTCCTCTTTACCCTTTCCTCATCTCCTCATCCTTTCCCTTCTTTTCACCTTTTTGTGTAGGCCTTTTCTTCTCTATGCCCATTACATTGATGATAAGATGCTGTTTTTGCATCTTTTGCAGCTTACATTTCCCACTTCTCACAAAAAGGCTGGTTATGACAAGAAGCCAGTGAAGTAAGTGATTTAATAAATGAAAGAACGACAAAAAAAACTACAATTCAGGTAAATTCACGTAAATACACTTCACCCTCAGTGTGCTGTTCGAGGACACACACAAATACACACATGCCCACAAGATGTTCATGTGCAGCGTGGCCGTCCCAATTCAGGGCAAATCTCAGCATTGAAGTCTCTACAGATGAAGGGTTTACAGATTGAGTTAATGTCTAATCTGGCTCCAAGAAACCACTGCTAATATTTTACATGTTGACATGGTGCCACAAACATCTCTCCTTCCCTCCTTCTCTCATGCTGTTCTCCATGTGTTCATCCCCTGCCACTCCCCGTTGCTGTCCCTGTTCCCATATCTCCATATCACATCATAGTTAGTCAACATGCTTGACTCACAGCAGCAGAGTCAGACAAGCTTAGACTGACTAAAAAAAGGAGGGGCCAAAATATTATGTATGGGTTGTCTTTGTAACCACTATAAGACATAACCTACTGATACATGAACAAATCTAGTCCTTTTATTGCCTCATTGTCCTGCACATCATTATTTGAGCTGAATTATCCATTCATTCTGTATCCATGGGTTAACATTATAACCCGCTGATTCAATTTGTGTGTTACAGGCAATGACTGTGCTAATGGAAAAAGTCATTAATACGTTGTATAAGATTTCAAAATAACATTTCAATGCAGTAAAAAGTAAGTGAAAGGTAATTCATTCTTTTTGCTCTGTAAGCACTTCTCTATGCTTGTTTCAGTTGATGCTATTCAATGCCACTGAAGATTATACACATCAAATGTGAATTAGAAGAGCCAATATGCAATGCAACACAAGCTCCAGGTATCAAACAACCAGCTAATGAGCTAAGAGCACTATTTTTAAGTCTGTTGAAAAAGTATGGTGATACAGTACACTAATGATCCCAGTTTAACCTCACTGGTTTGTTTGTTGGTGTAGAAGACCAGATGAGTTTGACTCATCGTCAGTGCTGAAGGCGTTTTTCTGCCGCCCACAGGTGATAATTAACATTTCATTTGAAACTGAACTTTACAGTTTATATTCTGAAAGCTCTCTTGATGTGACTGTCATTCATCATGTCACCAAATCCACAAAAACACATAATGATGAAGATTATCTGTCTTTCTCTCCTCCCACCTCACTCTCACCTTCTCTCAAGTGTAGCATGCACTGTCTTGCTGTCAAGCTCCCCTCTCTGCCTCCCTGTCTGATTTTTCTCTGCAAATTCGACTCCTCTTTTAAATTCAGCCCATTTCCAAACAGCACATTTGCCTTTCTGAGGTTAAAACCTTTTGGCCTTTTGCTCACTAGCCTGTGAGGTTTAAAACTGCTTGTCTAGACAGTTGAAATTTGAACCCTGAACTGTGACACGGCACAGCTTGAGCTGGACTTAGGTCAAATGCATTCAACATTCGCTTTGACCAATTAAACATTCTGTCGGTGAGTGCTGTGGATAATAGGGCTTTGTGCACACGTACACAAAATTTGCTGAGTCACATTTAAAATTCACAGCACATGCACATTAATGGCCCTGCTCGGGATACGTGCACACATGCACACATACTGTACGTACACACTCTCTTCTGTACAGTGTATACTAGATTGTCTGCTGTAACCATACAGCTTTTAATTTTCATGCATGTTTTTTGCACATGTGTGGACTGTGTGTGTATATGCATCATTGTGCATTGTATGTTTGCATAGATGTGAAAGGGAGATACTAGATAATACATTATCCTGATTGTTGAAGCATGCAGTCACGCCCTAGAGGTACAGTACAGACTATTCTCCCATTGATCTTCACTTCACAAATTTCTGAGAGATCTGTTCTGGTATGCCCACACAAAGAGAGAGACAGATGGGAAACCAAAAAGTGCATAGCAAGTATGCATGCATACTTGCAGCATGATAATGATGATAATACTTAGCAGACGTTACTGATAAAGAGAGACAGGAACAAAGACCAACACTTCTCCACACTCAAGTTTGTGTAACAGAACAGAACTTTAAATCATCCCTCAATTCATTAATCCAGATCTCCTTGGCTTGTTTTGTTTTCTTCTGTATCTCTCCATACAAGACAGAAATACTGTCTATATATGATAGTACCAGGCAGCAGAGACAGAGAAAATTGATTTGATGGCCTTACTTCCATTGGCGCAACTGAACAAACAAAGTGCTCTGCGGAAAACCGTATAAAGAAGGAAGCCCCCTCAAATGCTATATACTGTATGAGCCTCCTTATACATTCATTCTTTCCATCCCAGTAGAGAGTGGAATTTCTGTCCTCAATTTACTGCAGTAAAGTTACGCTATGCTGAATAATACTTAATATACTGTCTATCATAAAAAATCCTCTTAGGGATAATATGGCTGCAAAGCAGCAGTAATGCAAGAATATAGGGCATGAAACTATGTG
This sequence comes from Seriola dumerili, assembly GCF_002260705.1. Taxonomy (NCBI): domain Eukaryota; kingdom Metazoa; phylum Chordata; class Actinopteri; order Carangiformes; family Carangidae; genus Seriola; species Seriola dumerili. Next base: position 983,647 of record NW_019175077.1, read on the forward strand.
TTGACATCATTCTTGACAGAAACGGGTGAAGTTTTAGGTTCTTAAAAGTATCCAGGAAGAGTGAGCAGCAACTACATCAGAATAATTTATTGTTTAGGTGAAATCATCATCATTCAAGACACCAAAACTGATTCTTTATAATGAATCGTCTATAGATTGCAACTGTTTAAAACATTGTCACTGTCTAAAATGACTTGACCAGGATTCTATTTAGTGAAGTCGAACAGGAGGCTACAAATTATGACACACAGTTGGACAGCAACAGTGACACCTGTGTTCTCAACGGGACATATAGAAAACTAGGAATATGTGTGTGCATGAGTTTGTATGTGTTCGTGTTTGTTCAGGAAATCTGCTTTCGTGACTCCCAGCAAGTCATTGAGATAGAAAAAGAACTTGAAACACAGACACAAACACTGTAGTAATAAATAAAACAAGACAGAGTCAGGGTTTGTCTGCACAGCATCGTCTGAAACATGATAACTCAGGACTGCTTATTGACCAGGATGATTCACTTCCTGTAACAGATCCAACAGCATGAGATACATCCGCATGAGAGCAAGAGAGTTCCACTCAAAGGGAGCAAGACTGCTGACTCAGGTCATGTGGCTTCACATAGGAAAGAGGGATAAAGACTTAGAGTAGGAAGAGGAGGAAGGAAGAGAATGCTGTAATAAGTAAGGTATAAAGATAGAGAGAGACAGAGTGAGGAGAGGAGAAGAAGGCAGACAGAGAGAGCGACAGCAAAAGAGAGAAAGGGAAATAGATAATGTAATCACTGACAGGCATACTCCCATATTTAGAGAATATACAGTGAATATACCTTTTAATGATGATCGCATCATTAAAAGGTGCTATATTATACATTTAATTTTAAAAGTTCAATCACTGCTATCCAGCCAACTACCCAGTGTGGCTGGTATTGTTTTCACCTTGTGAGGCTGTGTGTGTGTGTGTGTGTGTGTGTATGTCATCATGGCAAAATGTGGTTCTGGAGACACTGTAGCGGGAACTAGTACTTTGGCAGGTGTTTTTATGTCACACAGTCACAATAGTGTAACAACTGTGCAAGATACAGTCAAGAAACTTTACAGGTGTGTAGATGAGTGCAAAGATGGTGTGGTGTGACGTTACGGTGTAGGGTGGAACGTCAACATCTTGACAGACATCCGGTATGGTGTGGTCCCATCTGTAGATCGTCCTTAGTTTAAGCTTGTCTAAGCCCAATTTGAACTGCTGCTATTCACTGTATGTTTTTTTTCTTTCTTTTTTTGTTCTTTTTTGATAAATCATTGCCAACTAGAGATGAAATGCAAACAGGGATGATGTGCTGTTGCTGATGTCCCAGTAGTCCCAGTTACATTTTCTGCCAAATTGCTTGATAATTACAACTCAATAGACTGTTTGATCTACAAGAAACTACTGTACTGTACATCACAGGGTGTATCTGTTTGTAAAGTGCTCAAGTTACTCAATTGATTGCTTTTAAACTACAGGGAATGGTTAATAAAAACTAAACATTAAATATTAGTTTAAACATCCATCTGTGAGATCGTTTCTGTAATGGGAGATATTTCCTGGCATTCGTTCATTTGCTAATGGTAAAGATCAATGCTAATCATTGCTGGCATATTGAAGGACTCAGCCCTACATCATCACTATATTAGAGGAAAATATTGTGCTGGGACAGTTGGTAGAATGTGAACAGGGGTAATGTCACTATGCAACAAAAGGAACAGCTGCTATATTGTAAATTCTTTGGTGCTGCTTTTGAGCCGTAGGAGCCAGTCAAATATTCTCTATTTCCTTTTTAAAGACACACAGCACAAAAAGTATTATTTGGCTCATCTCAGACACATTTATCCAATATTCTGGTTGGTAATCAATGTTTCATCTTCAGCAGATGTATAAAAGTATTATAACTAGTACACATCGTCAAAGATCAAAGGGTAGCCTAAAGATAATTTTGGAAATAAAATAAATGATTGTTTAGACAAGAGACTGGATATACAACAAATAAATTCTCACATCCTCAACAGCACAAGAACAAATGAGTGCTTGAACATCAATCCAGACATTCTGGGAAGTGATAAACTATTGCTCAAACAACCTCTTTGTTGCATCAGGACGTTCAGGGGTCAGACAAAATGTCAGAAATATTATCAACTGACAACATGACGATGTTCTGGCACAGTTTAGAAACTCAGGATTATAGCCACTAGTTTCACTGTGAATCCCTCCTGATGAGCTGTCTCATATATTGACTCTCTTTTTTATCATCCTTTCTCTCATCTTTTGTCTTGCCTGCTACAACACTAGTCACAGACTGCCATTACCCAAACTCTGTTAAATTTCACTGAGTTCCCACACCCTTAAAACCCCCAATAACTAGTGCTCACATGAGAGTTTTGTTGCTTCACTTTGCTATTTTAATGCCAGATTTTAATTTGATTTTCACAGACAAATATCAGGCATGTGACAAATAATGATATTTCCAACAGTCACCGGCAGATCTCATCAGTTATACTTCTTCAGCAAAAAAATATATATTTTCTTATTATTTGGAATCTAACAAAAGAACATCCTTGACTCTTGTCACTCTTCATGGCAGATTTGCTGCCATTTAGGTTCAACAACCTCAGCTGAAAGTCCCTTTTGCTCTACAATAGGTTTATCATAGCCTGATACAAAATTAAAAAAATAAAAAGAAATTGAATTTTGTCAAAGAGAAATAACAGGAGTGGGGCGATAAAAAAATGTCTTTTGAATCTTAGTTTTACCTCTGAAGAACTTTTTCCTTTTTACCTTTTGCATCTTGGTTTTAACGTAAAAGATTCTGCCTGTGATTTTACATCGCATTACACTATACCTTCTCCTCATCTCTGCTCCTCTGTCTCATCATGTCTCCACTGTTGCATCCCTCTCATTGGGCTCCTTCAGTCTGTGCCCCAGAGGGCTCCAGGAGATGTTTTTGTCCTTCGTCTGACACATTGTGCTCCTGTGATTTATACCTCTGCACCTCTACCTCTCTCTTTTTCTCTCCCCCCCTGTGTCTTTCTGTCCCATTCACTTCTACCTCCTTGTAGTTCTTGCTCATTGTCCATTTCTTTCTAGCGTGCCTCTACACACATACACCTGCAGACACACTGACACAAGGACATGTGCGTGCACACTCACACACAGAAATAGCCCCAAGCCTCACTGAGTGTAGGGGGGAAGTCTCTAATCCTGTCCCAGAGAGAGTGAGCCTGCTGGGGGATTAGAGTAGGGCTGTGGGTGGCTCAAAAGATGGAGGGCATAGAAGGGTGGACAGCTAGAGAGAGGGTGTGAGAATGAGTAATACCTCTCTCAGATGGACACAGTGATGTGAACAAAGCCTGTGGTGGCGGTAGATCTGAATGAATCAATGCAAGTCATTAAAACTTATTTCTCAACCTTCTTCCTGACCTGGATGGAACGTAGGCTGTAGATTATAGTTTATGTGAAGAGGCGTTTCTGTTAGGAATGTAAATTTCATTTCAACTCTGATTCTTCAGTGTTGATTTACTGGCTTCCCGACTCATTTAAAGAGAGACAGAAAGAGACTTAATGTAATTCACTTGTTTAACAGTGATGTGCATGAAGAAGAAGCATATTTGAGTATTTGAGAAAAGTGATGACCAACGATTAAAATGTAGCAGCCGTCTCATACAAATGGGGGCATTCCTCAATGCTGCATGACTTTCAAATAGGATTCAGATGGGAATACGTAAGTGTACACACTGAAGGTGTGTGTATGTGTGTGTTTGTGTACAGAGAAAGCAATCACGCAACACTAATCCCACTCTACACTCTCCAGCAGGTTCCCAGCATGGAAGAGCAAACCAGTGGAGATGGGTGTATAAGCCTGCCCACCCTACGTTTCCTTGCATTTGGGGAGATGGAGGTAGAGTGCAACACAAATTAAAAGCACTCGTATGGACATTCATAAACCCATTTTTTTCACATTCCTAAACACAGTGCCTAAACACAGACTCATCCTTGCTGTCATGACACCTGGTTTCTTTCAAGAAAACGGAACAAAACAAAGTGTTTCTTTCTACTTTCTCCCCTCCTTCCTCCTGTTGGCATGGCTCCCAAACCAACACTACTTTGTGGCAGGAAACAGCATGTGTGCCAGCCTTTCCTTTGATATGGAACATCATGAGCAGTTTCACTGCACTGCCAAACACACAAGTGTCTGAACAGCATTCAAAGGAAGGCCACTGTCATAAGCCTGCTGCTTTGTTTACATGAGTGTGACACACACACACACACACACACACACACACACACACATACATACATATATACAGTAAATATACAATACTTTGTCATTCACTTCAAAGGGAAAGTGGTCTCAGACTTTTGGACCCACTGTATATGTACATGCTGGTCTTGTGTAACAACTGAAAAACAGAGGTGGAATGGATAGTTCCATGCTTTGTTTCAGATTATCACATACATGCTAATATATGCTGCATCATGTGAATGAGAATGAGCTCCCTGGAGCTATTTCTTATGATTGAGATGTCTCACATAAACTTGCACTTTGCATGTGTCACACCCCCAATTACGGCTCCCAATGACAGCAGTCGGCCTCATTTTGAAAAAGGTTCTCATGCGCAGATTTTATGCTTGGGGCCAAATCCAAGCCAAAGTTGTGGCTTATAAAAAATTGATCACGAAAAAGAGTGTACTGGATTTATTTTCCACTTTTTTTTTTTGTGAGGCATCAAGAGAAATAAACACCAGACTACCATCGCCCAGGGTGAAACAGCCATAATAGTATTTTCTCATATGGCCATACACTGAAATCAGGAATAATGATACGAAATGCGTTAGCCTGCAGTGTCCTGATAATATGCACTGATTATTGCTGTTGTTTTACTAAATACTGATTTAAATGTTTCTGTTTTTGAAAAAAAAAACATGCTGTTGTCATGATTGAAGAAAATATTAAATGAAATATTAAATATCTAAATGTGTTGTTTTAATAAATACATATAACACACCAAGACCGATTTCATTGTTGCAGTGGTTTTGCATCATGTGCAGGGAATATACTTAAATGTGCCCAGATTTAACTGTGATGACAGAGAACACAAACTGCTGTTTAGGGCCAATAAATATCATCTTAAACTTGGTTACCTGTTTTTGTTGTTTTTACAATTAAGGCTAATTCGAACAGTGAGACTCAGCTACAGCACCAGTATAATTTTGTATGAGATGATGCCTTATCCACATGTGCATTATAGGAAACTAAAACCAAATGACCACTCACAAATGGTGACTGTAACACATCTTAACCTTATCTATCCATTTTGATTTTGTGGCTCTAAATCATATGTGGGGGAGGAGATGACAGCTGGCTGTGTGTGTGTGTGTGTGTGTGTGTGTGTGTGTGTGTGTGTGTGTGAGTGAGTGTGAGGGGACTTAAATCCAAACCGAATGCAGATGATGGGCTTAATCCGGCTGTTCAGTAGGTCATGCTGAGGATAGCTACTGTGTTTTAAAGCTGACTACATCTTACTGACATGTCCCACATCATCAGAGCAGCATCTATCCATCCATGTGTCCCATGTATCTATACAGCCACTGTCTGTGTAACACAATTAAAAATGAACTCTGATGCGCTACACAATTGAATTCCCTCATCGCTGTACTGTGTAGAAGCAGAAAAAAACTAAACTCATATATTCTTTACTTCTGAATTTGAATTTGCAATATGTGCATTTGTCAGAGAGAACATGAGGTGAACAGATAGGAGGAGATAGACAGAAGGCAGAATGAATGAAAGAGACATCAGAATTGGACAAGAACAGGAACAGAATGGGTGACAGAAAACGAGGGAGAAAGAGAGAAAGTAAGAGTAAGAGCCGTGTGCTCTGTGACTGACCCCTGTTACATGAACCCCCCTCCCGACAACACTAGAAACCTGTTAACAACAGGAGTCCATTTAGCCTGGAGTGACTACAGTGGGGGTTCAGAACTGGACTCTGCGCCACCCTTTCCATTAGTCACAAAGGGATGTTCACACAGTATGTAGAGTAGCACACACACACACACAAACACAGACACAGAGGAATAAACAAACACAGGCACACAAAATACATTCACAGAAAAAAAAGGGAAGTGCACCCTTTTTCTGAGAGGTCATGAATGTTCACCCTCTTATCCACTTAGCCTTCTTTTGCTGCTGAGTTCCTATCGCAAAGTTCACTAGAAGACAGTACACAATGGAGAGACATGCATGAGAAGAGGACTTGTATCCTCCAAGGAAATCAGCTGTAAGCCCAATAAACAACACTGGCTAGGAGAGGAGAGCAAAAGGGGAGCAAGGGGGAGAGAGAGGAGAGGAGAGGAGAGAAGTGTTGAAAGGAAAGGTTTTAAGATTGGAATTAAGATGAGAGGAATCGTCAAATGTTAAAATTTAAAAGGGAAAGGTTGATTACTGATAGTGTGCTATTCTGGACATATAGAAAGTAACATATGATGATATATTTACCAGTAAACATAATTATTTTAATGTCAACATTTAAATACACGCTGATTTCAGTACAAATAAAACTGATAAAATGCAGTTGGACAAAGCTGACATGTAACACCTCTCAGTAATACAGCTTTCTTGCTGGGAGGCTGGAATATACTATTGATCCTTTCTGGGCTGTTGTTGCCCTATTTCTGTTAAACAGGATGTGCTCACAGGTTTAATCAAATGATGTCAGAGAACATTTAGACATAAAAGAGGTCACTGATTGATGATGTTTTCTTCGGTTTTCGTTTGCATAGTCGTCTATACAACGAGGTCATTAAGACCCATACTTGACGTGACGTAGTACGAAGAGCGATAGGGTCCACATTATGAGGAGGTTTGGGTGGATGGGTGGGTCTACAAAACACAGGACTGTCACACACAGGAGACCGCTGCCCTCTTCCCTTGTTTCTTTGAATATTCCACAACTTTAACTGTGGTTATTATTGATACAAATTATTATTACAAACCACAATCTTCTCCTGAATATTAAGAAGTAGTTTTGGTGCCTAAGCCTAACCACATGTATATAATTGTTTCCATGATGAAGCAGATCTGGTACACCTGCCACTGCTAAAGGACGTATTATTGTTACCATGATGACAAAGCTCTATTATGCTTGCCATTGGTGTACAGTTGTTGAAATTGGAGGACTTGCTGCGTAGTTGCATATCATCAAGCCAAGTTTCTGAATTTGGCCTGTACCCAAATGCTCATTGTAAGTAACAGCACAAGGAACCAGCATCATTTTTATTATTGAATGAATGCTTGTGTTGGACTGGAGGGACTGAAAAGGTATGGCTCATAACCAACCCAAAATAATTGGAGGGAATTTCATGAGTTTGGAATCGTAGGCTTTTTCTTTTCTCTGTGTGCATCAGCGCATGGATGTCAGTTGTCATATCCCCGGCAAAAAGCTAAAGAGAAATAATTACGATGAAAAACTAGAACAAAGAAATAATATTAGCCTCAGTTATAGAGTTCTCCAAAAGGAATCGAGTGACTAACAAGAGACAGCTCTGCTAAGAACAGGGTGAGCATTCACAGGAAGTACAAACCACAAAAGCTACTGGCAATAACTCTGCATTTGCTTTCAATTTGTCACAAGCAAAAGAAAACAATTCATATTCAGAGCATTTCACACAAATACACAACCAAATAAATATGTGGTCATAGATACAGTTAACCAAGCAGATATATTCAACCGCAGATTCAGACTGTTACATGCACACACACACACACACACACACACACACAGACTCCAAAACCAAAAACACAAACAAAAAATATAATCACAGGATTTCCCTAGCAGATAATGTAGTCTTTGAAATATGCACAGTGATTGGTGGTTTAGTGTGTGAATGTGTGTGTGTCTGTATGTGCATCTAGGCACATAGTGTTTCATACATAAAGACTATCCATATCTATCTTAGTTCTCATGGAAAAAATTCTATGAGGAATATATTAAGAAAAGTATATTTTAAGACAGAAAAGGCGAAATACAGCAAAAGAATATTGGAGAGCTAAAAAATGAGACAAAGTTAGAGAGTCAAATAAAGAGAAAGAAACAGAGACAAGGTCTAAGTGATGAGACAGATGAGGCAACCATTGAGTGACAGAATGCCAAGGAGAGCGAAGGAGACAGAGACAGAGAAAAGAAAGGTTCGCCTTAATGTTATTCCGAGCTTCAATCAGCGCTCACCCTGCTCTGCTCTCACCCAATCATTGTAGCAACACCCTCACACAAACACACAGATATATACAAGTATCTTTCTGCCCATCAACCTTGGCCTGACAGTCTGTGTGCCATGGCAACGGTGAAAGAAGAGAAAAGAGAACTGAGAATTATGGAAGTAGATAAATGCATGAATTAATATATAGACTGAGAGAAATACGTACACATGGAAACGTAATGCTTGGCAGACAGGTGAGTTGGTCACATTGAAAAGCCAAAGCGACAAAAGGAAAGAAGTGTATTTAATGAAAGTGAGGGCAGATGCAGGAAGACCAGTGCTGAAGGAACGAGGGAAAAAGGGGTAGACAGACATGAAGAGAAAGTGATAAAGCCTGGGTTTAGACAGGCCTTTATGGGTTCACAGACACAGACACTCTTTGAAGCTGTGAAGAGATTTTGGGCTTACAACTCTGACAACAGTGACTGGAGAAAGACGGAAATTTGATTGAAGTTATGCACACAGACATGATGAGATACCAGAAATCAAGGAAACAAGATTACATCAAAGATGGATTTTGAAAAGAAAAAAAAAAAGATGAAAGATGAAGGGAAAAAGAGATGTGCTACAAAGAGCTGCACACATGTTCCATCATGTCATAATCTGAATCACATTTTTTGAAAGTCATCAGTGAAAGCTTCACACCACAGACTTTGGCTTTGACATCATTAACACCATCTGTTTGCAGTTAGAATTAGTGAATTGCTTTCCTTTCTGACCTGAAATTCAGCTCATCACAGCAAAGCTAGGGACACAACAATGGAGAACAATAAAAACACATGAACATGTTTGCTGTTACAAATTTTTTTTTTTTTAATTTAAAATAATAAACTGTGTGCATTGTGTACTATGGACATATGAGAGTCCTTACCCAAACGCTTGTTACATAGGTTTTGGAATCTGACATCCTTCCCCTTTGCATATGGCTAACCTTGCCATCATGATGCCGTTTGAAATGTAGTTCTCTCTCATTGAGACCAGAAGTGAGTTTGGAAACTACTGGGTGATGTTGTGAATTAGGCAGGTTCAGGTTGGTCCAGCTTGTTTAACATTGAGAGCGTTGCTGGGACTCTACAAAGTACTGATGAGCCAGCTGGAGGCATCATGTGTTTCCCCTTTAACCATCCATCTATCCAATTAAATCCAATTAAATACAGCATTCACTCTTGTGGCAAAAAAAAAAAAAAAGAAGACCGAGAGCAATTCATGCTGAAACTGTAAAGGCATGTCCTCCAAGTGGAATAAAGTAAGTAACATTAACAGCAACCAAAATGCTGCAGGTACAAATGAACAAAGCTGCCAAAATAAAGCATAGAAAGAGAGCAATCAGACAAAACATAATTATCAGACACAGCTTGTTATCAAAACAGAAGTGTAGTCCAAAATCCCCCAGGAGAAAATAGGTGGGATTTTCAAGACCAAAAAATGAGTCAGTTCTAGTGCTATACATGTTGTTCCATGGAACCAAATACATTAACCATCATTTCTGAGAATCAGGAACCTTTGATTATTTTTACTGCTTGATTATAACGTATAGCCGTGGTTCTTAACATTTTCCAACTCATGGCCCACTTCAAAATCTCAAAGATGTTGGTGGTCCACATCCGCCCCCGTAACAACGTCAAGGCCAAACAACACGTCCTCAGAGCACCTTTTAGTTTAATGATAACGATCAAATATTCATGATTGAACTGATAGCAGGGGAAGCTCAATTTTTCTTTTTTGCTTGGTAGGGGGGAGCTCACTTGTTGATTCACCATCTGTCTATTGACTCTCTTTCCTTTTAATCCTTCCTGTTGCTCACCAGCTATCCATTTTGATACTCCCATTTTTGCCATGGATGTAGTCTTTTAGCATGCAATCAGACTGAGACTGCAAACAAGTTTACAGTGTGGTCTGGTGGTAAAGTGGTCCAGCTGGCAACAACATAAAAGTTCCTATCATCACAGTGATAGGCCTTAGTATGGGAAAAAAAAGCAATGAACGGAGTCTTCCAACATTTTTAATGTTTTTAAAGATCATTTTGTTTTCATTAAAACATTATTTGGATCATTCTTTTCATAATTCACCAAAATTATACTGTTTTGCAAATGATTTGTTGGCCCACTTTCAATGCTTTTACAGCCTGCCAGTTGGCTCCAGCCCACAGGTTTGGAACCACTGACCTAGCTAGTTGCCATTAAATTTTGAGGCAGTCCAGTTAACGATGAGCCCATAGGTCATCTGTGCAAGTAGCTTATTACCCACAGTACAGTAGTAGCAGAAATAGTAATTAAAACTCTAGTAAGCAGCAGCCATAGTAATTATGGAGGGGAGGAAGGAGGAAGTTAGGTGACGTAGTATAAAGAGCAACAAAGTTCACATTTGGAGAAGGTGGGGATGGATGGATGGACGGATGGCTCGACAAAACACTTTGAGACAGGAGACTGCTGTTTTTTTCCTGTTTGAAACCATTTGTTACTGTTGTTTGTTTTCATCATGACTTTTCCACAATCTTATTGGCATGTTAATTAGTGTAAACATGACAACTGGTGTTAATATGTGTCTCCAGTGACCACATTGTGATCCAATTGCGACTTGATCGCACTGTCCAATCGCGTCACATCCTCCTCTCGTTTATGTGGGTCCAAAGAACAACAAACAGGACTGGTTGTAGCCGCTCTCCACCATTTGCTTAGCCATTGCTTCATAAATTGTTCAGTTGCTACATGAGTTGCCAAGTTTCACTTGTATACTTCCATTGGACCAAAGTGAAAGCAGTCACTTGGTCTTATCTTCACGCCATCCACGAGTGTGTTGAATAATGTCCATAGTTGAGGACTGAGGAGAAGACTTTGAGTGTTTACTGGCTAACGGCTGTTAGCTGCCTAACTGCTACCTCACTGGTTTGGAACAATCAAACGTGATTATGTCATTCTGTCTATATAGTTGTCTCATGTAGATTGACAGCGCAATTGCATTTGCACAACTTGGTCAGAATGCGTCCCTGACCACCTCTGGAGGTGTTTTTTTGGCCAACTGGATCGCAATTCGTCCACAATGGATCTTGGGTGCATATACATATACCTGTACTTTCAAATGGTCAAGCACTATGCGGTTACACTCCAACCACCAAAAACACATTTTAATGTCAGGTGTAAATGGGGCATAACTAAACACCTTCCACCATATGGATCAGTAAAAAATTTGCCCCCACCATCCTTTGGCATCTGGATACAAGAGTCAGACTAAAGTCTCCAAAGCACACAAAACCTCTCCCTCTGCACTCACGTGTACTGCTTCATTATTTCCAAGCCCGTCAGGCGTGAATTTTGCTAACAGCAACCTCAGGGTTTATTTGAATAAAATCGATCTACTCTTGATTACGCTGCTGAAAATTGTGTCAACGCATGACAGCGTCACACCCTCAATTTGTTCTAACAAGCAATAAGATGAAAATACAACCCAAAACCCCAACGCTGAGTGCGTGAGCGCAAATAAACGCATGATGCAAACCACACACAGAGACATGCACAGAGGCATAAAAAGGAAGACATACGCTGATGCAGAAACATGTGGGCAGATAAACATAAATCCCTGAAAGCTCTCACACACACAGAAAGGCACTTCAAACACAGGCTCATTAGACAGCCTGTAGAGAAAGAAGGAGAGGGACTGTTTAATAGCTTTGAGCTTCAAAACATAGCACATTTTGCATTGTTGAAAATATGGATGCTTTATTTATGACAACTGTGTGAGTGTGTGTTTTCTTTCACATCCATCCTCAAGACAAGAAAATGATGTAACTTAGGCTGATACTTTTTCAAAGGTCAATACCAAGGGTTCGATTTTGGTCTCAGTTCAATCTAAGGTTCTTATGATGATAGACAATAGGTTAAAGAATGTGTCTTATTAAGAATTTAGTTATGTAAGTATGTGAAGAGAAATGCAATTATAGAATATGAGGGTGGGTTATCTATCCTTCAAGCCAATTATTTTCAGCTCTTACTGGTAAATTATTATCAAAGGATTCAGAAGTTTGTTTGTCACACACAAAACCCATATCAGTGTTAATATAAAAAAAACTAGTGAAAATCACATTTAAAATGACATCAGTTACACAAAATCCAGGTAAAAAGTGGAATTTAAAAGCAACACCTGCTCTGCTGGTCTATTTCTTGCTTTTTTTCACAAGGAAATCTGATGCATAATCAACGGTTCATTTGCACTGCCTCCCCCAGTTTTGTGTTGTCTCTCGGTTTTTGTCTTCACTTTCTATTGCTGGATGACTATCTAAGCTGTCCACAACACGATGCAGTGGCTTTTTGCAGTGGGAGACATTTTTTGGGAGAACAGGGATATAAAATCTGTCAGTTTAAATTGATGTGGTCTTTTTAGAAATGCAAATATGTTTCAGTGAAACAAATAACTAAAACTATATCTTCAACTATTTAAAGTCCTTGAGGTGAAGTTTGGGAGTACAGTGGGATGGGAAAACACACAGCAAAAGATGCTAATATATTTCACGCCTTTGGGAATCCAGGTAGCCACATTATCCATTAAAATAGTCTCCCTTTCTCTGTGTGGGTTGCATCTGCTTCACTGCAAGGAGCTGTTTCCTCTCTATGAAACTATATCTCCTTTTATTGTTTATCTTTTTGTCTTGCTCTCAATCTGTCCCTCTGTCTCACTCTTTTTCCACCCTCTTCCACGTTGTTATTAATTCTTTTTATCGCTCTTTATCTATGCAGTGAACAGGAGCTTGGAAGTGCAAAAATAGACAATTTGAGGTCTGTGTCCTGCATGTGTGTGTATTTGTTCGACTTGTAAGTCATATTTCAGTAGGTATTCAGAACTGTCTCTCTCTGGCAGAAGATTTTCTTTATTTTCTTTTTCTCCTCTCCTGTAGTCCTTTGTTACCACACGCTCCTGTTGAACCTGTGGCTTGTGTGTCTGTATATGTCGGTATGTGCTTGTGTATCTTGTCTGTGGGAGGGCGTGTGTATGTCTGTGTTTGTATGTGTGTGCGCTCGTGCGCGTGCAGATTGTGAGCAATTTCTTTTATGTGTGTTTTGTTCATCACATTGTGGCAGGTGATAAAGAAAAAAGGGGGTGGTTGAAAGAAGATGAACACAGCAGAGGAATCAAGGAGAAATTAGTGAAAAGAGACGAGAGCAGCATTTGGTGAGAGAATAGAGGAGAGAGGCCACATTGAGCAGAAGTGAGTAGGTTGCTTTCACAAAAGAAAAATTTGAAGAGGATTTGAAGAAGAAAAAGTCAAAGCGACTCTGAGGAATATGAAGACTTTTAACTCAGGAACAAGGCCAAGTAATAAAATGATGCTTACATCAATAATGGTAATGACAATGATCTAATCCTAATCTTATATCATCAACTGTAACTATAACCGTTGTGACACAGTCTTACGTGGATATCAAAGGAACACTGTTTATAGCTCGAACAGAACTGTTATTAATCTGTGCTATATTGAGTGAAACCAGGACAGAGAGCAAAAGACGAGAGGGAGTGTCAGAAAAAAACAGAGATGATGAAAGATTTAGAATGAGAGGGAAAAGGAGAGGTGACGGGCGGAGGGCATTTGAATCATTGTAAGGTGAAGGAAAGTAAGGGGAACAATGAGAAGGACTAATATATTATTCATAATTAGCCGACTTGTACATTATTTAACAAACACTACTTCAGTGGAAAGGTGCTACCTGTAGCCACCCAATTCCTATTAATAGGAGTCTGGAAGAGCTGTCTTTCTACTAGTTTATACACCACAAAAACCCATCAGACAAAGATGCACTCTCACACAAATCAGAACACACATTCTGCATACAACAAAGAAAGTCTTAAAACATGGCAAAAGCTCTGCAGGAGTTCAGACACCGTTGATCACTCCTTCACGTTATCGTCCTGCTTCAGTATAGCGGGTTACAGCTGTTTTGTTATCCTGTGCCCTTCTAGGCATCAATATTTACAGCCATACACAGTTTTGTTCACAGCCCTCACAGGGGATGGGGAGAAGGCCTTGGGCATACTTGGCTCTGGACAAAACATAACTTTGAATGGTAGAAAAAGAAATTAAGACAGTGTAGTTGTTACGACCCCTACCTCTGGAATGTACATGTACCCACTGGCCTAGGATTGAGTCTCCTCTCCAGGGCCTCCTCTGCTTATTGGCATTACTTTCTCAATGTGTGGACTGCTCATGCTTCTTTTAAGGAAGACTACAGAGTATAATCCTGAAGGTGGGTTTTTTTTGTGAATGACTATATTTTTACCTTTGCTGTAAAAATGCTCCATTTTTGACACTGATGTACTGGGATTTTAGTGGATTTGTCTAGCGGGCCATTCTTTTAAGGTTGTCAAGCAGGTGCTCTTTTATCAAGAGGGAGACCTGCTGCTGTGATGCTGCACTTGAAATGGTGAGTAGCCATTCACACAGTTTGAACAAAGACAATGTGTGTGTGTCTATTTGTGTGTTGTCATTGGTCATTGGTCATTGGTTTTTTTTAACTCATATTTGCTTCTGAGCCGGTTGTTTGATAGCATGTTACATTACAGCTCTGTGATGATAAGATAATAATGGGGTAATATTGTGGTAACTATAGAGGTGACAGCCATGGTAATATTATGGTTTGCTTTATTTAAAATGGTCATAATGGGGCAATAACTACAGTAATATTGGTAGCAATGCTATGTAAATAGTCTAATAATGGTTTGGTAGTAATAGAGAAATGAGCAAACAACAGTGTGGTAGTATTAGCTTCATGTTTACACAAACACTTGGGTAATTTCTTACACTCACAAGAAAATTCCAGTAAATCATTGTAAGTAATTTGAGGAAAATAATCTGAAATGTCTTTTCCCCACAATTGCAAACATTCCGTCTTCTTTAGTGCATTTACTTACTTTTATTGTTATTCACTGCATTACGTTAAATACCAAAGGCCAGAGTCATTACATTGAAAAACAAATGGCAGTTAGAGATGCTATAATCAGAGACCTAAAATATCCACATTGTGCATATAGTGACAAAAGTATCTGTCTATATGCAGCCAACTGACTGTTTTCAATAATAGTACTAGCTGATTACTAATGCTTGTCACTGATTCATACTAAAGTGGGGCAAAATTACTACTTCTTTCTCAGTTCCTGTCGCAGGGAAAATTGTAGCCAGCTAAGACCCTTGCAGCATAACTGACAGTTGTACCAAAAGAAGAAATACAGTAAGGGTTATCACAGTGCAAACCTGTCTTGACATAAATAAGTGTAATCTCTTTCTCGCGCTAAAACGATAGGAAGTTTTGTTGTTGGATAGAAATAAACCTCCAAATTAAAAGTATACATCGTTTTCCCATAAAAGCAATGCCTTTGTATTGAAGTTAAAAATGCATCCTCTGGTGAATTTTAAGGTTAAAAGATTTACTCAGCACCATTTTCACTCAGTACTTGCGGAATAAATAATTGTAATATTTCAGTAAAGCAACAGCCATGATAAGACTGTGTGAATGTGTTTCCTTTACTACATATTGTTAAATTTTAGTCTTTTTTTAAAAATGAATTAAACTATTCTTTTTGATGTTAATGTTGTTTTGAACAAGCTGTATTCCCACGATAACAAAAGAAAAACAAAAGCAAACTGTTCATATTGTGTCAAATGGAATGTTTCTGTCAATTAAAGTCTCAAATGTTAGGAGGAAACTAAAACAGGCAATGTTGGAAGTCACTGCATATTCCGAGAGTTGGATCAGCACAAAAACTACCTCTGTTGAGCCAGCAGACACATCAGAGGTGATGCAAACACACAAGACAACAGCCATTCAAGTCATAGCTTTGGGACTCTGAGCATATGCCCTGGTAAAATTTCTTATGCATGAATTTTCCCATCAAAATGAGGTGAAATCCATTTGACTGTGACCAAGCATAACTCAACAGACACATAGTGGATTGCCATTATATCTGGTGTGCAATGCTTTTTCGCGAGCAGGCAATCTCTTTTTTTTCACCAGCCAACTAAGTGCTCATGAAACAAATAACCAAAAATGATGAAGCCTTTTAATGCTGTGAGGAGGAAGCAACACATTTTGTTGACCCCATGCCCTTTCATCAAGCTGTACCCTCATGATAGTATTTAATTCACATCTAAATGCCATACCACCTATAACTTATCTCACAAATTCAACAATTATGACAGTAACAGCCTCCTGAATTAAATTATGAGACACTGGAGAAGTTCTGCACTGAATTGACCGCTTTCTTGTTCTGAATGAATGCAGGATGACAAGAAGCAAGGAAGAAATGTACTGTTTATCCTTACAGACATTCTTCACTTCCACCTCACTCATATAGTGTATATTGTTTAAACTGTTGTCTGTTGGCAACTGCATTATATTCCATTTATCACTCTACAGTATACATTCAGAAGTCTCCTCTTGGGTATTCCCTAAATACGTCTTGGTCAAGTACACCACAATCATAAGCACTTGCGTTCCATTCTGTAGCTCCTGTGATCTGTTCTTTAGCAGCATATGTCTGAAACATGATTTGCTGCTGAATTAAGAGCAGCATTTCCCACTGTGGGCCCAGACAAAGCCACAACTATCAATAGAATCACTGTTTCTCTCAGTGACCAGTTGTGAAAGTTCTGTACTGGCATCAATGGCGGAACAAGTGTGCAATTTCTTTTATTGAGTAAATGCATCAATACCACAATGGAAGAACAGCACAAAAGAAAACAAAAAACTAGTAAGATAATGTCTCTAAATACTTTGTGATACTGAGCTGAAACAAGTTTTTAGAATGCCTGAAAAGTTGGCATTTTGCAGATGCAATGTTTTTTACCTTCTAACAGCAATGACTTGTGAAATAATTATTCAATTAAGCTAATAATTCAATTACTTAAATAATTAGTTGAGTTAATCTACTTTTTTTCTGGAATGTACTTGCTTATTAGCTAATTATGCTTCATTACTAAAAGAAAGTTTAGGATGATTTTACTCAATAGTGAAAAATAATACATTCAACCAAATGTAATTAAATTACACTTTTTCTGTGAAGGTAATGCAACTTGTGAATGATTACACTTCTTTTTATGTGACATTAGCAATTTGGACACTTGTGCATTTACGTGGCTTGTGTGTCTTTCTGTGATTTATGCCAAAGCACCAACCACCTTGAGAAATATTGGCAAATTTATAATTTGACAAAAATCTTGGTTGCATTATAGAGAAAAGCTACCATTATGTAAAATAAGCAGCGTAATTAAATGGTTGCTTAGATGTGTGACAGAAATGATCTAAAACTTGCTTCATTTAGCTGTAATGCCTCAACAACGCATCGTGGCTACAGTAAGTACATTTGCAGTTACAACCTAGAAAAGCAGTTGCAGGGTACGAAGTATAACACGCATTTGTCAGCTGCTCACTACAGCCAGTCTGGCGGTCACTGAACAGATCTACTGGAGGATTCAGAGGTTAAGTGTCTTGCTCAAGAGCACTATAAGAGTTGTTGCTGGAAAAAGGAAGTGCACTTCAAACCATTCTCATACCCACTGTGGCAATTTGATTTGATTTCATATCATCTTGCTGTGATTATGGTCCTGTACTTGTAAAAGTCATTCTAGATAAAAGCATCATTTAAGTGCAACTAGACAGACTGAGAGTCTAAAATGCTGAATGTAACTAGAGTGAGTACATGCAGACGCTAGAGGAGTTTTTGTGGATAAGCTGCTATCACTCGCAGACTATTCAATTGACTATATGAGAAATTGACATCAAATAGTGTGCTTAATAATCTAAACACTTTTTTGTGGCTGTCAAACAGGTAAAGAGGAAGTGCAGGAGAAAGTAAATGGGAGGCTGGGAGAAAGGTAAAAGCATGAAGATTGAAGAAAGTAGACAATCTAACAGCGAATGTAATTGCACACTGAGTTTGTTTACTCATATGAAGATATCCCACAAGCACAAACAATTTCTTTGAGATCAGATCAGGGTACCAGCTGAGGCATTTACAGGGCACAGTGGACAGTGACCATCTGTGCTTTAGGAGTTACATGACATTCAAGAACTCAGATAATTGCAATAAGCCAACAATAGCCAGGTTACACAATGAACCAGTCTTGTTAAACACTATTCCTGTGTGTTATATTAAACTACAGTTGACAACCATGCTAGAAACTCTGTGAGGCTGTACCTTCCATCTTAGTTTAGCATGTTAGCATGCTAGCATTAGGTAACTGGCACAAACACTACGTAAAGCTGAGATGTCTCAGTCTTAGTTTTGCAAAAGATTGGATTAACAGAAACTTTGACTGTACACATTTGAATGATAATCCATCTCATAATTGTCAAGATATTTCAGTCTGCTAACTGGCACAGATTACTGCAATAAGTATAAGATAACATAGCTAAAATGAATAAATTATCAGTTTGCTGGTCAATGCATGATACCAGTCTATAAAGCATATTACTGAATTCTACTTTTACAAACAAATGCATTTACTACAATCCATCTATAGATACTTAATTTCCTTCTAAAGGATCTATATATAGCCCTAATCTCAACGGCTACAAGCAAGCTATACAGAAAAACTAAAAAACATAACTCAGTGTACTTAGATGCATATAGACAGTGTTGTGCATGAATACGTTCAATGAACGGCGTTCAAATTTTTTGTGAACGCTTAACTGAACGAATCAGTTTACAAATGATGAACGTGATGTTTGTTTGAGCATTTGAAGCACTTTTATGAACAAACAAGTGAAGACTCAGATGGATTATATTTATATATGGATTTTAAATGTAACTCATGTCTTTCATTCTTTAGTGCTATGCAATAGCACTTCATTTAGTTTGGGAGTGGCAATGATTTGGGACCGGTGATGGATGGGTAGAAGGAGGTTCTATTGAAAAAAAATAGTGGCCTATTTAATTTTAAAAAAACAGAACATGACAGAACTAGTTCATTTTTGGAACTGTGAACTTCAAGCTTAAAAAAAAAAAGAACTATGAACGTGAACTAGTTCATTTTCATCTGTATGAACTGAACTTTGAACTATTTCTTTTGAAGTCTGAACTGGCACAACACTGCATATAGACCTATGTTCAAGTTCATTCTTGGTCATTAACATCACCTCCCTGTTACATGGATGTCATGTGTTAAACCCTATAATACAATATGTTAAAGTTTAACCCTTTAAGGCCCACTGTTGCAATATTATTTATTTTTATCAATTTTATTCTACGTTTTTTATTAATAAATGACTATTCATAAAGATATGACTGTTGTGTTATTATCATTCACAATGTATACTTTGCTCATTTTTTTCTATGTCTGGGTTTTACAGGGTTAACATCATATGTTTAGCACTTAGGCTAACCAATATAATCTCATTGAAGTTTTCATGTGAAAGACCCACTGTCACTATGTTCAGCCTCAACCTCACAAAGGTGATAAACACACACACACACACACACACACACACATACACACATTAGGATGATTTCACAGGATCACCCATTACCACCCTTTGAAGTGTGTGAGTTGCTAATGGTTTTGGATCCCATTCAGGGAGAGTCTGTGGCCTGGCTGTCCATTAGCTGGCTGACACACTCTGCTGACTAAACACAACACTTCCAGTGCCCTTGTCCTCTGTTCCTCTCTCCTATGCCCCCCTTCATCTGGAATCAAAAGAGCACACTGAGTTTGTGTGTTTCTGCTAGTGTGTGTTAGTGTTTGTGTGTATATATCTGCATACATAGAGCACAGGTGCACGTGTTTGTTTGAGTAACCCTGACGACCTAAAGAGAACAGCAGAGAGGGCAGAGGATGCCTTTAAATTCCTCCTCTTTAACACATTTGGTTGGCATAAACTGTTGGATAGGTACAGAATTTGATTCTTTTGCAATGACCGATTGAATAAAAATCTTTGTATTTGTTCTGATGTAAGTGTAAGCTATTAAATGGACCCTTTCATCCTGAACTATCTTGCAGTTCAATAATACATAACAGACACTTTTGTGAAGTTATTAATTGCTAACTGACATCATCTACATCAAAGTAAAGCTCAATACATGTTGGCAGCCATCAAGTTTTAAAGAGCAAAATGTTACACCCTTTCAAAAGGAATATTGTTACAGTCTCTCAGTCTCAAAAGGTTGTGGGAGAACTGATTGCTTAGAACTATTTTAAGTCGTCCATTTGTTTCATATTCATGACTGGCAATTGGCAATTTTACTTATTTTCTATTACAATGTATGATACTGGTTCCATCTATTCATTCTCATTCTAACACATTTGATGAGCAATATTGGCTCTCATTCATATCGACCTATTACAGGTAAAGAATCAGTTTGGGGTCTCAAATAATAATAACTGATTTTTTTTTATTTTTGAAAAGCAACTACACAGAAGTGAAAAACAGTGCTATAAACAGTACATAAAAATCAGTGTTGGGGATTAGTGAAGTAGTTTAACTACATTTTGCAGAAGCTTGCTGGGAGTACAACTACATTTATACGTAATTTTTTTTTTTTTTTTTTTTTTTTTACCATTTATTGTTAACTACTGAAACTACAAACAATTTAAATTTTTATTTTACCATTGCTTCTCTCTCTTTCATGTGTACTGTAAAGGCATACCCAGGCAAGGCATTTGTCAGGCAGTCCACACCACACACTTGACCTTTGTGTAGTGCATGTGCAAAAGATAAACCTCAGGAATCTCAGCTTGAGAAACAATCACCAAGGCCATACTTAAGCAGTTATTGTTTAGAAAACCAAAGTTGACATTCCTTGCATCTTCACATGAATAGTGTTTTTTTTTGTTTTGTTTTTTTGGTTTATGTTTGACCTTTTATCAAGTAGGGACTTTTTGCAATAAACTCAATTTTGCTGACATTCCTTTTTTGTATTATACTTTCTTATCGCTCAATTTTATTAGTTTGAACTACTTTTTTCTAAGTAGCTTTGGTTAACCAAACTAGATTTCTCCCAAGGGTAGCATTGCAGTGGTTCAACTTCCTGTGGTGAAAAGTAATTGGTAGGTTGCAAGGCTACGCTTTCAAAGCAGCAACACTGATGAAAAAATACAATAAAAATAATGACAAAGATAATGGTAATCTAAGCATAATACCCCAAGATCATTAAATGATGGTGAGAGAAGAGCTGATAGGATGAACACCATGAGTGGGAGAGAACTATTTTGAATATAAAAATGAATAATTTTTGGAAAGTTTCCAGCAAAATTGACTGCCTATGCCATTGACTGCCAGGGACTATAAGGACTTGACTACACACCTTGATGCACAGAATACACTAGCTTCACATCCTGTCAAAGAATCAGACCCCACACTGAGCTTTTATGGCAGCACTTTGCACTGTGTCCTTCAAAGAATGCCAGAAAGCATTCACCTCTCCTCTGCTCTCATACTCAATCGATAGCACACTTTTCTGCCTCCTTAGTAAAAAGCAAAGATTTCTGATGTGTGCATTCTTCTAAAAATACATGAAGAAACCACACAAACATGCATGCACATGTAAGCTCACATACGCATACACATACTCACTAACCCATTCAATCGGATGTCCACAGTAGTAGCAATCAGAAGGCTTACAAATTCTAACCATCACCCAAGCTGCTGAAATACAGGAGCCTGGCAGGGTGCTGGCTGAGTAAATAAATCTATAAATCAGATTTGATGTTTCTGTGTGTGTGTGTGTGTGTGTGTGTGTGTGTGTGTGAGTGTGTGTGTGTGTTTCTCCCAGCCATGTATTTAGTCAGCATCTCTGTTTATCCCAGACGCAGATTAAAGAGTTGAAACTGATCTGTGATCAGCCATGCTGTAATCCCCTCCATGTTGACCATCATCTTTTCATCTCTAGACAACTGATAAAGATGCCAGGAGACAGGATCAGCATTTACTAAGAAGTGATAATAATAATAATAATAATAATAATAATAATAATAATAATAATAATAATAATAATAATAATAATAATAATAATAGCTCTATTTATAAAGTGCTCTACAGTAAACACAAGGAGTAAAAGTAATACATTTAATCTAAAACAAAACAAATATTTAAAACAATTACAACAAATGTCATCAGTTAAGAAAAAGCCATAAAAGTGAGTTTTAAGAAGATTGATCCTCAGGGTTTTGAACTCCACAGCTGAGATGCACAGACAGCAATAGCCTGGTCACCTTTAGTGACAAGTTGAGATTTTGTGTTAGTATGGCTCTGAAAGAGGATCTCAAACAGTGATCAGGCTTACAGGGAGTTAGTAGATCACAGATATAGGCAGGAGCCTGGTCATTCAAGGCTTTAAAAACAAGCAGTAAAATCTTAAATCAATTCTAAAACAGGTTGCAAGGATGGTTGTGATGTGGTCACTTCTCTTAGAGCGTGTTAAAAGCCTGGTGGCAGTATTTCGTATGAGGTGTAGTCTTTGAATGTTTCACCTGCTGATACCAGAATAAAGGGCATTGCAATAATCCAGTCTGGAGGACATAAAAGCACAGATGACCTTTTCTAAATCTGCAGATGAAAGGAATGACCTGATCTTTGTTAAATATCTCAGTTGTATGAAGCAGAATTGCACAACTTTAACCACCTGACTGTCAAAGGACAACTGAATGGAAAATTTGGCGTCGTTCAACTGCATGAAATTATTGGACATCCAGTACTTAATTTCATCAAGGCAGGACATAATAGAAAACACATTGGTGGTACCAGGCGTTATCGGAACACACAGTTGTGTATCATCCACATAGCAATGAAAATCAATATTATTGTGATTTGCTCCAGGAGTAGCATGGGACCCCACAAAAGAGAGAAGCATGAGAGGAGGCATCTCCAAGCACAATGGAGAACGACCTGTTAGGAGATGAACTAATCAGAGCCACATCACTAACATAGTAAAAAGGCATAGTTTTTCAGAAGACTGATTAACACATCGTGGTCCAATGTGTGGAAGGCTGAGCTGAGGTCAAGGAGAACTAAAGTAGTATAGTCCAGGCCTGCATCAGTGCCAAACAATAAGTCACTGGCGGTGTGCTGTGCTACAAGTGAAAACCAGAATGAAATTTTTTTAAACTTTGTTTTTTGTTTATAAAAAACACATGGGTTGTGTGGACAGTTTTTTTGAAATCTTGAATAAAAAGGGCAGCATAGAGATGGGTCTAAAATTACTTACAGAAGAAGGATCCAAAGAGGGTTTCTTTAAGAGGGGGTAAAATTGGAAGGAAAAATGCCAGTAGACAGAGAGCAGCTAACAATGGCAAAAATATGTGGACCAACTGTCTGAAATGCTGCTTTTAAAAATCAAGTGGGAATACACTCTGAAGGGCAGGAGGATGATTTCGAAAGTGCAACAGAGCATTGAAGGGTTGTGCAAGTTAGTCCTGAAGATGGGCAGGAGTCAACATCAAGATCTCTCAATTCAGGGTTAATGTGTTACAGAGTATCCCCTATCTTGTTGAAGAAATTATGAAGAAATTCTTCACATCTCTCTGGTAAGGGTTCAGTTGGCTGGATAAGTGGGTGACCAATCACAGAGTTTATGGTTTTCAAGAGAATCCTGGGATTATGACCATGATTAGCTCTCAGCTGCAAAAAATTAGTTTCTTGTTTCTTTTCTGTACACTGATAAGTGGACATCAGGGCCCGTATTCACAAAGCACCTTAAGGCTAAAAGTAGCTCCTAACTTGCAGATTTGGGAGAAACTCCTAAAAATAATGGGTGAGTCAGTCCTAACTTTAGGACTCCTAATTTTTCTGAGTAACAGTGATTCAATTAAGTGTTTGGCAACGCTGCACTAGTTGGCAACAGAGAAAAGTCAATCTATTCACCAAACAATAAATGCGCTCTTACTCAACATCATAGGACAATTCATACGATTTCTTTTAGATGTTCAACAGCTACAGAGAAATAAAGCAGCTTAATGGCAATTGCTGGTCATCTATAGATGGAATGCATGTAAAAATTGTTGCACAAGATGAGGAAGTATTTGTAAATATAGCGAATCAGTATATTCCTTCTATTATTTACATTCTGCCTTCCTGCTTTCTCTTTAAAATCCTTATTTCTTCATTTAAACATGGCAGTGAGGAAGATTTTGACTGGTTGTGCTGTTGTGCAGCTGTATCTGACAAAGCTATAGAATCTAAAATATTTGTGCAGGGGTTATTAAATTCACTGACACGCTACTCTACAATGAGGCCCTGATGTTCATAGGCACTTGCAATAGCTTGACAGAAATGAGGAACAGAGAATGAATTTAGGGAGTGGGAGTGAATCAGTGTGGGGGATTTAGGGTCAGGAGAGATGAGACTTAAGAAGAGCACTGCTTTGTGATTGGAGATGGCTAAATCACGTCTTCCACACAGAAACCATGAGAGAGCACAAGGTCGAGTGTTCACCCTTTGTAATGGCTGTTATGCTTGACATAGTGAGTTGTATTAAAAGAGTCTAAAAGTTTGATAAAACCAGAAGTAAAAGACAACATGTATAGCAAAATCCAAGATAAAATTTGGCAAGGGATCTAATATTAAGTGAACAGAAAATTCCTGTTCTCTAAAGAAGGAATTGAAAAAGTGGCTTTAAGGCTGATGAGCTCATTTCTCATCTGTGGACTATTAGTAAATTTGCTTTTGGTTTTACACACTGCCGGTCAGTGATCCTAACAGGAATGAGGGATATAGTGTGGGAAATACAACGAGCACCGACAACAGGACCTGGACTGTCAGGGACAAGACTATGAAGTCTAAAGGCTGGATGCTGGGCAAGATCCTGCTTGGGAAACCATCAGTTATGGCTGATAGCAATAAAGTTTGTAAAATTAGAAATTAGTTTTCCTGATTCTTTCCTGTCAGGATGCAAACAATTATTTTTAAAAGGTCCCATTCAGTCCGAGAAGGAATCAAAAACTAAGCCCAGTAGCAGTTGTAAAATTTTGGATCCAGTGCTACAGGCTAAAACAATGGCTACAATATTGAGAGCTTTTAGTTGTAGTGGGAGTTGAGCCCAACAGGACTCACCTCCTACCCAGGCTTTCAACTGCAGAGCCCAGAGACTCAAGTGCTTAATGTAATTTAATTGATTGCCTGGACATGATACTATCACAGTTTGGATAGAGAGGTGCATTTCGAGGAGAGCCAAATTTACTTCTATGAAATCAACTGTCTTGGCTCCTGCAAGACAGTATGTAATACAAATTTACATATCTAATGCCTCCAACAATTAAAACCTCAGGCCACTCAGTTTCAGAGTCTCCACTATACAAAGCTTTAGATGGAATTTCTGGCAGAGAGTTAATGAACTGGTTGGATGCAGCTGAGCTGAGTGATTGACCAACTGATGTTTGCATGAAAGGAAGCATTGGGGTTGTGGTGAAGAAGTCACTGGGTGAAGAAGTCACTGGGTGGAAGAGGTTGTCAGGTCCCGGCTGTAGGCGTGACAAATGGGGACGTTTGAACCCCAGGTGGACGGCCAGCCCAATGGCATGGTAGAGCGAGGAGCGCTCTCTGGTTGCAGACCACAAATGGTCTGCTCTGCGAGCAGCAGGTGAAATGGCGGAGAGCACAGGATCTCGATGCCAGATGAGATAAAATGTTTGTGAGTGGGATGGCCTCATTTCTGCTAACACAGAATGTATGTAAGAGGTGAGAAAGAGCCTTTTGTGACCCTTGAGTGCAGGGGACAGGGTGACGTCAGGCCAGGGAAATCAGCGGGAGTTGCCCCACCAAAGCTGAGGACTTCTGGCTACTTGCAGGCTCAAGACAGGGAAGCTGTGAACAGAGCTTTGTCTGCCACTGGGGAAGATCCTCTATGAGCCGCTCAATTGATTGCAGTTCACTTGTCAGCTCGACAACTCCCGTGGATGGGGCCATCAGTGGAACTGTGGAACAGAGCAAACTAAGACCAGCAAAAGAGCCACAATGGAGAGGACAGACACAGAGTTTTGCATAATTGCTTGTGGCAGTCACAACATCAGTTGGGCAGGGAGAAAACTTACTCACTTGGGCTCCAGACGGGAGCCCACAGCAGTGAAACAGCAAGGATCCAGCTAAGGAGTACAAAACTTACCAACGAGGATCCCGGGCCAGGCCCACTGCAGATAGATCTGCTTTTCTAAGTTTCAGTGAGAGGTGGCTTCCCTTTGTGGTAACGTTTCGTCAATTAAAACTATTCCCAAATATTTACCTTTGGGCTCACAGTTTGGAAATGTGAAGTATACAGTGAATTCAGTGGTGAGCACTCATTAACCAACAGTTTAATGGGGAATTAAAGAAATTCCAAATGAATCAACTGAGCTGCTACAGGATTGACCTATCTACTGCTGGGCTGCTCTCTTTAATATTGTCTTTATAGCAGTTTCAGTAGTTCTACATTAAGCCCATTGTTAATAAACTCACACAGTATATATCAATTAATTAATAATTTGACCTTTTTTCTGCCAGCGGTCAGGATTAACCTGAGTCATTGCTGGAGAGCACATTAATAGACTGTACTGAATGTGGAAGGAAGGTAGGTTCATATTCCAATACAGAAACATTTCCCGGCAACGTAAAACCTCTCAAGAACTTAGGAATTTTACTCACACTCACATTTTACTTTCACAAGTATGATCTGGTTCACATATTGGTTCATTGGACATAGTTCCTACCCTCAAAGGGTTCAAGCATCTGTCAAAATTTCATCAGACCATGAACTGCAGCTATAGAGCATGCAATACTGAAAATCACTGACTAATCAAATGCAAGCAAAGCAAGAATCTCACTTAGGGAACTGCTCTTCCAAATACAACCAGTTGCAGAGCAAAAGGCATCTCATAGTGTTCACCTAACGTGACATCCTGGATGCCCACCTCGAGGGCAAATCAATGCTTTTGTTCCAGGCTTGTTCAGCAAAAATGTCAGATGGTTGTTGTTCAATTGGATGCATTAACTGATGGGGAGACAAGCCTGGATTGTGCTTCTACAGACTGGCCAGACCGGATTGTGATTTGTGCTATTAGATGTGGCCTCTGTCCCTGGGAAGGGCAGATATTGGCAACCATCAAAGTACACACATCTTTGCAGTGAACATTTCATCAACAATAATCTCAAGTAAACACAATATTGTATTTTTAGTCATTATACTTCTATATAATTGTTCTGACATGGTTAGGTTATGTGGACCAATGCCTGAGTTGGACGCCGGCTGACAGCAACTCTTTTTCAGACAGCAAGCTTTGCTGCCTAAAAAAGAGTGCAACTTGAATGTGTTTCTGTGCAAGTTGCCTGCATATAGATTTAAGGCTTTGTGTTTTTGTATAAGCCTACAGTGTTGCGAAAAGAGTATTTTAAGGCTGTGTTAAAAACTTTTCTGCACATTCCCTCCCCATCACTTTTGTGGTTGCTTTGGATTACCACTTTTTTGTGTGCTGTTTTCATCTAGTGTAATGTGGATGTGGACACCTTAGAGACTGTGCTGTGTTGTTTGGGTCTTTGTAGGCCACAGGATAGCACAGTTTCTTCAGCAGGAAGACAGCTGGTTTGTCTGGGTCAGTGTGGCAGGCTGCTCAGATGTTTGACGCATTCACCCTTACTGCCCTCTGCTAAAACCACATGGCACATTTTGATTGTAGTCTTGTCTCTCTTTGCATATCATGGCACCGCAATTGAAAAAGGTTGAGTAACAAGTTTGTGATATGTGACAAAAAATGTAAACAGTGATTCATGTAAAAATGTACCTGTTCTTGCATTATGCTTAACCCTGGAAAGACCTCTTCACTTGTTACCTGCAGTTCACCTGTAATGGGACTTGTACATTTTGCTTAGGAATGCAGGAATGTTCAGTTGCACTGCCTGGGCTATGTACCTCTTAGCATGGCCAGGGACAACAGACAAAATGGTCAGGTTCCTTTGCAGTGCCCTCAGATAAATGTAGAATGCTGTGCATTTATGTAAAGGTTGGAGGTGGATTCTTGGCAGGGGAAAAGTCACCACACCCATCAGCACTAGTCATACTAATTAGTAGAATTTATTGACAGAAGAAGAGAGTCAGAGGCATTTTAAGACCAAAAACCTTAATCATATTGCTGGTTCCTCTAAGCAGACACCCATTTCATTATTAGGTTAAGTAGCCTGCAGTATAACTGTGCCATGTAGTTGACTCTTCTCTAAAATCTGTTAAAGACATGCCACCCCATCAAATGCCCCACTACTTACAATAAACTTTGGGATTTCTGCGATGGAATTCCATGCAAGACTAAGGGATAGTTGGGGTTATTTGATGTGAGGTTGTGTGAGTTAGTCATACAGTACATAGTCCACCGATAAAGATCGTCTTTATTTTGAATATTTTCATTGCTTTATCTTGCCGCCAAACAGTCCTTTTTGGAACTACATTGCACTAACAGTGCAAACTGTTTTATGCCACGGATCAACTGTTTTCAATTGGGGTAGCTCAACAGTTGAGAAAATGTAGTTCAAAAAGGCATTTTTTACGTAACTTAAGCATGTTTTTCCTGCTGACCCCCTCCACAGCAGAACATTGTTCAGCTTCTGACATGAATCCACTGCAGATAATACACTGACTATAGATAAGTAACTCACACAGCCCCACTCAAAATAACTCAAACTATCACTTTAAGCTACAGTGAAGGAAACTGCCCCATTTTTATCCCCACAAAACCAACATAGAACTCGTGTTAAACACCTCGACATGCACACTTTGTCTGAGAAGAGCTGTGAGCCCAGCATGGGTGACATGATTACCAAACCACGGCTTTTGTCAAAATAATTTAAATGTTGTGTCAGTGTTGTCTTGACCTGATAATCTAGACAGTTTGAGAGAGAGGTGAAACGTAAATAAAGAGGAGATGGGTTCACAGAGCAAGATAAGGAGAGACAAAATGGCTAAGGAAAGGAAAGTTAAATGGCCAAGATATAAATGGGGAACACTATAAAAAAAGACAGAAACAAGGTGGCATTAAATAGAGAGAAAGAAATGGCTTAAAGTAAGGGGCAACCTGGGTGAATAACAACAAACAAAAGAGAGAAGTAAGGGAGGAAGAAAGTCAAGCACATCAACAAAGACAAAGAAAAAAAAAAGATAAAGAAAGCCACAGTGAAAGAAAAAATTACAGAAGAGGGCAGAGAGAAGGCAGGTGAGAGAACGGTATAAAGAGGAAGCAGTGACCTCTGTCTGACTAATCTTGGCTCACACTTTAACAGCACCTTGAACCAGAGCTAACGAACCACATCCACATCCAGCCTCAACCCTTTCTTTTTCTGTATCGTGTACACACACAAGGCTATTTTTATTACACAAGCTTTCACACCTACATACACAAACACACACACACACCAAGCCTGGGCCATACACAGAAATACACATAATGAGAGAAAGAAAGAAAAGCATGTGGATACTTTAAAGGGGACCTATTGTGCTTTTCTGAGTTTTTCCTTACTTATATTGTGTTATACAGGGTGTTGTGCATGTAAATTGTCTCCAGAGTCACAAAGATCAAAGTTTACATCAAAGTGAGTAACTGTCAGGGTAAAAACCCAATTTTCTTCTTTGTATGCAATGCCTCGTTGGGGGTCCATACATTACTTCCTGGTCCTATTGACGTCAATACTTTTTCTTGCTGCTGCTCACCTGCAAGCTCGGCACGCCCCCACACAAGGCACAGCACATAACTACTTATAGTGAAGAGGTTTCATTAGTTTTGTAGCCATGCCGAAAAGACAGTGATCTTAATTTTCTGCAGAAATCTACTTCATTTTTCCTTCCTTCTGTTCTCCACTGCTCTAAACATAATAGTGTGAGCCCACAAGTTTCATTTTCACAACGGTTATTTCTGTAATTCCCACTTGATGTGGTCGAACAGGAGACTAAGCCTCACAGCCTGTCAGTCTGCATTGTTATTGTGGATGTTAACCGCGTTACCGCAACCTGATCCTCCTTTATTTACATTCTTTTAGTCCGGAAGTGTCCATACATAAAAAAATCAAAAGGGTTTCTTATAAAAATATTCCAAGTTATGAATATTGTCATCCAAAGTTTGTTTACACATGACGTGCAGAATGTGTGAGCTCCAGTTCCAGAGGGAGGAGGGGGCCCTTAAAGAGCCCTGAGCTCTAACAGAGAATTTCAGACAGAGGGTGAAGAGAGTACAG
Organism: Seriola dumerili; assembly: GCF_002260705.1. NCBI lineage: Eukaryota > Metazoa > Chordata > Actinopteri > Carangiformes > Carangidae > Seriola > Seriola dumerili. The sequence goes on from NW_019175077.1 coordinate 1,014,090, forward strand.
TATAAAATGTACAGCATAAGAAAACTAATGTCTTTTCAGAACATTGAAGCTTGTCAATCCTTTTCAGTCGACACCAAGAATGAAATGATTAACACTTAAAATGGCCATAATAAGTCCTCTTTAATCGACTCTTTGCCACCCACCGACACACACATACGTTTGCATGTTTGTGCACTGCTTAGACCCTTTCCCTAACCTAACCTAACCTAACCTAATTCTAACCTGAACCAAGTCTTAAAGCTCAAATAGCCCTTTCAAGGTGTGTTAGAAAGTGATGAACGGCCAAAATCTCCTAACTTTCTCCTCCCTCTGAAGGTGTCAGACACGCATACACGTGCACACACACCCACACATACATTCAAAGATGAGTTAAAGCCAGCCCAAATGATTTGCAGTACAGACTATGTGCAAACTGATTTTCTTCACATGTGAGCACACAAGAAAAATGACATATACACATAAACATGTACACACATGTTGAGATAGAGAGAAAGAGAGAGAGAGAGAGAGAGAGAGAGAGAGAGAGAGAGAGAGAGAGAAAGATCTATTTCTCACAGCAGTGGTGTGATTTTCACAGAAATGTTGTTCTATATTTAACAGGGCCACCACACACAGTGAGCTACGCACGGACCAAGTCATGTCCCTAGCTAGGACATGCAAAAGCATATACTGTAGTTTCACTATACCAAAGTATACACACACACACACACACACACACACACACACACACACACACACACACACACACACACACACATTCACTCACACAGAAACACAAAGGTTATGTTTTCCAAGTGACTGGTTGGCTATAGTATGTTCCTATTCTGCCTCTGTATTTTTCCTCTGACTCTAAAGAGAAAAAGGAGGAATGTTTCTTCAGTGGAAGTAGCCCAAAGATTAATTCACTTAATCTTGGCCTGTAAATTGGGTATTCAAGCGGCTTAAGAAACAAATTGAATGCAAAGACTGAGAGTAATAACAACATTTGTCTTAGCAGCGGCACAATGCCCTTTTCCACAGCACTCTTCCACATGAACTAGTGGCTAGATTTCCGATATCCATTTTGACAGAGGTGGACTTGTGCATATGCACATGTACGTACATGCACTGTCTGACAAACACACACTCAGCCTCTCATACACATATACACATTTTGACTATGCTACCTACTGTATGCATGGAGAGACAAAAAGATGGAGAGTGGAGTGACACAGACATGGTGAGACTCAACATCAGTGAAGCTGTATGTGTGTGTGTTGGGGGGTGGGGGGTGGGGGTAAGTGAGACAGCTGAACAGATGTCGTGCTGTGGTTTTTAATGTGTAATCCCTGGATTCATCATGTTACCCACCAGGCATGTGTAGATCAAAGGGTTAATGTTGCAGAATATAGGTTAAACTCAAAGAGGGAGACAAGCAAAGGCAAGAGTTTAATTCTCCACTGACAATCCCCTTAATGCAACTCTACAGAATTCAAAAACTACAGCTTTTTGCTGCTAGATCATGAGGAAACTCGTGGCTAATGACTTAGTAATGTATCCTGCTTATTTTTACATGAGTAATAATTAATTAATTAATTAATGTAATTAGCTGAAAGTCTCATTAAATCACTTACTCACTATGTAATGTAATATACTCACTATTACTAAATAATGTATGTATGATTAATCAGTGCTTTCCAATGCCATATATTAGGAACTCATTTAGGCTATCATTGACATCCTGCAAAACCCTAACATGTTATGTTTCACATTTGCGACAAATCATAGTTTGATAGCTAGTATAACACTCTGCAGGTGAGAATATCATATGACTTTTATGATTAGGTTCACATATTTTTTAATGGATTGTACAGTCTGGTGTACCCCTATTTTTTCTTATGCGATTTTACTTTGACCTTTATCTTGGTATGTTATTATGAATCACTCTTGCTCTCCAAGTCAGGGACTACATCAATCATGCTAAATTAGCTCAAAGGTCAAAATAATGATTAACAAAATTATTATATTACCTTAATAATTGTGCATGAATTAATTTCATATATCAGTAGGATGCTGGCTTGGGAACAAATTTGGATTTGAAGCAAACACAAAACACAAGACATATGACAAAGAGACAGGTCTGGACAGCAGTCCCACAGCAGGCCACCAAGGAGTTTAAAAGGGATCCAAACTCAAAGTTTGCAACTCAAACTATTGTCTACCCAGACACCAAAACAAGATGTTTAAATAGGCAATAAAATCAATCATTGACTGATGAGAGCCTGTGCTTTAAAACAGCAGAGAGGTATACAGTGCAATGCGTACTGAAGCACTAACATGCCAGTGTAAATAAAACATGCAGTAAATTTTCAATAAATGGTATAGTCTTCATCAATAACAATTCAAAAAAACAATAATGAATTGATGTTATTATTCTGCTAAGTAACAGAGTGCCTCCAGTATTAATATAGATTTTCTGTCACCTGTTGCATGAACAAATTGTGTGCATCTGTTATTGATTTTACAACACTTCCAAATATGACTGAGACAATGAAAACAGAAAACCAAAAGCACCTGAGTTGAAATGCTTGCCCACCATGACAGTGCCTTGGATTCAGTCCCTGAACATAATTGGCAGTATTTGTGGGTGGGATGCCAGTGAGGGATCATGTCCTCCTTGGTTGCTGAACACAAAACAAGCCATTTACACTGATGAATGTGCTAGCATTGGATGTATTTCAAGAGCATGTACAACGAGTGTAACACTGCTCGGTGTGTCTAAACCCTCTCCTTGCTGCTGACAGAAGTGTTGCTTTTGACATTGTTGTTTTGACGCTGATGGGGTATTGGTCAGGTTCACTTACAGTACATTGCTTTTAACTGCTAACACTTCCTTTATCCTGGAGCAGCTCAATTCTGGCATTGTCCCAAGATCAATCTAAGGCTTGTTGTTATACCTATTCTATTAGCTCCTTCTTAGTGATTTAACAGGTACGTTCAAGGCTAAAACAAATATGATTTAACTTCTTTCTCTATAGTTTTGGGAAATCTATTTTAAGCCCACAACAAAATAAGCTGGAGAAAAACAAGGAGTAGTTCAGAATGAAATACAGAAGATTATTCTCTCATGTTTCAATTCAAGTGTAATCAGTACCAGTCTTCCCATCTGATATGGAAAATATTTTTAAAATGGAAAAACATGGGAAAACATGATGCTTGCTTTGGAAAAACTCAAATCAAATTTGTCCTAAATTATCCATTAAAATTGGTTTAGTAATAAATTTGGAGCGAGAAACAGCCACTGCAGATGCAGAATCTTGCTTTATTTTACTACAACACCCACTGTAATTGTTGATCAGATCCACAGGTTTTTAACGGTTGGAAAGTCACATCATCTTCTAAACCTCTCTTCATAGTCTGATGAAGGGGCAGGTTCACCTGCCTGACTCAATTGACACTCAGTGGATTTCTAAATTAAATCTTGTAGCAAAACCAGAGCTACTGAGATTTCAACTGGCTTTGCAGGGCTAGGCTTTTAAGACTCAGGGAGGTCTAGCCCCAAGTTACAGCTCAGGATGAACTGAGGTTAGCACTGAGAACTGAGTCTCACCGTCTATATCCCAGGTTTCAACCTTCTTTGACAAAAAAAAGATAGAAAAAGAAAAAAAAAACTGAAAAAAAAGTGTATTTGGTTTTTGTATTTCACCTTTATTTGAATTATCTATCTTTTTTATTTTATGTCTTTCTGCTTTTCATACTGGTTCCACAGAGATAGGATGGAGGTGATGACGATAACGACGATGATGATGATAATCATGATGATGTATAATAAGTGGACTTTAAATCGATAGTCACACCAACTGAGAAAAAAAGCAATCATGAAGGCCGTTATTTAGTGTGACCAATCAAGTTGTAAAACAGCCAGGTATCTCCATTAGGTGACATTGCCTGGTCCTTTCTCTGACTAATGCAACAACTGCACAGCTACAGATTATAATAACAACAGTAATGTTGAATGACAAGGTGTCAGAAAAAATTCTCGCCTGCTGACCGTCTTTCCTCGTGCTGTCTCTCCTCATCCGTCTCTTTTTTCTGATAAATGCTGCCTCTTCTCTTGTCTTTCTCTGTTACTCCCTCTATCCTGCCAGCCCACGCTCCATCTAAGAGACCCTTGTCTAACGAGGTGGACAGTTTCTGACAGGTTCTAATGAGAACACATTCCACTAGAATAACTTTCAACTCCTGCATATTTGCACATGCACATGCACACACACACACACACACACACACACACACACACACACACACACACACACACACACACACACACACACTTACAGCATCTCATACAGTGAAGCATGTATGTATGCATTTGTACCTACATATGAGGTTGCATGGGTTTAGTTTTCAATTAATGCGTGTGAAGTCAGACAGGTTTGTGTGTGTGTGTGTGTGTGTGTGTGTGTGTGTGTGTGTGAGGAGGACAGAGAGGAATAGAGGTGGTCTGAGAGAGCTGCATGGTGTGGGCCCTGTGTATGTGGTATGTGGGAGAGTGTGTGCATGTGATGTTACTGACATTGTTAAGGGAATTATGCTGCATGACTTGTCAGTGTATATTTCTTTCACTGTGACCTTGCTGCCAAGATGAAACATAGATAGCCTCATAGTAGTGTTCACTTGCAAGAGAGAAATTCCAATTCTTTAAGCAGAGCGATACAGTCTATGTATTAAACTGAAAGTGAGTGTGAAGAAAAGAACATGGCTATTTCTCACTATTAGATGTTGTCTATGCTTGCAGTCTATGACATAATGAAAAAATCAGCAAAAAATATCTATCAGTGTTTTAGTGATTTATTATTTGGGGGATGTTTGAATATATATCATATTAACATGGTGGTCAGTTACCTGGTGTGTTATATTTTCATCCAGTGTAACCCTGCAAATTGTAAAGATATTATTGTCAAGTCAACTTCATATCCATTTATTATCAGCTGCTGTGGAATGAAGAGATTCTGGATCCTTGTGCTAGAGAAATAAAATGCTTTCCAAGTGGGAAATATGAGTATTTTTCCATGATACATAAATATGTAATATACTGTATGAATTTTTCTCTCAGAAGTGCTGTCATGTATTCAAGTTTTAATGGGGTAAAACATTGATACATTGATGAGGCAACCAAAATTTAAGAGCTGCATTAGACCGAAAGAGGAGAATGCTATGTGGCTGTGTGTTTGGCTGTGATCCATGTCCCTCTGGTTGTTGCACAGGCGCATGCGCGCCCGCACACACACACACACACACACACACACACACACACACACACACACACACACACATAAACAGAAGGTTCTGCTCTGAGAGTTTGCATGAGCATGTACAAGCAGCAGCACATTACTCTGTTGCAAAGTGGCTAGTGGGGACTTTTTTTAACAAGCATATTTGTAATCAGGAGTGAGAGGGAAGGGGACAGATCGTGAAGAGAAGTGGGTGAAAAAAGAAGAGAAGAAAATACAAGGATGGAGGAAAGTGATTAGGGCCAGATGATAAAACCACTGAGGAAAGCCAAGAAGGGATAGAAAGAATTAGAGATACTTAAGGACAGGAAAAAGGGCAGGAGGCTAGAGGTATAAAACTGAATGAAGGATGGACTGAGAAGATTCATCAGGGGCAATAAGGGATGAGACAGTTGAAAGAAAGTGAGCACACAAAAAGAATGAAAAAAGAGTGAGATTCATTGAAAATAGAGGAAGTGCAAAGAAGCGATGGATAAAAAAGCATGAAGAAGAGAAAAATTTGGACAGAGGAGGACAGGACGGAAGGGGGAAATGGCAGTGCAATTAACAACTACACCTTGTTTCCTCACTAAATTCACAGGGGCCAAACATAGCTAAACAAACATAGCTAAACACCAAGCACTGCACTGATCTAATCTGAGGCAAACCAGTCTGCGTCCTCAGGCCTTAATCCTATTATTACCACCTCCTAATGGGAGCCACCACACACATGCACGCAAACATACACACACAGTTAAATATAATTATGAACGCCTCAAACCGGTTTAGCAATATTTGTGTTATCAACAAATTCCAACTAAATATCCTCATTTTGTTTTAAATGGTATAAAATGAATAATACTGAAGAACAGCAAACCCTGACTTGCCCTGTGTGGCCCTGGAGGTGCAACCAGACTGATGTCTATGTCAAATGGCCTGGCATGCTTAATGAGATGAGAAAAGGCTAATGTGATTCTATATCAGACAGGCTCTAGGGGCATCCCATTTAGCCACACACGGTGTCACTTACACAGTGACTTAAAGGCACATCCTTTACTTTTCACACACTGGTTCTGAGAATGTTAAAAAATTTAAACCCTGCCCTTCACATAGGGAGTGATGATGGTGGAAAGCAGAGCTGAAGAGTTTAAGGCAGATTAAATGAGAGATTTGCTTTTTCAAACAAAGAGGTTAAAGTGGACTATCAAAATTAAAAAAAAAAAAAACAAAAACTGTACAACTGGGCCAGATATCTCTGCATAGAAAATACACTTCCACTATGGTATGCCACATTTTAACATGTTATATGAATTGAGCTGTTATTTCTCTCTGAAATTTTCTGTGTGAACAACCTCAATCAGAGAAAGATGTTAATTTGCACTGCAAGTGGAAAAATTAACGTCTCAATGATTATCAGACATCATGGTAGGTGGTGAGACACCTGTTGTAGCGCATCTGCTATAACAATAACAAATGTAACAACTCATTAGAACATAAAGCTGCTGAAGAACAACAAGGATAAAAAACAATCTACTTTTATTGAGTTGTGTGAGCATCTGTGGTTATGTATGCACCTTTGAGTTTATGTGAGTTTGTATTTCTGAGTGTTCTTACATGTGCTTTTGTGTGTGTTTTGTTGGAGGAAAATAGCTCTTCAGCAATTGATATCACTGTGCTAGTCAATTAAGTGGTACTACAATGCAACATAAACCTGACAGACGCTTCGGGGCAAGTCTGAGTATGAGAAAATCCCTGGTTTACTGCTCAACGTAAAATCATTTGTGGAATCATACATGCATGAATAAATAAATGAACAGGCAAATGCACACAAACCTATATACAAAAAGACAAAAACACACATATATATATCTCCCGTTATTGCGCTCTCTCTCTCTTTCTCACATTGGTACACTTACCTCAGCATTTTCAGTGTGCACTAGGGAGACTGGTGGGTCAACCAGCCCATTGACTTTTAATGTGTGTGTGTGTGTGTTTGCCCCAGTAGGATGGAAATGTTAATCTTTTTTAGTCCATGCCTCAGACCATTGGTCACAATGACATTGTCAGTTCCCCAGAGTGTTTCACATCTAGTCCCTGAGAAGGGATAAAGTCAGCACTGCTGATCTGATTCAACATTCCGTTTGTATGACTCGCTCTCACATGCACGCACATACACACACACACACACACACACACACACAAACACTTGCTTGCCTCCCATCTTGCAAATCCCTCCCTGATCCTACTCCACATGAGGATATTCCTGGTATGTCACATTTTTCACTTATTTTTTACAATGCAACACATATCAAAATGCAGTGCATATACAGTGCATTTAGAAAGTATTCACGCTGAAAGTATTCACAAAGCTTCACTTTTTAACATTTTTATATGTTGCAGCTTTATGCTAAAATTGTTAAAATTAACTTCCCCCTCATCAATCTACAAGCAATACTCCATGATGACAAAGCAAAAACAGAATTTTAGAAGAATTTTTTGCAAATTTATTAAAAAGCAGGAACTGAAATATTGCACTGACATTGAAAGTATTCAGACTGTTTACTCAGTACTGAGTTGAAGCACCTTTGGCAATGATTACAGCTCCGAGTCTTCTTGACGTGATTAGCTTTGCACATCTGGATTAGGGGAATTTCTGTCTCTCTTCTCTGCAGATCCTCTCAGGCTGTGTCAGGTTGAATGGGTTCCGTCAGTGGACATTTTCAGGTCTGTCCAGAGATGTTCGATTGGGTTCATGTTAGGACTCTGGCTGGGACACTCAAGGACATTCACAGACTTGTCCCTAAAGCCACTCTGAGTTGTCTTGGCTGTCTGCATAGAATCATTGTCCTGTTGGAAGGTGAACCTTCGGTCAAGGCTATCTCTGTACTGTGCTCACTTCGGCTTTCCCTCAACCCTGACCAGTGTGCCTGTGCCTGCCGCAGCAAAACACCTCCACAGCATGACGCTGCCAGCACCATGCTTCACCGTTGGGACAGTATTGGGCAGGTGATGAACGGTGCCTCATTTTCTCTGGACATGATGCTTAGAATTGAGGCCAAATGGGTCAATACTGGTTTCATCAGACCAGAGATTATTGTTTCTCACAGTCTGACAGTCATATGTGCTTTATTTTTAAAACTCCAAGTGGCTTTCATGTGTCTTTCACCGAGCAGAGGCTTCCATCTGACCGCTCTGCCAGAAAGTCTGGAGCCTTCCCCAGATCTGTGCATCGACACAATCCTATCTCTGAGCTCTATCTTATATAGATAGGTATTTGTCTTTCCAAATCATGTCCAATCAATTGAATTTACCAATCAAGTATCCAATCAAGTTGTAGAAAAATCTAAAAGTGATCAAGAGAAATGGAAGGCAACTGAATTTCACGTGCGATAGCAAAGGGACTGCATACATCATGCCCAGGAAGGCTTGAGGCTGTAATCACTGCCAAGTACTTCAAATAAGTACCGAGTAAACGGTCTGAATACTGACATCAATGTGATATTTCAGTTTTTTTCCTTTTTAATACATTTGCAAAAATTTCTCTTCTCACTCTTTTCACTTCGTCATTATGTGGTATTGAGTGTAGACTGATGAGGGGAAAAAATGAATTCAAATGATTTTAAAATAAGGCTGCAACATAAAAAATGTGAAAAAATGGAATGGCTCTGGATAATTTCTGAACGCACTATATACAAATACATTTTACCATTCTATTTATAGGAGGATTAAACACATACCTAATTCTAACTTTAAAGATGACTTCCTTGTTTTTGCTTCTTGCGCTTTAACTTTAAAACATTCCTGGGGCTTATGAATTTGCAAAATAAGAGGCCATTTATATGATAAGAAGGATGTTAGATAGACTTTCTAGTTTGAAAGATTCAATTGGACTGTACAATTTACATTTTATTCATTGCAAGTCTTTAAATCAGCCTTGTTGAAGCCCCCAGCTGAAGAGTCCTGTAACAAGACACTGAATGTCTTCTTGCTCCAGGGACACTGAGGCTGACTCAGTGAGACGTGCCAAATGAGGGATGCAAGAGGACTGAAGATTTCCATAAAGGAATCAATAAAGTTTTATAAATAGTGTTGCCACTGTGACACCTATGCGCTGTGAGGTCGCTCTTATGAGCAACAGCTTTGAAAAACAGAAACGCACTGCCCGTCCCCTCTCACTCCCCCTGTCTCTTTTCTCCTCTGTCACAAACTGACTCGCACACTCAAACACTGCCGCACGCGCGCTCGCACGCACAAACTGCTCGCAGCATCTCTTCGCTGTTGTCTGTCCTATGGGATGATTAATGAGGCGCGTCCCCGGACACATTCATGAAGCCCTGGTGATCACCGGACGAATCAGTCACACTGAGCCCTCAGAGTCGGCTCAGTCACCGTCAGCACGATCGGAATGACACTGAGCCAAGTGTTGATGATTCCAAAGAAATAAAGAACCAAACATAACAGATCCCTTTAAAGATGGACAGAACCAACATTAGCGTATTAACGCTTAAAAATGTCAGGCGGCTGGTTGGTTTCAAAATATAAGTTACAACGAGAACAAAATAAGTACGAATAAGCCTATACAATAGGCTATACAACTGACATCCCGAATCCCTGGGAATATGTCTTTGAGAATATTATAGTAATAGGCAATAGAAATATATTAGAAAAATGTGGAATGTCAGGAATGTGTAAACAAACTCTAAAATTACAGGTCAATAGGCAAAATAGGACTATCCTATGGCATCCCCAGGCTTTAAGTGTGGAGGTTTAACCACGCAAAAAAAAAACCCATCATGATAATTATTTGAGCTACAGAAGTTGCCACCAAGTTTGTCAGTGACCGTTTGCTGAAAAATAAGGTTGACTAAAATAGGTCCAGTCCTGGTAACTGCGCAGAGACTCATAAAAATTCAGATTGCATAGAACAACCTACATCAGACTGCACAAGCAATAGGCTAAAAATTAGAAATCTTTAATTTGCCTCTGGGTCACTAACAGTGAAGAATCAGCTTCCAGAGTCCATTAGAGCATAGCTCCCTCCTGAAAATCTGGAGATTGAACAAAACCTCTGCATTTGGATTTCTTCGGGGGGAAATGTAATGATGTGAAAACAAAAATGTTTATATAGCCTAACGTTAATCCAAATAAAATGAAGAAAGAAAGGGCTGAAGAAAGAAATAGCCTGACATTTGTGGATTGATTTCAAACTTTTTGTCTCTCAAATGCACTCAGCCCCGGGATTGAGAGTACACAAAAAACAGAAAACCACAACTGGCATGCTGAAATGTCATTCAGTAATCCAGCTCTTTCTGAAGGCAATGAAAACCGGTGATCAGAATCACCCAACGGACATAAAATCCTGGGCGCTAAAATCGATGGACCAGAGATCCTGAAGAGTTAACACGTGTAGGTCTAAACTCAGAAGGTAAACTCGCTCCCTCTCTCTATCCCCCCTTTCCCCGCTGCAGCCTGGCTCTTAAGCTCCCAAGATTACCAGCTGGCACCACCGTGGGGATACCTGCAGCCCCGCTGCTAAACGCACCGTCTCTGCCTTAATACTGCTCTGCTCCAGAGACAGGCTCGCTCTGCTTCCCATCCATGTCCAGTCTTACCCGATCAGCGCTTTGTGACACATCCAAAAATATAAAATAACAACTTACGGGTTGTTGGCAAAGCTCCGTGCACACCGTTGACATGGCAGAAAATCCACAAAGCTACCGGCAATAACAACGTCATTCCCTGGGCAGGACGGTACCGGTGCATCTTCACGACCGGTGTGGACGCAGCGGAACGGAAGAGGGAGAGGAAACACTCAGAATAAACAGCGGGGTGGTGGTAACACAAGTCAGTCCGACAGACTCGCTTCGCAGTTGAGGACTGGCAGAGAGGAGACTGACTACACGGTCTCTCTCTCTCTCTCTCTCTCTCTCTCTCTCTCCTGTATCTCTTTATGTAGGTCTCTCTGACTCGCTCTCTCTCTAATAAAGAGATGATGTAAGGATCGCGCTGACAAACAAGCTGGCCTGTACTTGGAAGCGGAACGCACTTCTCTCTGCAGCTATCTCGCCTCCTTATTTAGCGATCCCCTACTGAGACAAAACAACAATAACAATACCAACAACAACAACAACAACAACCGTGTCTCCACCTGCACAGGACGAGAAGATTGGGTGCGTCTGTAGTACACAGTATAGGCTCCAGTAGTTCAAGGAGGCATGACTGTGCGCAGCTCAAATCCACTGAACTGATTTCTCCTCTCTAGCGCTCCGGTGCGCTGTCCGTGGTGCTGAACTTATCTCAGTCTCTCTCCGTCTCTAAATGTCTTTCCGTTTCCTTTAGCCAGACAGTGCCACCCTCCTTCTCTAGGTGGTGGTAGCCTTGTACTCGTTGCACCCTTCTCATTTCTTCACACCAAAAGCTCTAAAAATGTACACATGACCTACAGTCACTCTCTACATCTTGATGTCTCCCTTTATCTCTTCTGTCTGCTTTCATTGTAAAAATGTTTTTTTGGGGGAACTGCAGTTATAAGGATTCATTAATAAACAGATGTGATATGCATCTGTTATTCCAAATTTAGTTTTGTCAGAAAAAAGGCCAGATAGATAGAAGCTCTGAAGCTTTTAGATTATTTTTGTTACACTGTTAATTTAGAATTTGTCTCAACCTGTTCTGGCATGTTGCAGAGACACAGATAACATGTTTTAGGGCTGTTGAATAATCTGCACAAAAAATTCCCCATAAAGATAGGGTAAAAAGTTTTACACATTTATTGAAAAAGTCTATCCTAAGTAAAGAGACACTTGTGAATGCTCCTGGATATGTCTGTATTAACTATACATCTCAGTTGTATTGCTTCCAGATTTCAAGAAGTTGGAAGTGTTTGAGGAGTATTTCTACAGTACAACAGCTAATTTCATGTGCCTAACCTAAAATTTCAAGGGTTCAGCGCTGGATTTGGCTTGGCCACTTTTGATTTAAAGATATTACACTTCTTATTCAGCTCTATGGATGCATGTTTAATGTGGCAGAAATCTAAGGCATGACTGTGCAAGAAAGGAATTCCTTAAGTAATGAGCTATCTGTGGCTCCTTCAATTTCTGCCATAATTAAACAATGGTGAGCTGCACAATGGAGGGTTGTCCTGCAGAAATTAATCTGAGCCACAGCTCTCTAAGACTGAACCTCTGGGTCATAGCTGCTCTGCTGCTCGTCTACTCTTTTTGTTAAGTTTGTAGAGAAGAACAGCTCTTTGACTTTGGTCCAAATGCTGTGACTAAATGTAAGTGATACAGTGGGATGAGCTCCCAACAACGTAAACATGTTTTATATTTTTTCACCATTTGATTCCTCTGTTCTGCCTCCAAACTGTAGAGACAGTTCCTTTAGTTTTGTTCTATCAGCATGAAAAAATCTCAGGTACTGTATATATCTTTCCATTGTAATTATGGTGACTCATTTGTGTTGATTGTTTTTTTTTGTATTTGAATAAGAGAGAAAATCTAGAAATATCCTCCAGAAACTGGTGAAAGATTTTTCTTTTCATAATGACAAACTGCCTTCCATATCTGGCTGTCAGCATTTGTCACTATCATGTCTCCGTCATTGTCATCTGTCCAGAACATAATGTGTGATTATCATTACTACTGGGAACATTTTTATAAATGGAGAAAATGGTGGATGAAAATGGAAAATTCATAACAGACAGCTCCATCGGTGGTAATGTCTAATTTATTTCTCCAAATGAAGGATTGACTATGATAGTCAGCATGCTTATGGATGCTGAGCCATGGGTGAAAAATTATTATTTGATAATCAGTTATTACTGTACAAACAGAAACAGTAACATATTCCATTCATAAGAGTATACATGATTTTCTACTATTATTTTCCTTTGAATAAATATTTCATTTGAAATTAAAAAAAAATGTATGGCCATAATGCTGCTGATTAGGCTTTGGGGATCCCTTTGAGTATATCATTTCTTCAAAGGAAATAGCATAAATGCATGTTCAAGTTAATGAAAAATGACTACAATGGCTACATCTTTACAGGTACAACACGATTAAAGCTGAATTTATACTTCTGTATTAAGGCTTAATAGGCTCCAAAACTATGCACACTGATGTGCACCTCCTGAAAAATAATACAATTCATCTGTTGTTGTGTTGGTGTTATAAGTGGGTGAAATCCAAGGCGGCTCAAAAGATCACCAAAGTTAATTAATCCTGTGGTGACCACCAATCATGACCTGAAGTTTCTATCTGTATTCACGGTGGTTTTGAGATATTGAGCTGTAAAGTTTTTTGCATTTAACAAAACCAAAACTGATATGCAACAAAGTTTGCTTTTATAGAGTGCTGCAGGAATGAGTCCTAAAACCAGGTTAGTTAGCACTTTAGCACTTCCGGTTCCGTTGTCTTGAAGTCTATTGGTTTTTTGAATGGGTTAGGGTTAGATGGCTGAAATAAGGTCTGTGGTTAACACTAGCTCTAGAAATTTTCACGTTTTATTCTTTGAATAAATTACATCAGTTAATACCCCAGTTGTGATTTATTTAAGCTTTTACGTCTCTTAAAAAAGGATGGTTGCTAACAAGTGGCTAAATGAGACTTCAGGGGTTTTCAAGGACGTTAAACATCATCGCACCAGATACGAAAAACTATCTACTCACCAGCCCACTTTACAGCCTCATTGTGTTATACTCACACTTTTGCAAATTATTACTAACTTTGTAAGAGGAAAGGATTTTATAGAAGAGTTAAGCATGCTTAATCAAACTACAAGTTTATCCGTGGTGATGCTCTAATGTAAAAATCATATTGTCTTTTTGATGAGGGAACCAATGTGACGCGAAAATATGTCATCCCTGCAGCACTCCATTGCTCAAAATTACACGCACCCTAAAGTAATATTTCTTTAGTGTTTTGCAAACATAACCTTCTCAGTCTGAGAACTCATCTTTTGCTTGAAATTATCAGGTTGTATCTGCTAAGGCCATGACCATGATTTTCTTGAAAGCAGTACAGTTGAGTGTAATTCGTTTTAATACATAAAATAAGTGTATTAATAAGTGAAGGGAACTACACAAATACTAGGTCACAGATAAAGAAAGACTTGGAATGACAGTAATGTTGATGAACAATACAAAATATATTTTGTATTGGTAATACAATGTATTTAACTTCATTTCACTGTAGAAAGCACTCAGGTAATGCTTGCAGTACACTAGATAGTGTAGCGAACATACCGGGCCTGGCATCAGTCACAAGCCATTAAAGAAGTTCATTGTAAGGACATGCTGAGTTACGGACCCAAAATTGACACTTTCTTACTCTTCCCACCATCAAACTATCAAATTGATATGAAACAGAGACAAAGGACCCTTCTCTCACAAACAGACCATGCTTTTAGCACGCCAGAGGAACAAAGAATCAGACAAAGGGTCAAGGGGTCAGCTCCAGAGGATCAACCAATGAACATCAGACAACTGAAGAACATAGGCAAAATCTCCAGTTTGTAACAATAAGACTCTGTCTAATGATATTTGAATGTTTCTTATATAGAAACACGCACACACACATCAACCTCCCTTCCTTGTTCCTCTCTAGATAAGAGTCATAAACTACAACCCACATTCCAATCCTGGGTAGTGACCAGCAGAACACTCTTCACAGACACAGATCTGAGGAACAATATATAATTAAATATCTAACTGTTCTGTAACTCATGAGATGTTTCTATGTAATAGGTAAATCCCAAACTTCTATCCTATAGAATGTTTGAAATGTAACACACACTACATGACATTCAGAATGTCCATATTATTATTATTACAGTCAAAGAACTGCTGTGTAATCCACATTTATAGACTATTAGCTTTATGCAATGTTTATATAGTTGTTTGATCAGTTAACCACTTGTATTATGATTAATTCCAGGTTTGATGGATGTAATATGAAATCAACACTCGTATTATTTATGTCATTAGGTTTATATGTTATTTCATTTAATGTTTTATGGTCATGGTGGAAGATGGATGTGCGAGTTTATAGGTAAACTGTAGAATTAAACTTTTCAAAAGTTCAGTGGAAAATTACTCTCTTCTCCGAGTTGAAACAAAGGAGAAGAGGAGTGACGCCCCTGAAACGTAAGCCAGTCCCCAGGGGATAAAATAGTCGTGATCAATTCAGACTTTGCTAGCAGCTGAAAACTGTGCTCAATATCTCTGTTTGCTCTGTAGTCCAGGCTCTTACCACCAGCACAGCTCTTAGCTCTAAGCTGCTAGCCACAAACTCATGGCTCTTAGCCTTTTTTGCACTTGATCGTTTTGTCCGCGTCCTTTATTCTTTCTTTGCCACGTGCTCCAAGTAACATTTTTTTGTCTACACGTGTGATCTTTTAATTTTATAAGCCAAGTCAAGACCAAATGAACCAAAACAACAGAAGTGCCTCAGATTAATTTTGTAACTTTTATTTATTATCAAGTTTTCCTTTTTGAAAAATTTTGACAACTTTAGCGTCATCTGGTCAACGCCAGTCTCCTCCAAATTTATCCGGACAAAGTGAAGCGCCTTAGAGTTTATTTCGCATCAACCCGCAAGAGACGCCAGCAGATAACATCTGCACATCTCCTGCAGAGAAGCCGACCAGAAAACAAGAGTGCCCGAGACAGAAAGTCTCCTGGCAAACTCCACCAGAGCTGAATCGCTGAGACACCGGCAGAATCCGTCACCGTGATAACAGGAGGAGAAACAGGAGAATCCAACTAGATCCCGCGTCTCCAGGGTTACCACTGCAACCACAGCCACCTGGAGTTCCAGCCGAGGGTCTTCAGCTACAGCGCAACTCACAGTAGGCCGGTCTTAACACTCTGTTCATGACTGGGTTGATGTCGAAATATAGTAATATTTAATCATCAAGTCTCATTCGTAGACGTAGTATCATTAGCTGTATAGCCATAGTCTATAGCCATAACATATTCTCTCCCACCATTGCCAATTAATCACACCGCTCATTTCATTATTATTTTCATCTTTATGATTATTACACCTCGCATTTACTCTGTAGATAGTAGTTTAGTTAATAAACTCCTTTACTAACCCTAACCCTAACCCAGTTGTTGTCCTGTTGTCTTCTTTTGATGTAGAGACTGGAGATCAATTGAATTGAGAAGTCATGGCTTCTGATATGAGATTGATAAATTTATCAATGAAGTTATTCATTGTTGTCCTCCCAGAGGACTGGTGCCCCATTTCAACGAGAGCAAATTCTAAATTATGGCCTTAACGCTACAATAGAAACAAACCTTATATGGCACAGCTGGCAATAGATCACTAAAATATTTAGCAACAGGAAACCAGCATTATCTCAAATTCCATTTTATTAGAATATAGTCTTTAAATTGGTGTTGTCTCTGAACTAGTTACAGTAACTGGGAGTTATTAATATCGACATTAATTGAATAAACAAGCATGAATTGTGTTGCTAGCATTAACTCATTAGTCTGCTAGCTAAAGGTAAAGATTATCTTTACCAAGATAAAACAAGATGAAAACTAGAATTACCTTTTATGTATGCCTCCACCAGCCGGTCAAGCTGCAGCAAATATGACATGTGACAATCTCCACTTCTGTTCTTGAGTTAATGCGCTGAATAACAGCCAGAAGTGGTTTTGCAGAACATTACTTTGCACCATGTTTGTGCAAAGTCTGAAGAAATTCCCTCAAGGGGGTCACAGTGACCTTCACCTTTGACCATCAAAATCTAATCTGTTCATCCTTGAGTCCAAGTGAATGTTTGTACCAAATTTCAAGAAATTCATACAAGGATACTCATCATATAATCATTATCATGGCTCCTGCCACAGCTGTCGCCAGTGTGGAGGTATAATGACTCTTGCGAGGTGTCTACAACATCACTGTAAAAGTCATCAACATTGAGGTTTCTTACAAATCTCTAATAGTATGCTATTTCTTAATCTTTTCTGCTCTTTCAGCCCCAGTGTAAAAGTAGTGAGGTCACACTGTAAGAAGTCAGTCATTGGAATGTGCACAACATTCCAATCACTGACTGGCTGTCAAGTAGAACCATATAGTGCCAAGTTAGAGAATGACTTTGGAGAGAGAAGCATGTCTTTTTCTTCAAATTACATGGCCAGTACACTGCCATTCATAGAGCCATGTTATCAATATGACTTCATAACTGTGGTCAGGGATATGCCAAAGAATACACAGTGTTTCTTTATATCATTTTCCTCTCTTTTTTTGTGTGTTTCTATGATTTACCCTGTGTCTCTCTCTCCCTCTTTTGCCTGGTGATTACCCCATCCACCTCTTTACCATGCCTTTTGCTGTATGACAGTGCTCCTTCTCCACAAGGACTGCAAATGGGTTTGTCAATATGTCATGCATGGTAATTTACAGCCATCATTCATCTCATAAAAATAACAGTGATGACTGATGGCCCATAGATTTTGAACAAAAAAGTTGATGACAGCAGTGATGAATCTCCTGAGGAAGGCTGTTTTGTTAAGTAAGACGCTTGTGAGAAAAGAGCAATTTTCACAGACAGCTGCTACCCTGGCAGGCTCACTGCTATTATCTACCCACTGTAGGACAGAGAAAAAGGCTCTGAGGTGATGTCATGTAGTGTTTGGGGATCATTAGAAAAGATGCCACTTTTTTCTCTCACAAACAATATACAGTAAAGAAATGTCTGTTGATTCAAAAGTTTGGCTGAATCTCTCCAATGTTTCCTTTGCTAACCATCTTGATACGCACTGGTCTTTCACTGGTCAACCTAGTGAAAGCAGTGGTGGTGGCTGGGCCTGATCCAGAATTTCTCAATGAGGAAGTAAGCATAGATGTGCTTCCAGTCTCTTTTCATTGTTTTATTTTTTTTTTTATGTGGGAAAACCATGTTAAACAAAATATTAATTATAGCTGAGTATTTTCACATACTACATACTTTGTTAGATAAGAACCTGTGGTCTGTTTTATGAGGGGAAATTACTGTGATAACAACATGCATTATTATAGGTTCTGACACACACACAATAGCACAATAGACTCAATAAAGTTAAAATACAAGACTGCATTTAATATACTGTACACTTAGAAAAACTGGATAAACAATGTATGTGGTCCAAAGTAAAGAGGGAATTCTTTGCTGAATACCCAATACAATTTGAGGGCTGCAGAATGCTGTGACCAAATCGCTACCCCAGGGAGGAAGTCAGGGGTGGTCTATAGAGTGATTCACTGCTGTGGAAAAAGTTAGAGAAAGGAACACAAGAATCTCTCCTCTGCGATTTTATCAAGAACTCCTATTGCCGAGTTATTATTGCAAACTCAAGTACAGAAAAGGATTATTTAAAGTATTGTTTTAGGCATTATTCTGAAGAGCGATGAGCAAATGTTTTGTATAAGTGACTATGACTGCTGCATTTGTGGCTGAACGTGAACAATAAACTGCATAAACTAAATCCTGCTGTTTTTAAAATCACAGGGTTAGGGTTAGGGTTAGTCGACAACTCAAATGATGCAAACATAACTCTCCTACAGGAAAAAATGCCCTTCTTTAGGTCAAAGAAAGCTCGCATATAAAATTTAAATAAGTCTAGCGGTATCTCAACGACTCCAGGGTTATTTTTACAATACTGGTTCAGGGTTTTAACACTTATGATTATGCTTATTGTAGCTGCATTCAGAATACAGTTTTAGTTCATTTAATAATTTTCAGTTAAATATGAGAATAAATTACATTTTAATATCAGAATGTTTTTTTGTTAATTAACATAAATATACATTAAGAACATACTAGCTAGTGACAAATGTGTTAGGTGAGCTCATATGATAGCAACATAGCCTACCTACTTTTCAGTGAATGTAAGTGTTTAAAAACTTATAGCCTTCCAAGTTAATGGATTACGCAAGCTATATTTTGTGTTTGAGACATATATTTGTTTTAATGGTTATTCTCAATGAGACTGCTCTGTGATGTGCCAGACACCATTTTATGATTTGTGTAATTTATTTTATCCAGTTCTCATGGCATGCTTGACAGTAAAGAGTAGAAAGATTAGAAAGAAATATAAATATCAATAAATATGCCTGTAACCAACAGATCACCCTGTGTTCATGATTAAACTGGAAGGAGATTACACAATTATGTCACAAATAATACCTCTACACAATACTGTATTTGTTGGATTTCATTACAGTAAAGTAACACAGTCTTTCATTACTACCATACTTTAATGCTATCCATGACTGCTTTCATTTTAAACGTTATTTGTTATGGCATTCCTAACCATAACTCACATAATTTACAATGCAATTCACATACATAGGTGGGAAAATATAAAAAAAAGTTTTAATTGTTTTCCCTTTACTTCTAATTGCTTAATAAATTATAACTCAATCTGTTTTTATGCTCACACTTACCTTTACACAGCATGCATTCTGATGCAATGCTGCCATAATGTGATTAAGTGGTTTCATAAAATGGGTGAGAACAGAAAAGTTTTAACATCCTGTCTTTGTGAAAATTTCATATTTTTTGGGTTTCCTGACAAAGTTCCCTGCTGGCTAACCATGTCCTTACCTTATTAAATGAGCTCAGCCAGTTAGCAGAATGTAGAGGTGCTGTCTTGATGAACTCTGTATACAATGTTGCTGTTGATTTGGTGTCTGCAGACTTAGAAGCAGAAGTAGGTGAAGATGATACCTTGTTCTTTGACCTGCAAATATAATTTGCAGTCATTTGTTTTAATAGGTATATTATGGTGAAATTGTCACTTTTCCGGATAAACACAGAAGTTGTGAGCCAATGCATACATGATTAAAAACAAAAACAGGGAAAAAGAATGTATGACTCTTTGTAACACCATATTTGAGGTACCGATACTGTAAAGTGTTGTGCAACTTTCAAGGCAGTGTAATCTGTTTGCTATTTGGGGGGATTGGGAGGGAGGAATTGATGGGGAATGATCAAGGGAACTAAATGTATAAATACATATATGTGTCCTTTGTGTTCTTCAGAATAAACATAATATGCCAAAAAAAACAAAAAACGAAACAAAACACCACAATTCCAAACTGAGATTGTCCTCAAAAACATTTACATAGTCATAAATAAATAAATAATTGTATATTTACACAACTCTACACTCACCAAGCACTTTATTAAACACCTGCTTATTCATGCAATTATCCAATCAGCCAATTATGCGACAGCAGAGCAATGCATAACATCATAAAGATACAGGTCAGGAGCATCAGTGTGGATGAATGGGAAAATGTGATCTCAGTAACTTTGGCTGTGGCTTGATTGTTGGTGCCAGACAGACTGGTTTGATTTCTGAAACTGCTGATCTCCTGGGATTTTTGCCCACAACTGTCTCTTGAGTTTTCTCAGACAGGTATAAAAAACAAAAGCATCCAGTGAGTGGCAGTTCTGCAGAAAGAAACACCTTGTTAATGAGAGAAGTCAGGGGAAAATGGCCAGGCTGGTTTGAGCTGACCGGAAGGCTATGGTAACTCAGATAACCACTCCTTACAATGTGGTGAGCAGAGAGGCGTCTCAGAATTTACATGCCGAACCTCAAAGAGGATGGGCTGCAACAGCAGATGGCCATATTGGTTGCCTGTCAGATGAAGACTGTCCAGGCTGCTTGTGGTATAATAGTGTGGGGAATGATTTTTTTTTTGTGGCACACTTTGGATCCCTTAATACCATTCAATCGTAATTTTAATGCAACAGCCAATCTATTGTTTCTGACCAGGTGCATCTCTTTATGGCCACAATTTACCCATTTTCAAATGGCTACTTCCAGCATGATAACACACCATGTTACAGAGCAAAAGGCCTCTCAGACTGGTTTCAGGAAGATGTAATGAGTTCAGTGAACTTCAGTGGCCTCCCAGATACCTGATCTGAATCCAATAGAACAGCTTTGAGACGTGACGGAACAGGAGATTGGCAGCATGAATGTGCAGCTGACAAATCTGCAGATATTATGTAATACAATCATGTCAACATAGATCAGCATCTCAAAATAATATTACTAACACCTTGTAGAATCCATGCCACAAAGAACTGAGGTTGTTTAGAGAACAAAAGGAGGCCCCTACCCAGGATTAGTATGGTGTTCCTGATAAAGACTCAGCGACTGTATTTTCCCCTCAACGCTACGTTAAAAATTCCTCAAATTGAGGTTCATACTTTGAAAACAGTTAACATAGCCACATAATTATTTAATTAAATAATACTGTAGTAGGAACTAATAAAACAAATACAAACATTTGTTTGTTTTCAAAGAGAAATAACTTTTTTTAATTACAACAAGAGGAAGAAATTTGTACATAAACAAACTTGCAATCCTGTCAATTTCACATCATGTGTTTGCAGTTACATGTCACACCCATATAAACCTCCCTAAATAACATAACCCCATTTATTCATGTTATGTTTGTCTTTCCATTTGTATTTTGAAACAAGCTGACATTTGATTATGCAAAAAAAAAAGATTTTTCTGTTTGACTGACAATAATACCAGCTAGACAGAAAAAAAGAATATTGATTCTTATCAACTCTGTAATCCACGATAGCTGGAAGGTAGTCATCCCAGCCTTTCCTTTACTGTGATTCTCTTTACAGCCATCGGAAGGTAGCAGGTATCTGTCCCCTCTGTAGTCTCTAACTGGAGTGATGTTGTCACTGTTCAGCCACAGTTACACACGGCAGATCTTCTGGTTACAGTTTGTACATCCAGCACCCCACATTGGCACAATAACCACAGAAACATTGGTGCATATCTGTACAGTAAACTTGTCATTTTGATTATTTTTTATTGTCATACAGTTTGTACAATGAATCGACAGCAGGCTGGATACTGACAAATTGAAAACAGTATACACAGTCACATGAAATATTGTAGATCAATTCAAGTGTCTGTTCCTTCCCCCACCCCAACTGTCTCCATCCAAAACACCAGGTAACCAGAGCAATAATTAGTTAATCAAATGGCAATTTTCTTTTTAACAAGTCTGGTTGAAGTAACACCTGGAGTTCTGCATGTTTGATTACAATACAAGTAGAAGTGTCGTCACAAACACCAACATGATATCACAGAGACGTCAGGTTTTATTGTAGTGTTATTCTTAATATTAATTATATAATCATATAAGTCTCATCTGAGTAAAGCTGTCGATGGGATTCCCAAACTGTCAGTGCATCATGATGGGGATAGTTCTGTGTTTAAAGGGGATAGAAACAGTGAATGTAATTGCCATGACTGGCACAACCTCTAAGGCGCCCACCTATAATGTATGATACTGTATTATTTCTGATCTCAACCCATTTCCACACCATTGCCGCAGGTGCACTAGGTACACCTGGCCACCAAACACTGATGGTACCAAGTGGAAGTAAAATGCCACAATATTCTTCCAAAATATTAAGATGCAGGCTGCATATGGGTGATAACTTAGGAAAACAAGACGTGTTTTTACTGAACCTGCTGTGATAATTGTATTCATACTACATGTGTATTTAGAAACAAAACTCTATCCAACTTGTGTATGTTGTATCATGACAGGAGCAGGAATAAAAAATATCCTGGAGAGCATAACAATTAACTTTAACAGGCCCTAAAACTTGTGTAACTTAACTAAACTGCAGCAGTGAGTCTCTCCAATGACTACACGAAGCAGGAATCAGAAGTAATAGCCAAAGGCTTACAGGCTAACAGGCTAATAATCACTGAGTCTACTGTCCTTTTTCTGGTACATGAACAAATTTGGCGAGGCCCAAAGTTCACAAGCTGTCTATTCACTGTTTTTTGGCATACAGGCTGCAGTTCGGCATGTGTACGGTACGTGTTAAGGGCAGTGAGTTTGTATGAGAGCTGGTATTAGCAGCAGCTGAGCTGAATCAAGCGTATAGCCTTCTTTCAGTTTGTAGTACTGAATGGTGAACAAGCAAGCCCTCACAGCTATGCTAAGCCCCAAGGGGAAAACTTGATTCAGTCAGTCACCAGCTGCACTACTTAAAGCAAGCTAAACTTTGTCCCCAAGCGAGTTTGTAACACTATTAAAGGTTGTAATGCTTTCATATGTATAGCTGATATTTTGGTAACATACAAAAGGCGAGTAGGTAGGAAAAGGTGAACACTTTTGTTAGTGGAAAGCAGGCAAACAGCTATTTCCCCGGGGCAGCACGTACCACTGTAAACTTGATTTGTATCAAACTCACAAAAGTACCAGTAGGGAAGATTCATTTTTTCATTTTTGTCCAGCAGTAAAAGCCCTTAATTCCATTCAACATAGATAAACCAGATCAGTTAATAGTGATGGCGAAACAAGGCTTTCCTTAAGCATTGAGGCTTCACGTTCAATTGTATCACTAAAAGATTTATTACTTAAAGCCTCATTTAACACACTGTTGACCATTTGACAGTCATGTGCTCTGCCATTGAACAAATCTTAGTGACATTTTGCAGCCCTTTGTGCAACTGCTGAATCCAACAAGGACTCTTACGTCTCTGTAGACTTTTTCATAAACTTTAGTTATTATCATGATTCATTAGGCATTACATTACATTACTTGTGACTGCTAGATTAGCTGCATAGCTAGTGTGTGCAAGTATTTACAATGACTGGGAGAGCTGGAGCTGGAGAGTGCATGTGTAGTGTGGGGAAAGAGGGTGAACCTTTATTGATTTTTTATTTATAAACAATGGTTTCTTTACTGTTTGGGCTTTTTTTTTGTTTTTGACATTACAGCACCTCCCTTGACATGTAGTGCCAACGCACAGAGATGAGGGCAAACTTAAATGAATAAATAAATTAAAATACAAAAATAAAACATTTCATTTGACAGTGACTGTGCTTCTTCTCATTGTACTATCTGATAAGTTGTTAAATGTTAGCAACAACTCACAAAATCTGTAATCAGGAGAAAATTAAATTGAAAAACAGTACTAAACAGAAACAGTAAAATGTTTCTTTAATGTAGTACAGAGTAAAATGCCCTTCACTGTTTTACAGACGAGGTTTGAATTACTTTGGTCATAACAATTATGTCCTTGTTTGTCAATGATAATGATTTCTCTGACATTTTCTGATTTTCCCTGAAAAATAAAGCCTCAATACAAAGCTTAAGCAGAAAGTGCCGTGTGTGCTCAGTACACACTTGAGAGCCGTCTGTGTCATGAATAACATCTCTACCAGTTATATTTACTCTGGTTACCTAGACAGTTCAACAGTAGCTCTTCAGCTCACAGGGATTGACAGAAATTTGCAGAGAGAAAAAAAAACAAACAAACCAACAAATAATAAGACCTTCAGTTTCCAACTCTTATATTCATGTCCATCAGCTGCAGTATCTGGCTGAACTGTCAGATGCTAGCTCATTATTTGCAAAAAAAAAAAAAATTCTAGACAGTCAAGTTTCCCACAGCAGACATTTAGATTTGTCGTATCAGAAAAAGCAAATATATAAGTAATCACTTAATGTTAGCGACCTTCAATTTAGATGTGCCTGTAAGCCATGAGGCAGCATCAGGGCCCTAACTGGCACACCTGAAAGCGGCTATAATTAATGTGATTTGTTGCACCTGTGTTTGGCAATTTCAAATGTCCGCTGTGTGAAAGATAATAAGTATATTAGACCTGCAAACAGCTCTTGGGCTATTCAACAAATTGTTAGGCTCTATAAAAACTTATCAGCCTATTACCCGGTAGTATACATCCCAAATTACTTGAAATCTCTTGCTAGGTAAAAGCTGGTATGGAAGCCTGTAGAGAATATTTCAGTAATAACCTTACAAATGTGTGTCAGTACTCCAGCTAATAAGAGCTTTTAGCCAATGTGTTAGCTAACTCAAGGTTAGTATTAGCTTCTTCAAAATCAAAACAATAGGAATGACAGTAACTGTAGCTATACTGTGCATTAAGTCATGGCTCAACTGTTTCCTTGTTTTCCCCTGTGCCTCCTCCTCAACCATGTCTGTGTGTGTGTGTGTGTGTGTGTGTCATAGGTGCTGCTTCTCTCACCTGGCTCCTGGCTTCACCATAGACTGTATGAATGTAGCCTCTATGATGTCATCCATAGCTGAAGAGCTGTTTTGAAGCTCAGAGTAAGTGAGAGTGGTCTGTCTGGTCAGACTGCAAGAGAGGGGTGTAACTCTGTTAGTTGTCCCAATCGAAAGGAACCACACAAGATGTCAAAACAACATGTTGTCTGCTAGATTGCAGAGCGTGTGAAGACACCGGTAGCTGGATACAAGAGGACAAAAATTACTGTTTTAAGATGGTTTCTCTATGTTTTCATGAATAATTGCCTCTATTACACATAAAGAGAAATAAACAGTATTATTAATCTGAGGATGTCATGAATAATTGCCACCACGCCACATAAAATATTATAAGATGTATCAATTTACTCTGATAAACTATCATGTGCAGGGGGCAGCAGTCTATACAGGGCTGCCCTGACATCCCCCTCCCCTGTCACTTCCTCCAGCTCTTTTCCAGCAGATCAGAGTGTCTCTATTTGGATTGAGAGTGGGCTGTTAGCTACCATGCAGACTGGTCATGTCTGTCGCATCTCATCCGCAGGTTGGTGCTCGTGTCAGTGTGGGAGCCTCTGAGTGAAATGCTCCGGTCGTTAAATGTGTGTTTTTAAAACGAATTCAGCGGGCTTGCACTAGCATTAGCATGAAATCCTCCAAAAGGCATCAACACCGTAAACATAGCCAAGAGGTGATGTTCAGTGACTCGAATTAGCTGAGGTGAAAATGAGGAGACAGCTAGCAGGTAGATACCAAGCAGGTAGCCAAATGTGACAACACCCATCTGTTACTTAAAACTGCCATGTGTGAAGTGGCCACACCTTCAGTTTTGGATCATGTTTACATGCTGTAAATATGATTACAGCATTTCGTTTTGGAGCCAGCCTCAAGTGGCCTTTCAAGGAACTGCAGACTTTGGTACTATCATATTGGTATATTGGCAGGTTGCAGCTTGGGCTCCACTACACACCTGAGGTTAATCATCTCATCTCAGCTGTGTTATGGCCTACATACAGTATGTGGACTGAAAAAGTGAGAAAACTATAAGAGTACACAAGAGAGCATGCGTTTTTAAGTTTGTGAGAAAAAAAATGGAAACCCACAGCCTTTACATTATGACAGATGCTATTTGCACCCAGGTGTCTGTAGTCATCAATAAAAGTTGCACCTGGGGTGGCTAGCCAATTTGGTTATTTAGATCTGGGTGTATATAACATGGCAGAGACAAGCACCCAGCTGTCTGTAGGTAACAATGCCATTTGCAACTGGGGTTAATATCCAATGTGGCTATTTACACCCAGGTTTTAGGCTCCCCTGGATCATTTCAATGGAATAAGTTCTCTCAGAAAGGCTTTCTAACATGTGCTTAACACTGTGAAAATGTCTATTTTAACCTAAAATAAGTAGTTTTGGTCCCTAAACCTAACCAAGTAGTAAACGTAAACAAACTCCGAGTATTTATAATAAGATAATAAGTCAACTATTTCTTAAAATTAGTCAGTGTCAACTTTTGATTTTGCACAAGTGAAATCCCAGTCTGCTGGGGTAAAGTTTAAAGCCTTTCTGCTATAGCAGTGTTTAATAAGCACCTGATGGCAGTAAAAACATTTAGAATACCGCCCGGAAAATGGTGCTTATTTAATGGCATATTCTCCTGTCCTGTATGCTGTTTTTAAGATCACAAAAAACAAGGAACTTAGGAAGCCATTGGGCTTTCCATACAGGTGTAAATAGCTGAATAGCTGTCATGTGACTTGTGGATGCACTATATTCTTGTGTTGATCCACTTTTTTGGATTATAGTTTTAGATTCTGACAGCACTGGACAGCTCCTTCAGCCTGCCCTGCTGCCCTGTCCGCAGTGTTCAAAGGAGTGATACTGAAGCTCTTTTCTTCCTGCTGTTGTCAGACTGTACAACCAGCACTGTTGTCAACAACCCACCACACACTCCACAAATGTCAGTGGACAGTAATAAAATAAAGTAATATTTGCAGTACTATACAACACATGCACCTTCTTTCCTCACCATTGCTCAACATATTTGTAATGCCGCAATTCATGAAAACGATACGCAATACTATTCTTGCAAACAATGTGCAATAGTACACCTCATGTAAATACATTGATGATGCAAATATATTTTTTCTTTTCTGATATAAATATTCTTTGTTAATGTAAATATTTTTTTTTCTCTGTAACGATGCTTATACCTACCCTCCTTTATATCCTGCTGCTGCTGTAATAATCCAAATTTCCCCTGTAGGATTAATAAAGTTTATATTATTGTATCATATCTTATCTTATCATAAAATAAAATATTTCATCCCTATCACTCTCACAACTTATTGCACTTGCTCTGTACTGCATGTCTGTCTTTCACTTGCACTGTACATGTACTTAGAGAGAAGGGAGATTGCTGCTACATTTCACTCCCAAAAGAATCACAGTGGAATTGACTTATGTTAATTAACGACCTTTGGTGTCAATCGTTCCAGGGATTATTTGCATATTCTCAAAATAGCACTAGAAGTAGGGAAATCAACATCTACACTTCTGTGAAACCCTGGCTCTCTCTTGCTTGTCTCGCTTCATACATATCATAGCATTACAATACAAATCACTATGCATGTAGTGCAAATCACTGTAATTTATTCAGTATGTTGTTTTGCATGAGCAAAAACCTTAAAAACCTGGTACATTTGTTGTCTTCATTTGTGCAGTAAAATAAAGGGGATAATGAAGCAAAGTGTGAAGGAAAAAAACATGATTTTATCACAGATGGGGAAAATGTTTTCATATGCATATTTCTCTCATGCTCATGTACAGTACATGTCCACCAGGTACAGTATCAGCCATAATAATTAAAGAATTTTACGGATCAATGTCAGGCAATGCATGTCGGCAAGAATGCAAGAGGCGATATTTAACCATGGAAAAAAATGGTTTGTTGTATGTAAAATCATACTTAAATTTTAGTGGTTTGAGTCACTGATATTATGTAGAAATAAATGTCCCCTGTGTTGCAACTACACTAATAAACTTTATTGTCCACATCCATAACCGTATATAATATTAAGGATCGCGTCCCCTCTCAGCCTCAGCTGCGTTTTAAGAATTTCTTAAAAAGCCAGCCACTGGTTTCATCCTGCGATATCCACCTCCAAAATTAACAAGAGATCCTATCAGTGCCCACCAATTGTCTGTTATCTGATGTCAGGCCCTTCTTATCCCTAATAGAAAATCCAGTTGCAAAGATTGTCGTGGTCCGTCACTGCCACATAAGAGTTTCTCCAGGAATATAGTAATAAAAGAAAATGTGGATCTACAAGTTAAGTGAAAAAGAAAATAGACAAAGGAAACGGAAAGTTGCTGAGGTTGCATTTCTCCGGATAAATCCAAACCCAATTTCAATGGCCGCTTGGGTCAGACAAGTTTCTTTTCTCTTGGAAGACAAGAGACAGACACAATCTGCACTTACAAGGAAGGGTGGTCTTTTAATAATGTCACAGCATAATTGGTTTCTGAAACATTTCATGGCCTTAATTAACTAAATGAGCCTAAAGGAATCAGTGAGGGGCAATGGGAGGAGAGGAAGAAGGGAAAAGAGGAAGGAAGAGCAAGTAATAATACAACCGATAGAGATCAGATACCTTATCTCTTCAGTTCACAAGTCTGCTATTCATTCCTGGTCCTCTTCTCCACCCTTCACCCACACTCTCAATAGGTTTCCTTCTCTCAACTCAAATTAATCAACTTCACATTCAAAGGCTGTCTTGAACACATGCTGGGTAAAAATTTGCAGCTGACAATGGAGTGAATTTTTGTGGTGCCTCCGAACACTTTCAGTGCACTTCATATATTTTACTGTAGCCTCAACATGTGGAGAGGATGACATTTTTCATGTCTCGAATGGATTGCCAGAGTTTCTAGCTCAGGGGCTGATTTGTGCTTTTGTTCTACCCATCTATATGCAAGCATTCTGCTTTAGTGATTTCATTTTAGGCCTGCTTTTGTTCTGAAAGAAAATTTTACCAGGATGATGCCAGTGTTTTTAAACAAACAAAAAAATATATAATTTCAAAGATACAATCACAAATAAATAAATACACAGTGACTTAAATCCTGACCTGCCTTTAGTCACCTTAACCATACTTGACTGCCACACAGACGTTTTAGGAGTAATCAGTCAAAAATGATTGCTGATTACATAATAAAAATTAATTACATATAAAAAATTACATTTGGGGGCTTTTCCCAAGAAAACAATTACAAATGGAGTAAGGAAGATTTGTTTTTTAAGCTTCTTATTTACTGACTGATTCTTCTTTTTTGGGTGGCAGTACTAGTACTGGATCTCACTGGTGATGTGTACAAAGCAAGTACATTAAAGAAAGAAAGAAAAACTGGATTAGATTGGGCTCTGTACTGGCAGAATGAATTGCATTTTAGTCCAATCGTGTTGATGTTTTATCTCATTACAGGAATGACTAAGGCCCTGTTCAGACCTGGCATTAACTTGCGTCTTGGGTGATCTGATCACAAGTGGACAGCTCTAAGCATGTTATTTCACACCTGGCATTAAAATGCATCTCCACATGTATCTCCAGTGACCACTTGTGATCTCACTACCCCCGCCAAATGCAAATAAACACATATGCTTTGTTGTTTTCAGCCAATCTGACTAATGACAGTCGAGTCCATTATCAATGTGTTTGAGAGAGAGAGAGAGAGAGAGAGAAATAGAATCAATGCACTGCACATAGCTATACACTGAAAGGTTTTAGCCATTTGAAATAGTAAAATATTTCTGGGTCATTATGAAACTATGGTGGGACTAATTAGACTATGGCAGAGGAAGTCAGCTGAGTAGGTGGTTCATCAATGTGGCCCTGGACCACCTCCGAATGTGGTCTGAGTGATCTGAACTCAGATGCGTCCTCAGTGCGTCTTAAACACGTTCACACCTGTACCTCACCTGAGATGGATGTTAATGCCAGGTCTGAACAGGGCCTATGTTGATGTGTGGGCGGCAACTTGTCATGATTATACTCTACCCTGTACAGTATACTCTGCAGCACAGATAATGAAAATGTTGTATGGTAAAGGCTGTTGTACATTTTTAGAAAAATGCTGATGTCTGTGAAGGGTTTTTGTTTACACATCACTTTTGCTGGAAGATATACAGCGATTATGTCTTGGTTGAACAACATGATTACTTCCAAGTTATTTACAACTTGGAAGAAGTTGAGGTGAAATACATTCTTATGAGAAGTATGTAGTGCTAAGGTTTTGTTTTTGACCTTGAAAAGAAATTTTGAAAGAAAGTGCTTTCACTATGTATTTATTCACCAGTGTGATGATATATATTTCAAACGTTTCTAAAATTAAAATCTTAGTTGTTATATGTTTGAGCAAATATTGCAAATTTGAAAGGAAGTAAAACTTTTTTTAAGATCAACAACTACATCTACAAGCATGAGTCAGGCTTACTGAGTGCCGTAATCATAGAGGGTTTAATTTGTCCAGGTGACAGATTTGCTGTGATTTCGAGGAAGTGGCCTCAGATTAGTAGTTTGGTCACAGTCATTTTCTGCTCAGTACTGAATTGAGTTTGCACCTATAAAAATCTCACAGGTACTGTCATGAAGAACATGGGTGAGGGAGGATGTGCCAGACACTACCACTCTTTACCCTTTAATGGTAGGGTGGTGTACTGAGGACGGAGACTTTCATTTGACCACAACAGCTGCTTCCCATTTGACAGGTGTTGGTTGCATTGGACAAGCATGTGCAAAGTGGTGAGTATATCCAACAAGCAACAGGAGCAAAACAAAAAAGAAAACAAGGACAATATCAGAATGGATGCTCACCCTTCATACAGGAACAAGGCCATGAGATGGGAAGGCTACTGGGTTTTTTTTGGTACCATCCTGATCACTTGCACACATGTGTATTGTGCCTTCAACTGGCTCAAGCAAACACTTTTTACAAGCAACATATTTTAGGGATTCTCGTGTATTCTGAGCATTTTCCAAAAGGACAATAATAATCTTTAACAAAAAAAATAAAAAAAATATGATTAATTGAAAAAGATCAGATATTTGGTGCCTTTGTGTCACATTCACTGTTAGTGTATCTGGAATTTTTAAAAGCTCTACCAGTTTTTCTATTTTCACTTGACTAAATGAGAAAACTTAATGTGTTCATTGTATTTGAATATATTTTTATGTTTTTGTCATTCTTCCAAAAATTCTGATTATTTTACAGTGAGAAAAGACAAAAAAAGTGCCCAAATGTCCACAACAAAGGACTATGTTTTTTGAAAGAAAATTGACATTGTTGTCAACATTGACATTGTTGTCTTTATCTAATAATATCTGACACATACAAATTATTTCAGGTCTCATGCATCAGTTCAAAATCAGGTATTTAAAACGTCTTTGCAGAAGATGATTAAAAAGTGATGTTAAAATCACATAAACGTCGGCTTTGTGTTAACACACTCCTAATGACTTGTCACCTGAATACCCTCACCATGACTCCTCATACTGTCTTGCACTCTGACTCTGATACTCTCCATCACTGGTCCCTTCCACTTCCTGGGGTTGTGCTTTACTTTCAGACCTGACAAATTTACTGCATCTCATCAGTAACATGAATTATTACTTTTTAACTGCCTGTAATAATCAGGTGATGTCTGCACTGTTTCATCTGTCCTCAAGATTCTCCTCCTCGCGTACTCATCTTAAAGTTCACAACATTCACCTATTTGAACAGTCACAAAATATCAGGGCACCGCTGTAATTCTCTATACAGGAAAAAAAACCTGGGCGAGGAGAGTGTGAGTCAGCTTGTGAGTGAGCTTTAAATTCTCCTGTACAGGTGCAGCCAAGGCTTCAAGGAGGCCAACCACAGGCTTTTGGGATGAACATAGACAACAGAATGGACCTGAGGTTGTCACACTGCAAGTCTGGCAAGCTGGCTCCATACAAGTATGTATGTGACTAAGGTACAATTTCCTCCATCTCATGAATCATTTCCATCTTTCCCAGTAATATTTTGGTACATTTTGTCTTTCATATGCTGTGCTGACAATGACAGACTGATTGTGCTGAGCACATAAATTGTTACTGAATCAGGTGAACAAATACATTACGCTGACATAACAAAGCAAGACAATGCTATAATTGTGTTTCGGAAAATTGGACGTCTGCTTAGGACAGTGTTCTTAAGCAGAGTAAACTTATGAATACAGACAAATTGAAGAAGTTGCTCTCCAGATGTTTACATGCTGCTTGTGCAGTGTATCCTGTGGAGAGTTACTGACTGACCTGTGGTTTGTGGCAGAATAAGAAAATTAAATATCTACCTTGAATGCCAATTTTGCTTCAGTAGTTAACTTGTTTTATGATTTTGTGTGCTGCTGGTGTGTTTAAAGTTCTCATTTTTAACATGTCCATTCAGCACACTGTGTAATGTTTTAGTTAAGCTCAGCTTGAAGTAGTAGATTTTGATCTTTTTGATCTCTTACAGTTTAGATTATAGTGAAATACATTTATTTTATGTGAAAGCAGTCATCCAATTATGTTTATGAAGCAACATTTTTGGACATTACCTTGTCTCGCTTTATGACTGAGTGGAGAACAAGGGCCTGGAAAATTGAAAACACTAATTGCATTTTCAGCGTGTGATAAAAAGAAGGACAACTGTTTGAGCCAGAGACCTGTAAAGAACATTAAAGTCTGTAGAGGAGCTTGAATAATAAAAAGCTGTTGAGCTCATTAACTTTCCCTCCTTCCTTCACTTTTGGTTTTCTCTCCTTCTGATCTCCTCTTACTTTTTTCTTTCCTGCTTTCTCCCTCCCACCCCAAATTCTTTCCACCTACAGAACTTTGCAAATTTGTATCACATTGTTGTACTCTTGTCACCCTTTGCAGTGAGATGATTATAAAGCATGTTAGATCTCAGTTGCTTACTGTTAAATGCTAATGACTGATCACATTAGCCATGTCCTTTATCATCTCAAGTGCCACAGCGACCCCAAACCCAGCCAGTCCCATCGCCTACGTAATTAATGAGCGTTCCCATTAACGATCTTATGCACATGCACTACTGACTGATGGAATGTTTTGGGAATGTGTTGCCGGGTCACTGTGGTTATTGGGCATCTCATTAATGATGGAACGTTCTCCCCCTAATGAGGGGGTGGGTAGTGGTGCGTGTCCGAGCAGGTGTGGCTGAGGCACGGAGAGATGCCTAATCAAAATGGAATTAGCGAGCTGATCACCATCAGATCTGAATGAGGATGTTCCTCATTCACTCAAATGATGGAGTGAAGCGTAAAGAAACTCATGGTGTGCGGTCAGCTTAAGGATAAATAAGAGGATTTGGATGACAATAACAACTCCGTACTCTGGGGATGGTACTTTTGGTCTGTCAGTCAGTTCTTTCAGTGAAAATCTCTCATTAACTATTTTTATTTCAGTTTTCAGTTAATTGTCTTGCCATCTGGGTACAAATATCCACCATCCCCAGAGTTTGAAAAATAGCATTGATGATCCCCTGACTTTCCCTTCAGCACCACCAGTAGGTCACAGTTTTCACTTGTCCGGGGAAATCTTTCAACATGTACATGGTGAATTTGCACAAAACTTTGTACAGACATTTATGGTTCCCAGACAATGCATCGTAATTACTTTGGTGACTTTGGTGAAACTAATGGTTTTCCAATCACCCTCAGTGCTGTTATCATGCTAACTAAACTAAAATATGCTAAACAGTATACATGCTAAGCATTAGCATGTTAACATTGTTATTGTAAGAATCTTAGCATACCATTGTCACCATTTAGCTAACGGCACTGTCCATATAGCTTTACAAAACTGATATCATGGCTGTATATTCTTGGTCTTGTTTACTGTAAATTTCTGCTCAATTTTCCCTCCCCAACCAAAAAGGTGGAACCAAACATGTGGAGAGGCCGTTGCATGATTCCCAACTAGCTTGCCCAAAAGAAGGTAGGCAGGGTAAATCCTGGTGTCTCTCATGCACCACATTCTTTATTTATTTTCTTCCTTGAACCTCCTTCCCTCTTTTGTCACTGTTCCAGCCTTTATCGCTCTCTCCCGCAAAGTCCTAAACTGACTCTCCTGCTCTTTCTAGCCTTTAGTATTTGTGATTTTGCTGTGAAGGCATTTTCTCTGTTTGTGGTGGCCATCCGTCCATAAACTGGATTTATAGTAGCAAATCCAGGGCTGTCTTAACCAGTTTGTCCTTACTAACAACAAATGTGTGTCTGAGACAGCAAGTCTCTCTCTCTCTCTCTGTGTGTGTGTGTGTGTGAGGGGACGTATGCACTATTTGTTCCAGGATTTTGCTTCTCGTTTGGAGGCTGAAGGTCGTGATGCCTACTAATCCATGATGACTGACTGGTTGCTGGCTACTTCCAAATATGGACAGCTGCCCTCTTGCCCTTGCGCTGCTGAAGTCCTCAAGTCTAAAATCCCTTTCCTGCTTCCACATCTTCCTGTACCACCACCCACCCCCACCCCCCGCCCCGCCTCCAAACACCCACCCTCCCAAACAAACAACCC
>NW_019175077.1:1049673-1124846 GCF_002260705.1 Seriola dumerili
ACCCCCACCCCCCGCCTCGCCTCCAAACACACACACTCGCAAACACACAGCCTCTGTCTCCTTACATCCTCCTGCCAAATCTCTCCAGTGCAGCCCATAAAAATTTCCACTGAATACATAATACATACAGTACTTCCAACATTGTTCCATGTTTCAACAAGAAGATAGATTAATAATTGAATAATTTATAGTCTTTCTGTTTTCGATGTATAGCTAGTTTTGAGGTCAACAAATGGAGGCTGGAACACAAAAGAGTTATGTTATTCATTGATGTGTCTTACAGCATGAGCATGAGCGTAAAACAAATCAAATATGCTCAAGAGATAAAAAGTTAACACTAATTCTGTCAGCTATTTTTCATCGTAAGATACTGCACTATAACACATACTGCAAAATGATATGATTCAACCTGGCAGTTTTACAGTGTAATAATTTTTTCTTTTGAAAAATATTATAATACTCAGTACCTTGAACCCCTTTGAGAGAGTGTAACTTTTACTGTTACGTTTAATAATGGGTACATTACCCAATCGAAAAAAAATGTAAGAGTCACCAGTCTTCTCAATATTACAGCAATATTTTCCTTGGAGAATTAGCCAAGCCATCTCACATTTTAAAATATGCATAGATTTGGTAGATGGGAATTGATAAGTGCTACCTTTCGCATTCATGTATTCACATCCGAGACAAAAAAACTTAATTCACCTAACACCTTCATTATTTCAACAGCATGAACTCAAGCTCACCTCGCACCACACCTTTCATTATAATTATCCCCCCACCCACCCAGCCACCCACCACCACCACCTTGCCCACACGCCGTTTTATTATTAAAACTATGACGATGTAATATTTTCACCAATGACGGTAATGTCTTGTCCCAGGTAATTCCAGCTGGGGAGTTTGACAACTCATTTCAGTGCAGAGTGGAGTGTGGGGCTAATGGGAAAGTGACCAGGACTAGGAAAAAGATAGACACCTTTTCAATTACTTTGGAGGGGAGAGGACAACCCATTCCACTATATATATGATTGGCAATAACACCATAATAATTAGGAAGTAGGAAACCAGGATAATTTCACAGTCATGTTCTACTATTTTTTTAAAATAAATGTCAGTGCCCCTTGGCTCTAAGGGGTAACACTGGAGGGATTGAATCATTTAAAAAAAATTTATATATGCCTGCAAGATTGGGAAATGTAATGTTTGCAATGTTTAGCTAAGCTTCTTGTATAAATAAATATCTCATCTGTGCCTTCTACCATTTGATTATTTTTGTAGAAAATTATGGATTTGTAAAAGTTTATTCCAAAACTTTACAAAATTTTTAAAGGCATATCTGAAAAGTAAACAACGAAAGGTCATCAGTCAGTATCTTTCACAATACTGGACATTTCTAACATGTTTCACAAATGTAATGCTGTAGCTTGAGGATCCAGCAGTGTATTTGTTGACAAAAATACCATTTAGTTTTCATTTTTTACCATCAATTCCTGTGCAAGGTGAAGTTTTTTCAGGCTGCTGAATGAGATTTCCTAATTTACCCAGTTAAACTCAGTGTAGGTGGTAACTCAGTGTTGTGTAATGCTATATGATGCTGTGCTGATACCAAACCGCTCTCAACTCCAGATGTGTGTGCAGATGTCACTTGTTAGCAATTTAATGGCAGGTGGTGATGTTTTTTATGGCAACTGCACTGAACCGATGAACTGATGATGCATCATTATCCCCCATGAGAATAAATACCATTATCTGTGTGCTGAGATAGGGGTTAGTGATTAGGAACTATTATAGGATGAACTAACCCAAAATGCAGCAATTAGCTTTTTTTTTAACCTGCGTTTATCCATGTAAAAGTTTCAATGCACACGTTATCGCCCAGCATCACCCTGTTTTACATCCGTATATCCACACATTCAAGGGAAAATCTTTGTTATTGTTGGAGCAGTGGGAGCATTAAGTGTCTTGCTCAAAGGATTGCAGGTTATCATAAATACAATCTTAGAAACCCATCAAGATGTGGTGTAACTAAACTGAATTTCTATGCTAGATAAGTTTAATAGACAATAAATATCACAGTCCAAAGGCCTGATGAATTAGAAGCAGCAATAGGAGGAAATGCCAACAAACAAAGGTGTTATCTTAGGTCAGATAGCTCTGTTTCTGTCTGAGCCTGCTTGTCCCAAAATGGCTCCATTAGCAAATACAATTTCAGCCGTTACAGATGACTGAAAACCCTATCAGAAGGGAGCACACATCGCAGGCAAACTGAGAAAATCACACACACATGCGCGCACATATACAGCACTATCCAGAGGCAGATGTGCATGCTTATACACAACACACACAAAGACATGGAGATGCACGCACACTCTCACGCACAGACAGGTAGACAGCAGTATTCTTTTCCTCTTAAACAACTTGATCTGTTGCCAGTCTAAAAGGGAGCCTAGTGAACACAAGAGAAAAAGGCCAAGGATGCATTACACAAAGATCCTGCAGAGAAATATCAGGAAAGAGAAATATCCTCCAACAGCTCACCTGCTTATTCCTCCTGTATCTGAGCTGTTTTTGTGATTGTGAGGCAGAAATGCAGGGAGAAAATGGAAATAGGGGAAACAGAGAGTGGGAGAGAGCAAAAAAAAATAGAGAAATGTGAAAATGAAAGGGTAAAATACATAAGAGAAAATAGGAAAGGATAGAAAGAGAGACAGATAAAGAGGGAAAGATTATGTACTGTTGGCGGATCTTGTTTCTCAACAGTGTGTCAGGGTGAAATGTGTTGTGTTAACTAAAAATTGGCCCTGGCTAAGCAGAAAAGTATTTGTCTCGGTTGCTGGCAGGGGATTTGTGGCGCTGTGTGGAAGGCTTAAAGAAACATTTGCCATCATTTTGTGTATGCTACTTCCATCTTAAATGTTGGTCGAATTTAAAAGAAAAACCGATAATTGATTTGGAACAGAAAATGCAATTTGCAAAAATCTACTTACAGATGAACAATAAACAATGTCCAACCAATGGCTACTCTTTCTGCAGCTATAGAACCACTGAACCAATCAACATAGCTTATTAACAAGCTCTGCTACTTTAACCACAAACTATCATATACTGATGACAAACCTAGTGCAAAATTACTGAAACTCTTAAAACTGATTTTTTCTGTTCACCGCATGGGTGACGTGGAAACAAGCTGTAGACACAACACCAAGAATTATCTTTTAACTTGATATGTGAACATGTTAGCAAAAAGTTCCCATTTTGGCATCCAGCAGCCACAGAGTATCATTAGCATTCATTTGTAGTCATATCACTGACGAAGTCCAACATTCATTCCCTCTTAGCTCCGTTTTTAGTCTCCAACTACTCTTGAAGGAAATATCTGGCTTTTTAGTATCTAAAACCGTCATACTTGAAGCTGTTTGCTAACTCTGTGTAAAAGACAAAAGACAAAGACGGTGCAGTATATTTGGCTTTTAGAACCTTTTCAATGAAAACAAAAATGAGAGCAGTAAAAGTGATGGAATATCAAAACAATATAAAAAAGAGGAAAGACAGTGAAGTGTTCCACAAAGCTGAGGTTACCTGCAGTGTCTCTGTTGTGCTTTAACTCTTAAGGTAAAAAATATTGATTAAAGCCTTTAAAGAACTGTCCTTTGTGTCCTATTTCTTTAAGTTTATGCATGTTTCACAATTAAGTTCCCAGGCTCTCTGTTACACAGATTGACACTCTCTGCTGGCATGACAAAAACTAACAGGCCATAGGGAGACTCATTGCACCAGAGTAACTCAGTTTGTTGGCTTACCGATGTTTAATGCCAGTGGCTAAGTCTAATGATGTAATGAGCTAATGGTGCGCTTATAGCTGCCATCGGGGCTGCCACCTAATGCCTCTGGCTCACTAAAACTGAAAAAAACAGCCAATGCCAACAGATTCACTAGTATAAGTAAAATGACTGACTAGTACAAGTTAACACACTAGACCTATGTTAGTCTTCCCTCTTTCTAAACAATGGATCAATTCTGCAACACACATCCAGTTCAACACAGTGGTCAAACTGCGTCAAATTCCTGCAATGCAAATTTTGTAAACATGAATGTAGAAAACTTGCTCTCATTAATTCAATGCTGTTATTTTTGGCTTATTTTGGGGATATATTTGAGTTGAATGAACAGATGGATAGAATTCATACTTTATTCAAATACAATTAGCTGTTACCAAGGCATAACAAATGGATGGCTGGGTTGATAGAGGGAGTGAAACTCTCTTTTCTCCTTGTGTTGCCCTTGAACATAATTCTTCTACCTGGGGTGTTCCTCCAAATTGACTTCTCTAGAGGCTTTACACATATGGTATAATGAAGTGATTGCAGTGGATATGTACAGTTTATCTACACTCATTCAAATCGGCATGTAAATGTTATAAAACAAATTCAGACACACCTTTGTCAGAGTGATGAAACAGAGAAAACCAACACATTTTCACTGGTGGTGGTGGTGTGTGTGTTTGTGTCTGTCTGTCTGTGTGTGCACGTGTGTGTGTGCGCGCGCGTGTGTGTTTCCTTGTTATTATTAATTGTGTCTGACAGTCTATATTTTCCTCATTCCCTCTCCAACTGGAGACATCTGTTTTTCATTTAAACCTCACAGCCATAGGGAACCCCTCTCAAGACACACACACATCTGCTTTCACACACAAACACATGCACAAAAAAGCTATAATTTTAGCCACCAGTTTGGAGGGGCATTGCATTTAAAATATTAAGAAGTTTAAAGTGAAGATGCTGTATGTGTGACAATGGAGACGACAAGCTCTTGAACTGATGAATTTTATTTTAATATTCACATATGAGGAAAGTCAAAGTCAAAGTCTTGTAATTTGCAATAAGACACTGTTTGCACTCTATGTAACCAACAATTCAGTCTTTAAATATAAAACCTTACTGTTAAAGTTGTGACATTTTATCAAATCATGTTTCTAATATTGTTCCAATCCAGTACATTAAGCACTGATTTGTGAAAAGTTTAACAACTTTACCTATAGGATAAACTTAAGAAAGTCAGTATAATCAAATACAAATGTCAAGGGACTACATTCTAAAATGACTCCATTAACACTGACTCACAGACCAACTTTGTGTGGACACACTAGCTGAAGAGATTTGATGTGGAGCAAAAATCACTTCATGTCAAACAGACTACAATGTAGCTTTTTACTTTATCATTCCTCTGGGATACATTTAATCGTGTTTTCACAAATTTTGAAAATGTTCGATTAAAATCCCACCATGAAGGCACACAGTAAAATCTTTTCTGCTCCAGCTTGCTGATAATGGTGTTCTGGCCTGTTCCTAGATAATTCTAAACTAATCATTGGCTCAACCAGGTCAGGACATGGCCAAATTGAAATTAGGAATAACTCCATGGGTACAGTATGTCATGTGTTAAGGGCGGTGTAAATGCAGAGAATACAAAAGGCCCTAGCTCATCTAGCACACATGCACGTCGCTTCACCAGGAAACAAACAGTCAGAGGGCAAAGAGGGCAGTTTCTTCTACCCCCCCTAAGAGTAGCCAAGAACATGTGAGAAATACTACCACAGACAGTCAGGTCATATTTGTGTGTATTGACTCACATAATAGCCTCGATACCAGGAATTTGTTGGTGTATCTGAATATGTTTCTGTTTTATTAGACCAACAGTCTGTGACCACCTGAAAGGTTCTATATGTTTTACAAAACATCAGAACAGCCTGGCAATAAGAACAGGTTTTGCATACATTAACAGTGGGGTTTTGTGATACAGACTTTACCATATCCTGAGGCTTTTAGCCCACATATAAATAACATATATCATACATCAGCAAACATTTAAAAGAAAACAGTACATTAAACTAATCATTAAACTAATGTATCTTTCCCTTGGCACCCACTGACTTCAATTCATTTCACTACAGGAGGCCTATGAAAATAAATACAGATACTTGACTTGGTAATTCAAACTCAAAGTTATTATTATTATTCCTGTTTAGTGATACAATTTTGGAAAGGGCAAATTTTTTATAACTCTCAGCTGACTCTCTCTCTCTCTCTCTCTCTCCAATAGAACTTGTTGTTGCAGAAAAATCACAAATGGTTTTAACAACATAAATACACACATTGCATTTAGGCGAGCCAACTCCGTTTGTGTTGGCTCTGTGATGGAAATCTTGTGAGTCGCATGAAGGAGTTTTAAGGAGAAGCCTAATGTCTTGCGATAAATTGAGATTAGCAATGGACAATTACAGACATTACCACGTTAACTAGCGTAATGCCATCCCAAACCTAAAGATGTCCGCTGGAAAGGATGTATATAAACCCATAAGTTCTCACATGGCTCAAGCTCATGTGTCACCAAATATATTCCCAAAAAAAGCTTTTTCCATATCTCTCACATACATGTGTGAAAATTCTATTGGATCCCACGCACTGAAGAGCTGCCTTGATTTTTGTCTTAACAAGGACAATGCATACTATTGGTGCCTGGGACTCTGAGGTGCTTCATGCTCTCCCTTGAATCTTTACTTCTCCCTACACTTGCACTTGAATAAGGGGGCCTGCTGTAACCTTGGTTACTATGGTTACTGCTGATGAGAGTGGAGGAGATGTGCACTCACTAGGCTAGAGATAAACAATGAACTATGGTGACCTTTGACTGACCTTGTTTGTAGACACTTACTGAATGAAAGAATACAGACTAACTGAAAAAGAACAGACTTGAAGGAAGAAATTCCGCCACAGGCTCAGTGGCATGGTTCACTGGAACACTTAAATGAACACAATTAACTAAATCTGTCTCACCTGTGCTTTTCCTGCTATAACTAGTACATGTCCACTATTAAAAATCAGATGCTGAAGCGACAAGAACTGCCTCCTTTCAGAGGTTTAGGACCACCCTTTAGCCAGTCAACATTTGTAGGAAGGACATTGAGGTGGTGCATACTTATAAATACCTTGGTGTGCACCTGGACAGTAAACTGGACTGGTCCCTGAACACAGATGCCATCTACCAGAAGGGGCAGAGCCAGCTCTCTTTCTCAGGAGTCTCAGTTCCTTTGACGTCTGCAGTGAAATGCTCCACGTGTTTTATCAGTCAGTGGTGGCCAATGTACTTTTTCATGCTGCAGTCTGCTGGGGCAGCACCATGTCAGACATGAACAAAAGGAGTCTGGACAAGCTGGTCAAAAAGGCTAGGTTGTTGTGAAGAGATTCATGCAATGTAAGATGGAGGCCATCTTGGACAATTACAACCATCCTGCCCACAACATTCTGGCAGGACAGAGAATTAGCTACAGCTACAGCAAATGTCTCATGTCACTGCGCTGCAGAACAGAGAGGTTCAGGAGATCCATTGTTACCACTGCCATCAGGCTATACAACAACTCAGCCAAAGGAAGTGGACTAATTTAATTATTATTGTTTACTTATTATTAACTGTTATTATTATGATCAACAATGAGCTAATGGACACATGAATTTCCCCTAGGGGATAAATAAAGTATAAAACAATTGTTTCCCACATGTTGATAATGTCATTGTCTTGTTACTTTAAGTGAATTTCAAATATCTGCAAGTCTCTGAATTGTATGGAAACCAATGGCAGTGAGA
This sequence comes from Seriola dumerili, assembly GCF_002260705.1. Classification (NCBI taxonomy): domain Eukaryota; kingdom Metazoa; phylum Chordata; class Actinopteri; order Carangiformes; family Carangidae; genus Seriola; species Seriola dumerili. The sequence continues at coordinate 1,057,317 of NW_019175077.1, forward strand.
AGGGTTACAAATTGAACTAAAATCTTAACTGCTATGGTGTTCAGCAATTATATAACATATATACGATTTTTTTTGTTATTGGGCTCAAACATAAAAACAAACAGGTATGGTCCTTCATTGCATTGCTTTATTTGCAAGTGTGGCAGATGACAAGCAAGTTCTTTGATAAACTCAACTAATGGGTTAGGTAGTTAGAGTTTTCCGATGCCATGGTAAAAACTTTTATCCAGTTTTACTATTTTAAACTATTATTTTTTCAGAACTAGCGACAGACAGTTTGACTGAAAGAAATATTGTGTGTATGCTGTGGATAAAAGGGTTCAACACCACAGTTGCATTGTAGACTTAGCAAATGAGGCTAAATACTCACACCAGGAGTCAAACATGTCTGCAATTTGGATATGTGCGTGCGTGCGTCTGAACACTTTGGCTGTTAGGTCAATGTGGCTCACTCAGCACTTCAGTATTTCTGGGTTTCTATTCAGGGTTTCCCTCGCTCTTCCTTCCGCACACTTTCTCTGCACTGCATCTCTTTTATCATCCTTTCACACCTTTGTTCTCCACTGCACCCCATTCTCCACTGTGAACTTTCCTCTAATATTCAAATTCAATATCTTATTCCAACTCTACAGCTCTCCTTGTTTTCTTTATTACTTTAATAATATTCCCCTCTTCTGCCAGTACTGACAGCAAAGGAACATTATCGCAGTGGGTCCACTTTTTCAATTCAATTCAAAACACTTTATTTACCCCTCTGGGGCAATTAGCAAGGTCACATTGAGTGTACATATTACATATAAAAAGTTAAAATTTGTAAAAGGTAATGGATAATTGTATAAACTAATAAGCAGAGCAGTTCAATAAAAATGATTACAGTGTCGGTCTGCTTTAAAGTATATGACCGAGGTGGAAATCAAATGCCATGGCCATGTGAATGCAAATATGTGAGTGTGTGTGAGTGAGTGTGTGTGTGTGTGTCTGTGTGTGTGTGTGTGTGTGGGGGGGGGGGGGGGGGTTGAGTGGGACAGTCAGCAGTCAACAAGGCAAGCCAAGTGATGAGTGGGAATTGAGAACCTGAGCAGCCTTGAGAACAAACTTTGTCCTTCTCTGTGTCCTGCAGTATGGGCAGCCAAGCCATCATCCTGAAGGCATGTTAGGGGTCTTGTAAAATCCATCCAGCTAACCTTAGCATCTGCTGCCCACATAGTGTGGAGAGGGCTCTAACAGGTGAACCAATAACTTTGGAGCATACTTTGACTGTGCACTGCAGGCGTTTCCTATTTTGGAGGCTGATGGAGTAGAACCAGCAGGTGAAGAAAATTGTAATGACGCAATCCATGAAGCCATAGCAAAACATGATGAGGATGCTGAACTCCTTTTGGGTCAGTAAAACAATTCTCATAACGTACTGTCACTACTGGTGTTTGTGCTGAAGTTTAAGAAATTCCCTCAGAATGATACTGAGATATTGCATTCATGAAAATGGGACGAATAGACATATGTACGTAAAACCTAATGCCTCTGGTCTTGGCTGTTGCCACCATGGAGACATAATAACATGATGAGGGAGGTGTCCATTATCCATTCATATGTCCAACATTACTGTGGGTCCAACAAATAAGCCAAGCTGTGGCAAGCATATGCTCCCGTTAGCATCATTAGCACAGCTGGGTGTCTTGCTTGAAGGCTAACCCAAGGCCAATTAATTTTCTGGCTAATTAGTTAATGACCTGAGCTAACAAGCCAGGTATGGTGAATGCAGACAACAATACCTGCTAATTAATGCAAACGTATAAATAAAATAACCCAAGAATTTCACTAACCTCAAAAAACAGGAGCAGAGACTTTCCAATGTTCTGTTCCACGCAACAAAAAATTTGTCTGATATTTGTATGAAAAATCCTTCAAAAATCTCTTGGCCATGTTTGTGGTAAACATGGCCAAGAGATCATGTTCAAATTAGCTTAGGTGACGCCTAGCAGACAACTTGCAGCTACACACCGAGTGGCTAGCCAACTGTGATGGCCCCACCTGTCACTCAAAGTGGCCATGACCTCAATTATGTATAACTTTAAGCCCTAGTAAAATTTAAACAGAAGTTATATAAAGGTGACCCATTTTTTGTACCAAGCTGTAAACATGTTTTGATTGTGTTTTTAATTTAATATCAAACACCACATGCCCTATAACTTTCACCAGCAAAAAAAATGAAATACAAAAAGTTGTGGTGCTAACAGTAATGAGCACAACCCTACGGTGGGCATCACATAACTGCAGTATTGCAGTGTTTTTCAAACTTTTTTAGACCAAGGACCACTTAACCACAAAAATTAAACTAATGGGCCACCTAAGTTTTTTTTTTTATTTTTTATTTTTTTAAGGCAGACAAACACAGGGACAGAGAGTAGGGGAATGACATACCGTAAAAAGTCTATTCTGCTGGGAATTGAACTTGTTACTCTGTGCTCAGAAAATATGCGATCCTGAGCATCTTAACCACTCAGCTATCTGGTTACCTCTATTGTGTTTAGAGTTTTGATTATCAGGAAACTCTGCAGCTCACACACTGCATGGTTTTTTACCTTCTCCCAGGCCTGTTTCACAGTGTGGAAAATGTGTTTGCTCACTCGCTCGCTCGTTCACTGTGAACTTTTACACATCGCGGGTGAAATGAAATGCAGCGACTCGAACCAGTCTATGGTGACTAAATTACTACTAAAACTCAACATTTTAACACTTGCCTGTTGTGTCCGTTATGTCAGAGGTTTCATTTGATTTTCTGTTAATTGACATGGTCTTAATCCTCTGGTCCATGATCTTGTCTGCTTTCAGTCTTTGATAGTTGATAGGCTGCTAATAACTGGTGAAATTTAGCACAATCCCCAGGGCAGGATATGTTGGCTTTCTCCACATTTCCTTTCAAATGTCACGCTAATACATAAATAGTAAAACAAACTGCAAACTAGCAAAGCTACATGATTTGCCAGAGTTGCAAAACGGTGAGTTACAGTGAAGTTCAACTACACTGTAAAACAGCCAATTCAAATAGACCTAATAATGTTTGAATTCAGATTTACATATGCAATGATTTAATATTCAAAGCAACACAAAGACAATACTCTCTAGTCGGCGTTGTGGTTACTCACAGACAATTTGAGAAACACTAAATTTAATACATGATATTTTAACTAATTTATTTGTGGACCACCAGGGGTCCCTTGCGGACCATCAGAGCAAAGATGTCAGTAACCAGCACTCTATATGTTCGTGAGAAGTCAGTTATCCACAGTGTTGGGACTCATCATTCAAGAGACCAGATGTTTCTTTGCTCCACTGGACAAAGGAACTCACACTCCACAGTTCCTCACCGTTCACACCTGGGGACGACCCTTCCCCCCATGGACCTTACGGGCCAGCCAGTGTGGGTCAGCGTGTGACATGTGACCCCCAAGGGTGTCACCAAACAAAACCAGATCTCTGGCCCTCTTCTCTCTCTCTTCTCTTCTTGGCTTGCTTTGGAGAGCAGCTCCAGCTCTCTCCTCTCGGCTTTTCAAAGGGCAACAAGGCCCCAGCCCAGGTCAGCCCTGCTACCTGAGAAACCAGCTCTCTCGCCCGCCTGCTCACAGCAGCCTGCAAACGCTCTTCTCCTCAACAGCAGCGACCTGCTTTGGATTAACTGAGAGTGAACCAAATTCTCTTCAGAATCAGCAGCTAGGACACGCTGATTTTCCAAGGAACAGAGGTCATAGCAGAGTTAGCGTGGAACAGCTAACTCTGTGAGGAGAACAAAGGAGATAACAGCAAAGCAACACAGCCAGACAGGACTTTACTCCACCAGGAAGCCTCCCAACTCACTGGACTTTACAACAACACTGGAAAGGACCTCTTTGTTTGTTCCAAGGACTGGGTAACGTTAACTGACTGGGCCTAACCTTTCCCAGCACAGCATAGCACAGCATAGCTAAGCAGCAGAAGTCTTAACTTTATTAATGTACTTGTTGATTGATGTCAGGTTGTTGTAATGTTTGCTTAGGTTGTGGTCAGTAATACAGTTAATCAGGTACACGTATATTCACACACATAGTAGTACTTCTCAGTTCTAGAACCTGCATGAAGCTAACCTCCTCCCTCTAACCTGGTACCTTTAGATTATATGAGCTAGGCTAACAAAGAAACTCACACCTTCCCTCTCACACACCCCAGATGGTCTCAGCGGCCATTTTGAGTAGCTTCTTTGTTTACCGCCATCTTGTGTAGTCTTCTTTGTTCAGGTCATGTGGTCACATTGATCACTTTGAATCAGCCATCTTGCCTTTGTCTGTGTCCCCACAGACACACACACACATACACCTACACACACACATACACACACCTGTATATACTAGATCAGACATTGTGTTTTACTCTGCTTCATTGTAAATAAATGCCTTTAAGTATAACTACTGGTGTGTTTAATGTTGCACAAGCGTGAAAATTGCCAACCTCTACTTGGTAGAATTCCAATCCTTCAACTTTAAATTACTGTTGATATGGTAATTTGGTTATAGTTAGTAAGCTAATGGTTAATCAGAGTTCCAGATTAATGGTAATAAATTGAGACTAAAACCATATTGGCTATTTTGCCTATTAGTTTAGGCTGGTGCCCTGAGGACTTTAATTAATTTTAAAGTTGTTATTTACTATTAATATTTTTAATATTAATATTTTCTTAATTTATGATAGCCAATAAATTGATAGACAACCGAAATCCAACATATTTGGTGTCCAGCTCATGAGGTAGAGCTCAGACCCAACAACAGAATTAGTCTACAGGATGTTAAATGCTGAGGAAAAATCTGCAAACAAAAGCCTCACTGTCATGTTGGGGGAATCCAGATGCTTATAAATAGTGTCTTTAATTAATATTTTTGCACCTCTGCCTACATGATATTCAAACTGAAGTGGGTCCATGTTTGAGTGCATTACCTTGGTGATATGATCTGTTAGCACTCTACCATAGCCTTCATCACAAGGGAGGTGAAAGCCACAGACTTGAAGTCATTCAGGTCGTTGATGTTACTCCTTGGTATTAGACAGAGCTGCTGATTGTTTCCAAAGCTGAGGGATGGTGCCAGTAGCCCTGTGCCACTAGTATTCACTTTTGTCAACTTGAGGGCTAACACCATGCCCTCTGTGTTTATGGTGAGGGTGGTCACCAGGTTTAAGTGTGGAAACGACAGCAAAACTCTCTTTTTCTGACATTGAGGAGCTGTGGGTGGCATTTGGGATTAGCAAGAACTTCATAATCACACCTACCCATAAGATTGCCAAGACTCTAGGTCTGGGAAATCCAAGACCCTTCCTTTGTTCCATGCCTTTGTGTGACACAGTATCTGCGTTTGCAACCACGGACAAGACAGTGTGCGATACCTGGAATTTCATGGCAACATAAATCTCCACAGGCTGATTTTACCATCTCCAACAGACTGGGGTTGGATGGAACCAAGCGATTGGAGACCATTGTGGTCAACCATTCTCTAGGCAAGTCACTTGAACTCTTAAATTGTGGCTGCAAGAAAGGTTGTGGGGGGCAAAAAAGCCTCCCTAAACTGCACAGGTCTGTGCCAGTGTGGAGGAGACTTTGAAGAAGACAGTGAAGAATAGGTTCAACAACAACAAAACAATCAAACATGTTTCTGAAATGTACTTTCTTGAAGTAAATCTTTATGCTTGACACATTTTTAAGTTAAATATTGTATAATATTGCTCAACTCCTTACAGTCACTGCATTGTCAGGGTTGATGAACAAATGGATTAAGCTTGTTAAGCTGCACAACATGTATGCAACAGACACAATATTATAAAGGCTAGCTTTAAAACAGGCCATGCCTCTATGCATGTTTCTAGCCATACTTATCTGATTATGCTCTATGCATGTGAACTCAGTGTGCCCACACTTTGTGTGCCCCTGAACACATCAGTGAGTCAAACGGGCAGGTGACAGCTGGATCTTGTCTGGCTTGGACCATGGTGACATCTAATGGACATTTCTTTGGAGTGTCAATAGAAATGCGAGTCAAAACTGTACGTATGTTAGACATTGTTAGCGCTTATTTAGCCACTGTTTAGAGATTGTTAATTAGTGCGATTGTTACAGTGACTGTCATACATATGTTGGGTAGTTTACATGCTTATTCAGTATTTGCAAAGTGCTACTTGCTAGCTTATCAGCTTATAGGTTATAGCTTGTCATTACTAGCCTTCAACCCTGTATGCTAGCTGTTATTTGTGTAGATACCTTTGTTAAGCTTAGTTGACCTTGCTGATTATACTGGATGCTAATCAGCTTGTGCTGTTATGTTCTACTGTTCCAGAACCACAAACACACGCAAACACATCTTTACAATCGATTATTTAAACAGTCTAAACCCTAGACCTGGAATCTGCATCTCTTTTACTTACACTCTCACCTGAACACCAATTGCTGTCCTGACCCGACCCCCTGAAGTGATTGCTGCCACACCTATAAAGACAAGACTATAAAAAGTCTCACACACTAGCCTAGGTCCACGAATACTGTGATTAGCCTTCTCACAACATCTTTGAATTCACCATTAACTACGCAACTAAACAGTTTAAGATGTTGTAAAATGGTATCATTGTAATACTTGACCATCGAAACATAGGGGTAAACTTTTCTGTGTTATCATATTACATAATTCAGCTATGGCAAAAAGTAAAATGGCCACCACAATGGCCCCATTTTTTGAAAATGTTCAAGGGTCAAAATTGTACAAATACACCAAGTTTCAAGCTTTTATGAATAAGTTAACATAATTTTCACTTATCATCAATACTAAAAAAATGCCAGTGAAATACATAATGAAATGAATAAATGCCATCATAAATGTATGAATGAGTCAATACATAAATTCTGTCAGCTAGCGGTCCTATGACATGAGTGACACAGTGATTGAAAGAATACGCATTTGTCATGAAGATATACAGACCATAAACAATAAAATAGGCATTTCAGCATTCTGAGTTTTGAAAATAATAACATGACTGATAAATATTTTTTTGAATTGATGTGAGGTGACACAATTTTCACTCCAAGCTGAACTCAAAAGTTGTAGCCCTGATCTTTATATAGCTATTTACTGTAGCATTTATTTATTTATTTCCTTATTTACTTCACATTGCTGTGTTTATTTATATCAATTTAAATGAAACAGCATTCTGTGGTTTAAAAAGTGCGAAGAACTCCAACAACACACAAAATTAAGCCTCAACAGATGTGAAACACTTTAACAAGTTCAGTGACAATGATTAACCTCGGCAATACCTCCACACTCTCTCTCTCTCTCAACCTGAATACCTGCCACTGTCAAAGGCTTCGATGAGTAAAGTCTGTCCTGCCCAAGCAGCACCTCTCCTCTTCTTCAGAGTGCCACTGTATGACCTCATCATATTCAGTCATCTCATCTCAGATGCTTAACAAGGTTTGTGGTGTTGCCACAGTACCTCACAGTCCTCCCACACACATCACATCACATACAGTATTGTTGCTGTTCTGAACACTGAAAAAGATCCTCTCAAGACTACATTTACAGTCAGCCGTCATTAATGTCAGCACTGTGTTCAGTGGCTTACGCTTTTATAGAACCGTAGTTCGCGTATGACTACGTCACGAAGACGGACAAGTAGTTCCCATCAGACTAAAACCTGGTGATAGCATAGTTTTTTAGTTTAGAGTTTAGACATCGATCCATTAATATGAGAGGTGTTTCATAATCAATCAACCCACCAATATTTTAGCATTGCCGCTAGGTACAAATTGTGAATGTGTGTTGGGTTCTAAGCACTGCATGTCAGTGACCTACACTCAATATGTGCTTAATCTTATCCTGTGTAGACAGACGGAGGACTGAAGTACTGCTGCCGCTTTGCCAACGTGCTGTTCACGCTAAACCTACTGTAGACACTTGTTTCGAAGTAAGTAATATGCTGCTCAGACAATTTCACATAGAAAATTCAATGTAATTATTAAACGATAAACACCTAACAGCAAAAAACACTAACAGTACATAAGAATACAGTAATCGCTCCCATAGTGTATGGCTCTTTGATCGATAATTTAAAATATTTGCAGCTGTTGTAAGGGTCTCATTAGCCTAAACTGGTGAATGAAAATGTCAACACATAGTGATGAAATATTGTGAATATCTAACTGATTAGGACAAGAACCAAGGAGAGTAACATTTTCAAGTAATGAATTTGTTGCATCTCTTTCCCTTTAACTTAGGGGTCACATTGTACAGAGCCGTTAAGTGGACATAGAGAGAAAACAAATACATATTGAGAGATAAGTGTATATACTGTAATAGAAAAATCATATGCTGCACTTTGTATAACCCGGTTTGAACTTTGTGTGACCTGGCTTTGTATATCCATGAATGTGAATCTGTTCCCACATGTATGCTCCTTATCTGGTACTATCCTGTACAGACTAGGGAGTAGTTTATCTTTGAACACACACCTGCTTCTTCCAGCAGTTAGACAGTCAGGATGGCACCCAGAATTGTTTTCACACACACACACACACACACACACACACACCATGACCATGCCTCCCTTTCTTTTTTTCAAAGTTCATGTACACTCTTTGTTTGATATCAGTCTGCAATTACACTCTGTGACTGTACACCGATCCTTTGCAAAGCTCTTATTAAAATATACAAAGACAACTTGATCATTTTGTCAATTGTTCATTTTCAGATTTTCATTACAATACAGACAGCCAACACAACAGACCAGCACTGCACTTCCTTCAAGTATCAATAAGTTAAGTTGATTAGTTTTAAAGCAACTTAAGTCATTAATTATTTTTCTGTAATTACGTAAAGTACATAATACATCAATTAGTCATTAATCATGAAAATGTCATAATCCTGGAAAGAGATCCTCGTTGAACTGCTGTGACTCGCATTCATGTGTGTCCACACCGCCAGCGTTGTAGCTGCAGTATGCTACTGCCAGCTCTATCTTTCTACACTGAGTTTGCCTTTAATACTGGCCATTAATAATAGAATGTTTGATTTCATTTCATTATACCATTCAGAGTAAGAGAGAGAAAGAGCGTACTGCCCTTCACCTTTTGTTAACTTGTTGACATAATTATAGCCTACGTTGCTGTGACTATGTAGTACACATGTAGCCTCCACTTTGTCCTTTAATAATATTCAATTGCTAAAATGAAAAAAACAACAACAAAATGTTTATATTTTTTTCATGTCTGTGACATATTGAGATACATAGTAATTGTTGACTGTATAGTGAAAGGAGTCAATTTTAGGTAATGTTGCTGGTATGATATCGATATCACTATCAGCAATTTTTTTCACTGTCTATTTTTCCTGAGAATCATCTACGTCATGCTTGAAAAAAATGCAAGGCACTTAAATTCTAGATGACGCACCGCTGCAGAAAGGCTCCAGCCACACCTCAGACGTGCCTCACGCAGGCCGCATGGCTGTTCTGACCTTTTAACAAGGGGTGCCAAAATGAAAAGCAAGAGGTTCCGTGACAGGGGATGTCCTACGTGCAACAAAGAGTGCCGTCCATGGTTCTAAAACAACAGCTAAGCAATAGTCCAAAAGTCTGAGATCCCTTTCCCAGCCTAATCATTGAAACTATATTAGGCTATATCTCAATTTAATTCTAATCATTTTAGCAATTGAATGTCATCAAAGGAAGTGTAGGCTTCATGCCATATAGTCATGGCATATACTTAATGTAAGCTTTAATTATACTATGTCAATAAGTTAACAGAACATTAGGGCAGGAGTTTTCCTGTGTGCTCTTTTTCTTTCTATCTCTCTCTTTCTCCTCTCTCTTGCTCTGAACAAGGGTATAATGAAATGAAATCAAACATTCTATTATTGATAGCCATTATCACAGGCAAACTCAGTGAGGAAAGATGGGGCTGGCAGTAGAAGCACCGCACCAGCGATGCTGGCGATGTAAACATACACGTTTAAGTGAGTCGCAGCAGTTGAGCGAAGTAGCCATCACACGCTGATGAGGTAAGTAATATGGCTCAGTTGGTCCGGTTATCTCTTTCAAGGATGATTGACATTTTTTATGATTAATAGCTAATTAATGTATTATGTATATAATGTAATAAACTAAATAATTAATGACTAATGTTGCCTTAAAGCTAATAATCAACTTGACTTATCGATACTTGCAGGTGCACTTCAGGCTTTAGGGAGAAAGGCCGGTCTGTTGTGCTGGCCCTTTGTATATACATTTACCTCTTAGCCACAATTGAATAAATTTATGCAAACTGATCATTGGTGTTATTATTAAAGGTATTATATTTTGAATGAAAAGCAAGGAAAATGGACAAAATTGTGCTGTCTTAACTGTGGTAAACCTGTCTTCTGTGTTTAGAAAAGGCTACTTAAAGATAACTCGACATTTCACACTAATATGCATGAATGGTTACAAGCAGGGATGGAAATATGCATTTCAAACTGTTTACATTTAGCAGTTCAAGGCCACACCAGAAAGACATCTTTCAGTTTTAGTGGAATGAACATGCACAGACGGGAGCGTGTCTATGTGCCCACAGCCCTATGTTCCCACAGCCCTATGTTAAGAAATATGGGACCATAGGGTTTCCTTTTGAGAAAAATCTTAGGCCTTGTCCACATTAACCCGGGTAAATATAAAAATGCACAGTCACAATGAAAACGATCTCCATCCACACTAATCGTTTTCAGAACGCTTTGCATCCACATTCCACAGCATCTTCACATTTATCAACCTCAGCGATCGTTTTTGTAAAGCATCGTTTTCAGTTTCAGAATTCACCGTTCTAATGTGGACGGAAGGGTTAACCGGATAAATATTACCCGGGTTAGTGTGGACATGGGCTTATGGGAACATATAAGACTGTGGGAAAATAGAGCCTAATTTTCAAAACATTCTTAGAAATGTGGGAACATAGGGCTGACCCCACACAGACAGACTTGCACACACTCTAATTATCCTTGACTTCTGCAAGGGTGATATTTTTTCCCATTATAGATCAGCTGAAATCTGGTTACCTGAAATTACTGTTGCTTACTAAAGGTAATATGTTTTCTGATTTACAATAAAGGAGAATAATAGTCCACGTGAGAGTTTGTGCAGAAAAAATATGGTAATAATTAGATTTATTTGCAACAACTCTAAAAATGTTGATGTAAATGTGAAGAGAAAAGAGCTGATGAACATTGTTGAGAGAAATGTTTAATTTCATTAGAAGTTAACGTTACAAGTGAAAAAACAAGAAATAAGAAGATTCTTTTTGTTGACCAAAATGTTTTTGACTGGCTATATGTACCTCCATGCTCTTATATTACAACCCTGTCTTCTAGAAATTATGTTCACCTATACTATATTAAACTGTTATCCAGTTACATAGTGGCAGCATCATTGGTTAGGTTTCTTTTGGTTAAGGTTAGACAAAATGTCCTGGTTATGATTAAATGTAAATAAACACGTTGTGTTTGATGTTACCAGTGACTTCACCACCTTAACCAAGTGCTTAGAGCAGCAGTTCTCAAAGTGGAGTCTAGGACCTCCATAGGTCCTTGAGAGGGTACCTGGGGGTCCCCAGGAAAAAGGGGAATAATTTACTTTCACTATCTACAATTCCATCCTTAAGTAACACAACTACAGAATGTATGACAATTTTGGTTGGAACACTTTCTGTAATAAAAAACCCAAGGACAAAATCTACTAAATGGGGGTCCATGGTTAGTTTAGGGGTCCTTGATGTGAAAAAGCTTGAGACCCACTGGCTTTAAGTGTCTAAACATAACAAGTTTAGTAATGCTGTAGTCACTACAAGGGGATATTGTACCGTATACCTCTCATCACTTTAACAGAAAATTTGCAATTATTAATAAATTAGTACTTTTCTAGTCTTACTGACCACTCAAAGCGCTTTACACTACAAGCCACATTCACCCATTCACTCACATTCAGACAGCTCTTTCCTGTCTCTCTCTCTCTCTCTCTCTCTCTCTCTCACACACACACACACACACACACACACACACACAAATCCGGTGCAATTTGGGCTTCAGTATTTTGTTCAATGACACTTCCACATGCAGACTGGAATTTAATCTAAATTAATCTGTTAATTGTGTAGTAACTAACAGTCAAGTAAAATCAGTGTAATGACAAGTTGTAATAGTATAATTACCAGGAATTACTATAAGATATTGGGTAATTACAGAGTAAAATTGAAACAGAATATAGAGGGCTGGTTGGTAATTTTGTGGGAATTAAATGTTTTAGCAAGTAGTATTTCCCACATACAGGGTAAAACAGGTGGGTTGTTTCTGTATAGCTACCATTAATATAATTAATTGCATTGTAAAGACTGGCTGTTAGCAGGTAATACCATATTTTAATCTACAGCAAAATAAATGCAGTAGCCAGTTTCCTCCACATAGCCAAGTACTTTCAGTGTAATAAACCCAATGTATTTGAAATTTCCATAGTCTTACCTTCTAATAAGCCAAAGAAGAATGGTAGCCACTACATCAGTTGTTCACCAAAAGCAAATGGCAACTACTGGAAATGCCACAGTAGTTAACCCATAATTCCTGTAAAGTGTAGTTTGCATTGTTTCTTTGAAATATATGGGTAGTTTGAACATGAGCAAAGTAGAATAAGAAGAGTATTGTAACATGAGTTTTAAATGTGATTACTTTTCCATGGCCTGTGAAGTGCAGCCTGCACAGTAACACATTTGGATTAACTATGTTAATATTTTCCAAATAATAAATGAAGACAAGGTAGGTACAATGAAATATCATCGTCTTTACCTTTTGTCCTGCCTGTAAAGTGTAATGTGAAGTCTTTTTAGGGACATAAAGGTAATTTACATATGATAGAGGATGACATCAAGTAGTACTATCAAGATAATTGCTGAACTGTTGAAGAGCTAATGACAGATAACTGGTAGTTAACTTTGTGCTACCTTAGCAGAGCCACAAGTCGGGTTGTGTTATCATGCCCGCTATTAGCTGAAATGCTAACAGTTTTCCATTTGGTAAACTTGGATCACCAGTTCATTTTGGCAAACGAGACCTTTACATTCCATTCCACCCACTTCTTTTCCTCTAATGTTTTGGGTCATTATCTTGCTGTAGGTTGAATTTCTGACCAACCATTCTGTCTTCCTTTTGTTACTTGCCCTTTTCTCACCATTCTGACAGCGATATACAGCACTACTTCCTGTAGTCCATTATTGTCCTAATAATGCATCAGAGTGCTGTGCATTGTTGCAATAAACTGTGTAGTAACAAAGTTTGTTTCAACACTGCCGTTGTACAGACAAAGAGTTCGGAAGCCAATTTTGGGGCACCTGTAGGAATTATTTTGCACTAAATTTCAAGGATCACACATTCATTGCTGCAGGAAAGCTGTAAGTTAACCAATTTCTTAATCCTTGAAAAAGGCCTGTGTTCTCTGACATTTATTTTTCAGTTTTTTGGTGACCTAGACTTGTTTTTTGTTTTACCTTAGACAGTTTACTGCTTACCATTGTACCATAAGGTAAGGTTATTCACTGGACTTGAACTGCTTAAATTTAATAAAAACTAGAAAATGGGGGTGTTCTAAAACTTTTGACTGGTAGTGTATAAACATTTAATTTTCCAGGAGACGGTTGTAAAGTAAAGTTCTTTGGATGAAAGCTCCTGCATCAAATTGCATATGCATTATTACAAATCTTAAAGCTCAATATAGTTGACAATGTCTCATTAATTGGAAGTAATTTGAAGTTACATTTTAAGTTTAAGACAGGACCCTATGCTTTTCCTTTTTGGGAGTGTCTTTGGTCTTTGAAGTTGGTTATCTTCTCAGCAGCCTTTGCAGCTGTGGTAGCTACTGTGCTTAAAATTAATCCATATATTAATAATGTCAGAGTTCTGTCTCTCTGTTTCTCAGGGATGCAACTTTAGAAGAGAGAAAACTTTTAATCCATGCATAAATGATTAGAGAGTTTTTTGTAACCAAAGGATTATCATTTCTATCCCTTCCACACATGTAGCAAAAAGACTATATATTTGATTCTTGACATATGGTGTAAATTAGATTACTATGGCTTGATTGTGTAATATAAGGATGACTGGATCAGAGCCACAAACTGGTGTGCACATTTAAACACAATGATCCAAGAGCCATTTAACTATTTCCTGAGTAAGTGAGTACGTAGATGAATGGACGGAGGAATGGATGATTTTTCTGTACAACAAACCATAGTTTAATACATTGCCATGTATACTATACGTAAGTAAGACCAATAAACAAAAGGTACAGAAGTTAGCTGACATTTTTAATGCATCCACTGAGATAAGGAGGGAAGCTTTCACTTCCTCATCAGGATCCTATTGATAGCAAACAGAAGTAAATACAGGATAACAAAATATATAACCACCTTTTTCACTAAATTCAAACAGTTTGCCTTACTGACAGGTTTCAGCTTTATCTCAGATAAGTATACTATGGTCCCTACACATAACCCTGTTTCCATACAATTCTGACTTACTCAGAGGTAGGTATATCAAACAGCGCCAAACAATATATCATGATCTGTTAGGAAGTCAGATACACATTAAATTGGGCTGCATAATATGTAGACATACAGTAATTCAAAGGATCTAAACCAGCGATTTACCAACCTTTTCCAACTCATGGCCCACTTGAAAATCTCAAAAATATTGCCAGGCCTCCGGTGCCGGGGGTCCGGTGAGTGGAGCGAGGGGACTGACCTCACACACACAGGGGAAAGTTTGTGGACCCGAAGGCTGGGGCTGGCGGTGCCGAGCGTTAGCGAGCAGGCTGGAGATGTCGTAGAGGGAGCTGGAAAACGCCAAACAGCCACAGGGACGGGCAGACGGGGACCAGGAAGCACACAGGCAGAACTTGTGGTCGGGGACAGAAGGCTAAGGTGTTTACTGGGGCAGAGACGAGGCAGGATGGTCAGGGACGAGCAGAGTCAAAAACAGGAAGTCAATCCAGAGATAAACGCTGGAAAGTCTAGCATGACACTGAGAACAATCTGGCAAGGAGCGAGTGAACCGGGGATGTATATATATTGGCCTGATTGGAGATCGAGTGCAGCTGGGGGCAACAGGTGAGGACAGTGAGGCTGATTAGGAGGTGTGGCAGAGTGGAGAGTGAGATGTAGGCATAGCAGGCTGTGACAGAAGCTTTACTTTTCATGTTGCTAACCAGCAATCCATTTTGATACTCCAGTTTTTGCTATGAATGTAATCTTTTAGCGCAAATCAGACTGACATAGCAAATCATTATACAGGGTGGTCTTGATTATCACAGTGATAGGCCTTAATATGAGAGGACGAAAAAACAATGAAAAGAGTTTAAAACATTTTAAATGTTTTTTAGAAATAATTTTGTTTTAAAACATTTAAAACATTTATATATTTTTTATAATGTAATGTTGTAATGTTTCGCAAGTTATATGTAGGCCCACTTGCAAAACCTTTGGCCCACAGGTTGAGAACCACTGATCTAAACGATAAGTCATCCTAAGCAGTTGGCAGAATCATTTCAAACAAACTTACTGATGTGACATCATAGTCTCAAGGATGTGAACAAAATACACTGAGCCCTTACATAACATGCCCTTATCTGGACTCCTCCCCTGTGCACTGACAGGTGAATCTCTCCACACACTCCCCCACGCCCCTTCAAATATGAAATGTTTGAATTTGAAATTACATGTCTTCAGCTGTTTTCCATAGGTGCAAAGACCACTAATCAGGCCAAAGGTCTAACCTATATCGCTTGCCGTTATTGATAACTTCCACAATCCCGTCAATGCTGTCAAATGCATACACCTATACATAATGACACACACACTTACATTTTTAACCAGCAATGGCATTTGTGTTGACACCCAAGCAGAGACCTGCAGATCAATGCACACCCTCCTCTGTGCAACTTAAAAGTGTGAATATCTGTACACGTGCTTCTGTCTGTTCGGGACACGATCAAAGGTACTTGTTCAGGAGGGCTAGAAATGATAATCCTTATGTAACAAATCTCTCATTACTCATTTATGGATGGATTGATACTTTGTCTGAGCTGAAACAGAGAACACCAGGGACAGAGAGACAGAAAGGTGGCAGAGAAAGACACATACAGCAGCAGATAAGAAATGTGAAAATCTTGGAGGTTAGCAAATATTTATATTTATAAGTATATAAATATTCTAATGTATCATAGCATCCCAGGCACTCCTCCCTCAGATTTTGCATGAGCAGGACTGAGTTAAATGGAACACAATTGTTTTTCAAAGAAACTAAGATTACAGTGGACTTTTTTTTAAGTGTGAAAGAAAACAATTGTCTTATTGTTAATTAGCTGAAGTAACTCTTACAGTGTATGTCCACAAAGTTGGTGATTGTAAGGAGGAAGTCAACATTTGTGTGTGAAAAAACAATAGCTTGCAACAATATCATAGTAAAACAGTAAATTAGTTTTCACCACATTCACTTACAATCACATTATTTTGCCCAGACACTAATGAGATTTTGCAAATATTCTCCACATAAATTGGCCTATGAGGGCTTTTGTTGGTCCAGAGCTCACCAGCATTAACTACTTGCATGTTGTTGGTTTTTACAGGTATTACAAGAAACCTGCATGCTTCTCTTTTCCAATTTAGAAACAGATTCAACACTTTGAGCTTCTAGCCACAATTACACATTTTGTGTCTCCTAGGGGAATCTTTGGCAGCCAAACAGTCAACAACGCAACTGCAGAGTGGTTGACAAATGACCCAACGCTGGATAGTTCAAAGATAGCAATTCACTTGCTCTGTCTATATATCATGTCTTAGAATGAATGCGTTTTGCGGCATCTCTTTTACCGTAAATCTCCTTGCAACGGCAGATTGAATTTTGGTCTTTCTTGGAACTAAGAATAACTTCTTGATAATTGCCTCCTCAGTGAGCAAGTTCTGTGTGCAGATTGTCAAGTGCTCGGCAAAAAGCAGGAAAGGATAATTATGGGTCAATTTATGCCCTTTAATAATGCTCCAGATGAACTCCACCATAGATTTCAGGCATTCTAATAAAAGCTATTCTACTACTCTCCTCCCCTACTGGTAGTCGGAATAAGCTCCATTGCTGTCACCACTGAAGCCACTGTTCTGCTATTATGTGATTGTTTTCATCAGCAGCACTTCACCATTATTTGGTTACTGGACAATGAAAAGCTCATAGGTAAACTGTATGAATTGCTATATGATTGCAATGAAAAGAGTATTTTCTTAACAGTTTATATTATATATATATATATATATATATATATATGTATTATAATTAGTGATCTATTTATTAGAAAGACTTAGACGAAAGGGAAAACCTTTCTTTTGTCAAAAATCTATTTTTGACTGACACTATAAAAGCAATGTTGCTCATTGAGTGACACATTGAGTGACACCCATGCTGATTGCTTTGTGACCAGTGCCTTTGTCGCTAGATTAATTTACTTTTCAGACCCCTATAGTGTGTTTTTTTTTCTTCAAAAAATCAGTTTGAGTTTTTGGAGATACCTTAGCCACTTTCCGTCAAAGACAGGTGCCAGTATTGCCCCACAAGCATGAGGTCATGCTTTCCCCTCGACAGGCTCACTTCACAGCAGCTGACAAGAATGGGCCTCTAACCTTCTCTCTGAGTGATCATTTTACAGGTAAATATAGTAATATAATGTAATACTATAATATCATAATATTTTATTTTAAGTTATGTGTGGTGATTTTGTCAGATGACATCATAGTTATAAAATCAGGATTTTTAAGAGCAGAGCAGCAGCATGGAAGTGGTTTAGAAGTGACTCCTGGTTAACAAGTAGAGGAACAAACAGATAGACGGCCGAAGAATGCGAATAGCCTACGATGCGGTCCCGCCATATCCTAGGTTTTGACCTACTCTTGTTATTTATGGTAACAACAGCACTTAAGAATTGAGTTAACAATGGGAAGTGCCTTTAACCTACATACTAATTGTGACAATTATGGATTTTAAAATAAGTAAATGTCAGGGTGTTAGATCAAAGGCTAATCTAACACCCTTGCATATGATTTTACATGTGTTCATCTGGTCTCTGCATGCGTGTGCATGTGTGTGTGTGTGTTCAGTAAATGTTAAAGGCAACAGCTTGTTCAGTGCCGGCGTGCCTCTGTTTTCATTGGGATGAAAAACATTATTCTGCAGTCAATATCTAATTTTCCTGTTTTGCCAGGTAGAACAAACAAGAGAGAATACTTCGCCCACCTTTTTCCTGACACAGGAAACTTCATTCGTTCCATTCCGTCCTTTTTTGTCTCTATCTTTCTCTCTTATGTTCCTCTCTTTCTCCTCAGTTTTCCTTTCTCTTATCCACACATTCATGCTTACAAACACATGCGCTTTTATTCCATTCTTTGACGGACAGACCCCTCTTATTGCATGAATCTGGGAGCAATAAATCCACTTGGTTTCTAATTCATTAGTTGTCCTTCACTGACTAATCTTACACTGTACTCACCACACACAGCAAAGACTTAAGTAGGTCACATTGGCCTGGGGTTTAATAGCATGCAAATAAACAGACAGACAGTAGACAGTCAAACACCTTCTCATAAATACACAAACACATAATTTCTAAATCGAGGTGTAACGGTGTCTCCACCTCAGGCTCTTGGCATTTACTTCACCCGAACAAAGCCTGAAAATTAAAAATTAGAGATAAAGCAGCCACATATAGCCAACCTGCTGCTTCTGTGTGTGTGTGTGCATGTGTGTGTGTGTGTGTGTGTGTGTGTATGTGTGTGTCTGCTGCCGTGTTTGCCTCTGTGCACATCAGTGTGTACATGTACATTCACATTAGTGTGAGTACACACGTGTGAGATGTGTGTGGAAGAAGCATCCTATTATAAATTATAGAGTGAAAGAAAATATGTATTGAGGTGGAATGGATCAGTGAGGCAAGACATTAGTAATATTGCCCTACTTTCCCTCTAGCTTGTTAAAAGCAATTGGGTGGACAATCTGTCACCCGATCTTTAACAGCTCCCCTAGTGAGGCTTGAGATATAGACACACAAACACACACACACCAGTGACCACAAAACATTTCACCCAACAAATCGTAAACAAAGTGGAGCTGATCTCTAACATTTTGCAAGGACAGATGGACATGAGGTGAGACTATATCATACAAGTGTTTAGGTGTTTAGGTTGTTCACATTGTGTATGCAGCAGGTGTCCACAGTGTCTTGTTGTCATAATCTAAACACCATAAAGTCAAATCAAACAAGAACTGATGTTTTTTTCTCTGCCAGAGAGAAAAAGCTCTCAAGGACTTTCTCTATCTTTCCTTTAGCTTTTAAAGAAAAATCCCACAGACAACAGATCCACAGTAGAAATAAAGCCTCTTACAGAGCCCCCTTTAGCCGTCAACTGCACTGACAGGATCAGACTTAACACCGCACTTGATTTTTTCAGCCCTGCAAGAAAGGTAAGAAATGACTGTCTAGCATCTGCCACCTCTTTGTCTCGCTGGAGATCAAACGCAAACTAGACAGATACTGTGTAGTTAAAAGACACATAAAGGGCTCAGTGCTGGTAGCTACTGCTGTTCTCAAGAAGTATGTGCAGGGTGCAGGGAGCCAGGCTTTATGGCACTCTGTCCTGCCACTTGAGCTCAGTGTTATTTCTCAAGTAGCAACATAGTGATCAATAGAAGGTGAGCTGTCCTAATACACTAGAGAGTCATTTTTGTGATTTTCTCTTTCCACTGCTCTTATCTGATATTTTAATATTAAAATATTTCATATTTAGAGGAAAAAAAAGCAAATTTTTTTTTTCTGGCTTTTATACACAATACAGATTTTTAATTTTTTCAAAATTCTTTAATTGATTAATTAATTGATTAATCAAATAAAAAATAACTAAACAGCTGTTCTCAAACAAATGTCAAACATTCAAATGTGCTGGTTGGAGGAACTAATATGTTATTATGTTTAGGTTTTGGAAAGGTGGATGTGATGGGCATTTTTCACTATTTTGTGACATTCTGTAGACTAAACAATTAACTTACAAAAAATAAAATGATAATGAAAATACAATACAGACCTTATCTACTCATCTAATGATTATTGATGGAAAGATTACAATTGGTACATTTGGCTGTTTTTTTCAGAGTACTACTGTGTCTTGCACAAGATGCATAAAAGCAAGACTATGATGTTTTGCAACACCTGCGATTTCAGGTATGCTCCCCATAACTTACATCAGTTTGGCAGTTATGCTGTATTCTGCACACACTGAGTTCAGTCTGGTTTTCCCACCCTTAAGAGAGAGATGTGCTCAGGGCATCATCCTACAATGTTTGCTTGCTTAGCTGAGGCTGAGTGCTATCAGAGACCTGTACTATGCAGCAGGATTTGAGTGAACTTCTGGTTGGTTTTCAGGCTGACATTGGTGGATCTGTTCTTACCAGGGTAAATCACCGCGTAAAGTATTCTGAACTTCAGAGGATCAGATCAAAACCTGTCAATGGCCCCAAATACTGACCAATCAGATCACTGGAAAACCAGAGTTATATAATTACTACAGGATTCTAATGGGGAAAAAAATTATATACAATTAAGTGTTGTAAATTCATTTAATAACTATTACAGCTTCATTTTAATTGGACAAACAGTGCTGATGCTTTTACTCTCTTCTTTCATCACTACAGCTCAGATAACATGAAGAGACATTGTAACAATTACTGGAAACAAAAACTAAACCCTCTGATGTCTTTTATTAGAAAAATATCCTAAATAAACCTAGTTATAAACCTGTGAACAAGAAGGCTTTTTTGCAATAAACCGGCATGTGACCTTTTTGTATTACATTTTGTTAAATTTTGTATCACATGTTCATGTTTTTTTTTTCTTTTTGTTTTTTTTATAAAGTAGTTTGAACTACTTTTTCTAAGTCGCTTTACTTAACCAAACTAGCTTTGCTGTATTTCAACGTCTTACACTGTAAAGTAATTGGTAGCTTACAAAGCTTTGCTTTCAAAATAGCTACCCCAACAATGGTCAATGTTAGTGCAAGGCAAGCAGTGCTTGCTTAAAGCTAAAAATAAACATCACAGTACCGAAGTGAAAGCAATATCTACCCTCACATAGTTCTGTCCCATAAATTATCTGATATTGCCTGTTTGCGTTCATCTTGTAATATTGCTTCTGGTCACCTTGGTCATTCCCTCTTGTGGCTGCAGTAGGCTATTGTCCCTGGAAGCTAGGTTAACTAAAATGCATGTGGTTGTGTCCCGTTGACAAAAGCTGGGGCTTGGCAAGCAGAAAGGGATAATCCTGGCATCTTTAACAGGTGACTAGCTTTATCTAGCTACCGACAAGTGTGCTTGTCAAGCTGCCCTTGACTCAGCTTTTACTGTTTCAAGATCAGCTATGATATTGCAGTATTATTTTACACAGATGAGTGTGGAAACTACTGTACTTCTTCATTAGAAAATTATTTGAACAGTCTTTTCTTCCTAAGTGCTAAGAGGCAGCAGTTGTGAGTAAATGAGCAAATTAATTAAATCAATATAAGTTGTCTTAATCACCTAGGTCAACATGTGTGACAATGAGAAATTAGGGTATGGTGGGTTGGGTGGGTGGTTTTTGTCATTCCTTTATGTAGCTGGTTCTTCGGCTCTGCTTGCCTATCTGTAACGGTCACCGCACGCCATTGGTTTACGATGCCAGATATGGATAACAACCCCTCACCCTTATGCCCCACCAGCAAGCAAGGTCAAGCTAATGAGTGCTCTTCTAGGCCTGAGGTGATGGGCAGAAAGGCAGGAGGGGGGTTGCTGATTATTGAGCTTCTTTGATGAATACAGCCTCTGGAAAGCACAGCTGAGTGAATCAGGGAGGATGGTAGAAAAAATGAAGATGGAAAAAGCAGGGAATGACTGTCAATGATATTAAAGGCCTCTTCTGGTCCACTGATGAAAGACTAATAATGATAAATGCTTCTTAAGTCTCTCTCATTTTGTACTGTTAGACACACACACACACACACACACACATACACTCATGCTCATGCAGACATACAAAACCATTTCACTAACCAATACTTCAACTATTTTAGAATAAAACCAAGTCAGGCTTAAAATATGGAAAACGTGTGCAAGAGAGAAATGGAAAGTGGAAATGGAAGGTTTTGAAAGATGGCACCACCACTGGGTGTTTTCATTCCATCCTTATACACTGTAGATATATATCATTAATAATACTGCTAAACACTAATGGGTACATGTGAATGTAATAAAACACATGCATCCAAACAGAGGTTACACCAGACTCGGGGACATTAGATCTCTATGTTATGTTCTGCAAGATGTTGTATATGCAGCCGTTCTTCTCCTTTAACACAATATCATGAGGGAACCGATTTAAATATGAAAGCAAATGCAAATGCTTTTTGGCATACGTTGACATTTGCAGAGATTTAACCATCTCTATTTTTATTTTAAAAGCTGAATGTAGAATATTGAATTGTGAAGTGCTGTCAGTGCGAACAAGGACGGATGTATTTAATATGAATCCTACTGTATGTGTTGTGAGAATATGCGTTGCTGAAATATGAGAGTCCACACACCTCATATTAGTTACAGTGGATCCCATAACTGACAACATCACCGTTCTGTGCTACAGCATAAACAGAATATAGCTTATGGTGTTTAAAGTATAAAGTCATGGATTCAAATTACTGATGCAAGCATAAAGTCATTCTCTCTTTCTCTTTACTGCACAAACACACACATACACACACAGGTTACTGTGAATGCATGCACGCAGAGGCATTTACACACTCACATGCACTCGGAGACACACACCCCCTCATATACCAGTGCCTTTTTATTTTCCGCATTCAGTTCAGTGAGTGAGTTGGATTCGCTCCCAATCTCTCCTTGTCTCTGCTGTACTTAATGACTTCTGCCTAATGTCTCCATAAGCTCTATTGAGGGGAATGAATGCCAGGTAAGACTGCAGGCCGCATCACATTTCTGCCTCTCTCTGCGAAACTACACAGTCTGCCTACAGTGATTATCAAAACATGGGAAGAAATTCACCGCCGATGTGTGTGTGTGTGTGTGTGTGTGTGGGGCATTAGCTTGGGGCTTGTATGTATGAACTAGTATGATTATTCTAATTCTCTGCACCTTGTGTGTGTACAATATTTGTGTATCTATTGAGCTACTCAAGATTCAGTACAGATATGAAGGGAAGAAAAACAGCTGGCAGAAGGTAAGAATTAAAATCAGGCACATTACTGAAAGGCATCATTTTCATTCTGCAGCCAGAGTATAACTTGGGAGAGAACATTAATATGTGCTGTAAAATGAAATGATTTTTAAATTTTATCACAATATGCTGCTATTAAGCTCCCAGTGTTTACCCTGTTGAACATGAAAAGTACATAAGCATAAAGGCTGATTGTAAAAGCGTCATTTGTGTTGTGCATTTTAACTTTCTTTTCTTTTCCATGTTTTTCTCTCAATTATTTATGGCTTTTTGTGGCCTATGGGAATTATGATAAATGGCCCAATTCTGAGCAGATAAGCAAGTTAAACAATTTTCAACTCTGGGGTATCAATTTGACTGATGGAACAGCAGACAAGGTATTATCAGCTCAAGGCTGTTGTCCTGGTTTTTCTGTTGTTAAGCTGTTGGAACTCTCGCATACCAAGCTGGTAGCCAGACATTCAGTTATGTGGGACTATTGTCAACCATTGCCAAAGTTTTTGCAGTGTGTTTGGCATGGTTGGTAGCAGCTTAATCTTATTTTGCCCTTATCAGTCAATTGAACATGTTGAATCTGTGACAAAGGCAATGCTCTCTGACTGGCCGTCATGTCAACAAAATCATTGATTTCTCACATTTAGCCCAGATTGTCCTTATTTTTCATCTTCACTTATTAAAAGGGTTATTTGTAAGTTCTTTCTGCCACCAAACGTCATTTCTTGCGTGGTGTTGAGTGTTGCTTTGTTAGAGCTTCGGTCATCGTTGCGTTTTCTCAGAGCAGCGCTATGTCTTCAGGAGAAATTGGAAGGTACAGTAAGTCCCTATCGGAAAGTGACAAGATGGTCCAGGTCTAGCTGGTTAGCATGCTAACTTCAGTAGAAGAAAAGATGTAATACAGACAAGAGTTAATATTGGCGTTGCTTAAAGAATGAAGTTTGATACTGAACTTGAAACATTTCTTTTGCACTGATAAGTAAATATCTGTTAATGCTAATGCTGGATAAGTAGCGAAAGTAAAAGTTACAAATAACTCTTTACAATGTCAGTTTCAACTTTATTACATGTATACAGATCTGAAGCTCAATGAACACATTGTATCAATTTTTTTTAATCTATACAAAAACCTAAGTATAAAAAAAAATCTTTAGGGGGTTTCAAGGTGCCAGATTTTGTTAGCATCATATTAACTTGTCCCAAACCCAAAACCTTGTCAGTACAGAGAGCATGGCTGAGTCTCTCTGATATTTCCTCTAACACTCACCATCTTATTACACGCTGTTCATTAACTTGTCAACCTAGTGCAAGCAGCAGCGGTGGGGAGGCCCGAGTCCTGATCCAGAATTTCCCAATCAGTACGTGAGTGTAAATGTGCTTCCTCTTCTCTTTTTTACTTTTAATGTGGAAAAACCATGCTAAACAAAATACTAATGATTGCAGAGTATTTTACATACTTTAAGACATGTCTGGAGGGATGTAAGAGCCATTAGACAAGTGAAACTCGGATGGGAGACTTCAAGCTGAAAGGTATGCAGGAGATGGGCTTTTCCAGACAGAATTTGTTCTGTATTTTTCTACTCATGTTGCCTATGTGTATGTGATAGAGAGAAGGCAAGATTCGTATCAAATCACATTTAACCTCTCCAACCACCCATCCATCCATCCATCCCCCCACCCACTGATCCAGAAATACAGAGAGAGAGAGCATAAAAAGTGAGTGAGTGTGGGTTATTCACACATGATTTACCACTCATATTAAAACAGGAATATATTATAGTTCAAATTCAATTTGAGAGGAGGGCAGTGTCAGCATTTTCCCTGTCATCTCCAGTGATGGGAAGAGACTGGGATGGATGTGAATGCCTTCTCTTATTTAACTCTGTCTGATTCTCCTGTGGTATGAGCAAACACACACAGACAGAAGCAAATACGTACTTGACTCGACACTGACAGGGGGGTTCTTAATCTAATCCTGGTTAACATTTGGGAAATAAACTGCCCTGCAGCCGTTACTGTGGAGTGAAACAATTGTATGAAGTGCAGGTGAGAAATATTTCTCGTCTGACAATCCAACACTTTGGATTTCAGACGACAAACAACACTGCTGTCATGACTCCCCCTCAGTCACTGTTTAGTGTCGGTGCTTGCGTATGCAGAGATTTGACTGACATAATAACATGTACATAAATATACATAATATGTACATAATACATTATACCAATGATATGCACTCTGCATAAAATAAAGACCTACATATTCTATGCATATGGAGCACTCATACAATAATAAAAAATACTCAGGCTGATAGGAGAGCCGCATATATCTGACACATCATGTGACTCCTCTGTGTGCAAGTGAATAAGTCTGCCACTCTGCCACTTACAAATTCGCAGACGTCATCCACAGAAAGCGAGTCAGGTGGCGAAGCATGGAGTATGTGTGCATGTGCGTGTGTGTGTCTGTGCTGTGTGGCTGCGGAGCGTGGCTGCATGAGGTCATACTGTACTTACAGTTACATTTCAATCTTGTTGCTTGTAGCTCCTTCACTGGCTAGCAACTCAACAAAACAAACAGGCTACAACTGGGGTAGTACTAACGTAAAGTTTAGAAATATTAGCAATGGAAAAAGGTCAAAGGGCATCAAAAATGAGAAAACTGTGAGACATGAGTGATGTAAGAAAAGAAAAAAAACACTGTTAAACACACGTCTGGGTTATTTTAGTTCAGATTTAGCTGTAAGTGTAAAAAGAAAAAAAAATAGAAAGTAAGGGGAGTCTTGGACTATGTGGTGTGGTGTAGCCTGAAGATTTCATTATACAATAGATGATAAGGAGTGATTCTGCTGTCTTGCAGCTGACAGGAGGATCATTTCACCACTGAGGACCCAGGAGGGAGAATAGTCCAGACAGGGCGCAGTGATAGCCGGGTCGCCACAGGGAAGAGAATGCTGAGCACCTATTAACTACAGAGTGCAAAGCTGGAATATAAGGTTGAACCATTGCCTGGAGGCAGGGGGTACAGTTCCTCTCCTATCCTTTCTATTGTTGTCAGCACTAAGGTGACTTGGAGGAATTTAGGAAGATTGACTGCGGTTTAATGGGTGAATTGCACAACACAGACAGAAGCACACAGCTGAGCTGACAGGGGGTCTAGTCGAGAAATGACTGGGGCTTGGACAAGGACTTGAGCTGAATCCCTGGTGAGAAAAGGCTGGATTTGACAGATGTTGTAAATCTTCTGAATCACGTCGTGGCAAAGTGTGGTTTAAAAGGGCGCTGGTGGTCACACTGGGATCCTTGGCGGTGAAGGACTGGGGTCACTGGAGTGTTATTACTAAGGCTGTCAAGGTCTTGCCGAGGCCAGGATTTGCAGCAGAAAAAGAGAGCAAAAAATTTTAAGGTGCTTGAGCAATAGAGCAGAAATCTACAAGGAGATGCCAAGCCACATGTGATTTTGTAGAAAAGAAAAAAGATATGTTTAAGAGCTCCACATATATATCCGTAAGAAAGAACCTGAGATATGTAGACCAAAAGGCAAAGGGCAGTAGAAACTGACATACAGAGAAACTCCTCCCCTTAAAGAGTGTTAATGGCTGAAAGGAAAACAATTACAGTGTTGACTGGCTGACTGGGTGGCTTTGCCTTTACCATTGGGGATTCACGATGACTACATTTCCACTAGTGTAGTACCTTTGAAGGTGATGGAGTCCTTGTCCTGAAAGAGTACATTTTTTTCTGGATTTAGGGTTCAGCATTGTTTGTAATTGTTTTTCAATACTGAGCATCTGCTTGCCGTACAAAGCTGATAATGCATCTCTCCCTGCCAGACTTCTGTCTGAAAACAAAAGTTGGAAGAGGCTGAACTTTTTCAAACTGACAAATATGTTTTGGAGTTTTCATTATCCCCTTAGTCTGCAGGATCAAGGTATTTCTTATGTTAAACGAATTCCAAGACGGCTCCAACACTGAAACTTCCAGTGTCTTGTATTATGATCAGTTTGGCTGCAACAGCAGAGGCTAGGGGTCTCCACATTTCTGTGTGGACTCTTAGTTCATTTATGTTCTTCATATGTGGGATACCCAAAGTGCTGCAATTTCAAAAACAGTCCAAAAACACACAAGAGAATATAAATAAAGATTTTAAATATATGAATAAACTATATGGATTCAAGCTGACATCATGTTTTAGATGTCCAAGTCCACTTCTGTTTCAGGTCAAGAATGAACGCTTAATCCTAATGTTAACATTTTATTAACATTTGGGTTTGTTCCTTTCCTTGCTTGTTTTTTAATTGTTTTTCTCTATCTTATTCTTTTTTCAGTTTTATGGCTGTTGTCTACCATTTTTTCAATGCTTCCGTGTGTCCCCTGGTAACCACAATAACCCCTTGTTTAACGTCACAACGCTATGACCTGTGGGTAATTCCCTCAGGCTAAATCTGAAGAAATGCGGGCCTATGGAAAGTGTGCAAAGTCTGTGAGTCAGTAAGGGTGGACATTGGGATTGGGCATAAGACCCAATAGCTATGGCTGATGTCATTTCTCATGGACAAGCTTTCTTGCAATAACCACAGTAATTGTTTGATGAAAGACATGGTGCATGAGCGCATGTCCGGACTGGGCTCGTGCAAAACACTAAGATACGTTAGATCAACCGTCACCGACCCCCCACGCAACATCAAATAGAATTTCAATGATAACTAAACAACTTTATTGTGTTTATATTTCATATCACAGACCACATACAGTCCTGCAAAAAAATGAAATACAAAAAATTGCACTGATGACAGTAATGAGTTCAACCCTGCGGTATCGTCACAGTCCCAATGACAGCAGCTAGTTTATGATTCTTTGTGATTTGGTCTAGAGTTAGGAGTCCTATTGACTGCTTTTAAAATTAATTTCTTCCACACTTAGGTGCTACTTTTAGAGCTAAGTGTCTCTGTGAATTACTTAAAAATTGGGCATCTAAAGTTATTTTTAGGAGTTCTTACTAAATCTTCAACTTAGGAGCTACTTTTATCCTTAAGATGCTTTGTGAATACAAGCCCTGATGTTCTTGAAGTGGCCAGAAAATAAAAATTTGAACATCTACAACTCCATGACAACTAAGGAACATTGTGTGGTACGATTGAAAGCTCCAGAACAGCTTCTAAAAGAAACCTTAAGATCTTTTTTTCAACTACTACAGGAATCTTATTTATTCAAAGAGTCTATAGGATTGCATGTTTTGTCAATGAAATCAGTAATTCTAACGTTCGAAACATCAAACCTAATATTTACTTGAATGACAAATAACACCAATCTCTCTGCGATCCCTCCCATTTAAACTTTACCTGCAAAGTTCTTTAGAGCTCTACTTCCACCACACCAACTCTGGAATTTAGATTTGTGTTATTCCATTTGCCAGTCATTGACAGGAGTCATAACTCTGCCTAAGAGCACTCATTGAGGGCTGAGGCAAGGAAATTGGCTCATATATATGCAGAAGTTAAAGGTATGAATAGCATGTAAATGACCAAATGCATCAGATTTTGCCCTTGTAAACACAGCAAACACAGGTGATTGCTAATAGGAGCGTCTGTGGTCAACCCTGGGAGGAGGAGGCAGTAATCACAGCTTGGCTCATGTTATCTGGCCCTGGGCAGAAACACTTAGAATTCATTATTAGTGGGACGTCTGCAAAAATAACCTTTGATGATAAATGTATGTGAGAGTAATCTATGTGCATATGGGTTTGTGCAAGAGCATATGGCATGTGGCATCGACATATGTCCCTGCATCCCACACTTTTTCTGTAATGGTATATTTATGATGGACCTTGGTGCCTGCTGCACTCTCTGTCTCTTCTGCCTTGAGAAGCTGTCAAGTTTAGTGGAAATTTTTTAGTGCAATTGCAAGTTTCACTCACTTGCACAAATTTCTTTTTCATGATAAAGCATGATTTGCTTAATTTAAGATCATCATAAATTTCTATGGACCGCAGTCAATGTTATCTTCACAAGAATTTTGATATATATTCACCCCCGTGATGCCACCCCCACTTGTACTAATCCCTTTCTCAGTGAAAAGCCTCAAAGATAGCTGTGCTGTATGTAAACTTTCATTTCTTATCATTTCCAGTTCCCACTCTGACTCTTTCTTAATACTTTTTAATACCCTGTCATTTCCTGGTGGAGGGCTACATGCTGTCTCAGCAGCGGACAGACAAAAGCAGCGAGGGACATGGAGAGAGATTCAGGGGCTTAGTGTCTAAGGGAGGGTGACCCTATATTGTTCCAAATGCATAAGGGACCAAAAAGAAAACGGGTGGATGAGGAGCCCTGGCTTAGCACGTAATGCATAAAATGAATTTCTTACCCGCATCTACTCGTTTGCCACTTATTCACTCTAATTCCCCCCCCCTCCTCCCGCCTCCTGCCCTCCTTCCATATCTTGATCCTGCTCACTTTTCTTTTGGTTGCACAGTGCAGAAAATTGATGTCATAGCTAGATCATGGATATGTCCATGTGTGCGTATGAAGGAAGTGGTAATAAATTAAAAAATAGTGTGAATCTGATAGCGAGAAAGAAGGAGTCAAAGAGCAAAATAAAAATGAGTGTGTGTGTGTGTGTGTGTGAGAGCGTGTGTGCATAAGGTCTTTGTGTGCGAGAGAAAGAGACGGTGTTCCAGGTTTTAAAGGCAGGTACGGTTGCAGAACGCTGAGCACAGTTAGCTTTTCTCTCGGTAATTGCTCCTCGCCGTAAATGCTAATTTGGTGTCATGACTGCTTGACTGAGTCCCAGATGGGATTTTAAAAGTACCCAGCCTCCGTCTAATTTCATTCTGTTTAACCCGCCCATCCACAGGCTCTTTGTGCATGTGTTCTTATGTGTGTGTGAGGTTGTCTGTGAGCTTCAACTTAAACCACCCATTCTGTTTGTGATTTAACAGTTTGTGAAATGCCTGTGGTCCCCCTCAGTTTTCTCCGTGTTTAAATTAATCTATCGTTGTGCTTTGAAGCCAAAACTCCCCGGAGTGTAATCCGTAATGCAAAATGAAAAAAAAAATCAGTGCATATGAATCATGAACCATGTAGGACATATTCTAAAGATGTATAGGGCATAAAAAATTATATGCATCACTGCTAAAGGTATAAGCAAATTGTTAAATAGCCATTTGTTTTTCTGTTCTTGAAAAAGATGTCAAGCACTGTGTGATTGATGCCATGATGCTGTACTGTCATTGAATGCCCCCAAGCAAAGCAATTTAAAGGAGTAAGAAGGTTGAGCTGAAAAGAGAAATTGTTTTTTTTTGCTATTACAGGGGATTTAAAGTGTTTAAAGTGGAAACTTTACACCTGCAAGACACTGTTATTACCAGCTTAATCTGCAAATCGTGGACTATAATGTTTGAGATTTGTTTTTGCAGAGTTGTGTTTATGAGTGTGTGAGTGCATGTGCAGACATTTGTATGTATCAGGGCATCACAGTTGGTCATCTTTGTTTTTACTGTCAGTCTGATGATTACTCTGCTGGCTTTGCAAGTGCCCTCTCTGTGTGTGTGTGTGTGTGTGTGTGTGTGTGTGTGTGTGTGTGTGTGTGTATTAATGGGAATTTATTGGTGTTCATTGTTAAATGTGTGGGCTTACTGTATATGTGTGCCTATTGATTTGCCTACATGCTGTCCTAACTTGAGCATACTATAGCTGGCTTGGTTGTCACCTCAGGGAGCATACTGAGAGAAATACAGTACATGCTTTTGTACTGTGTGAGAAGTGAAGGCTTTAAGCTTGGAATTCTCCATATGGATTAGGCTGTAACAAGCTCAGTCTATCACATGCCTCTGGCTCATAAGCATGCTCTTCTCACATCTGCTGGCTTCAGAAAAGGGGTTATTAAGGAGTACATGGTAGCTCATCTGTCCGCATGCCCTCTTTCAGTCCCAAAGTTTTTAAACAGTCTCTCTAGATGGTGGAGCTGCAGTGCAAAACATATTTAAGGATGAAAAATGGGTCCTCCCAGCAAAATGTTGTTGAAAAATCCCTGAAATTTAACAGAAAGTTCATCAAAGATACATAGCTTTGGTTGAAAGTGAGGAACTAGAGGCATGTGTGCCGCTTTTTAACGTGTAAAATGTGCGCTCCCATCAAAATATATTAGATGACACACTGACATACAAGTAAGATGCATCTTTAACAGACTCCTAAAACATTAAATTATTTACAGCATTAAAGCACAAAGTAAATACGATGTTATTTACAATTGCCTGCGTTTAGTACTTATGGTATATGTTGATTAAAATGGATGTCCATCTTTGAGTAGTTTGGACCAAAAAAGATTAAACAATTTCCGTCAAGTGCTTGGCAGGTGTAACGTGTGAATGGCAGAATTTGTATGCTTTGGTGAACAAAGGAAATTTGGTTTCAAGAAACTTCAGTGGTGATTTTTAGGAGGATAATTGTTTGTTGCAGTGCATATTCATATTTAATTGTGCTGCTTTAATGTACAAAATATTCTAAACATGAATGCTCTCTTTCTTTCCCAGAAACAGACAGACTGGATAAATCTAGGTAAAAGCTGTGATCCCCATTTAATTTCACCTTTTAAATCCACCTTAATCAGTGTAGATGAATGAAGGGAGATGCCTTAAAAAAGGATTTTAAAGGCTTCGGGTCCCTGTGACTTTAGATTGAATGAGAGGATGAGCAAAATAAGATTTATGTGCCTTTGAACGGGGTATGATAGAAGGTGCCAGGATAGTGTGAGTGCATAAAGAACTGCAACACTGCTGGATTTTTCAAGCTCAGCACTGTCCTGTCTGTGTGTAGATTGGTCCAACTCCCAAAGGACATGACAGTAACAGCAGGACTGTGGTCAAAAATGGCTCATTAATGAAAGAGGTCAAAGGACGCTGACACACACTGAGCTGAGTAACAGACAGTCTACAGTTAGTTATGTGAACATTCGGCTCAATAATTGCCCCGAAAGATTTGAAGAAGAATGTCCAAGCTGTTGACATAAACAACGTTTGGCAGCTAACAACTTCACAGAGTTCAGCATCGTTCAGAAACAAGGAAAGAAAGCCATTGTTTCTATCTGCTATCATGTGAATATTCTGGCTCTGGAGGATTGGAATAAAATTGCCTAGACTGATAAACCACACTTCCTGCTGTTTCAGTCAGATGAACAGACTAGGGTGTACAAAAAGAAAACACATCCACCCCACGGATCATCATTGCAGGCTTCTGGGATAATAGCATAGACATGTTTGTGTTTTCATGGCACATGCTTGGTTTCCTCATAAAACTGCAGAAATATTCCAGTGCCACAGGCTATCAGAGCATCACTGCCAGTCAGGGGTAACTTTATGGACTGAAAGTCATTGTTGTAAATTGTCTTGTGGTGTGATGATGCATCTATCACCCAGACATTATGTCTGTTGAATTGAAATTGAGAGTAAAACACAATCATAATTTACAATAATACTGGCCAGACTTACAAAATTAAATTGTGAAAAATTATATTTTGGGTCATATCTTAATGATCACAGTGCACCCAGTCTGCAGCTGTGCAAGAAACAAGGTTTATGATTTGGGGGAGACATGCACATGCACTAAAAAAAATACTCTAAATTATTAATATAATGCAATGTTAACAAACTGTTTATTATTGTTTTATTATACATACATATATTATTTTACATTTCCATAGCTGTAAATTTTATTTCATGTTTTATATGACTGTAATCTCTCAGGATTTTCTTCTGCAGAAAGTAATTTTTCCTCTGCTGAGATAAAAATCCTTCTGACTCTTTCTTTGTGCAGTGAGAAGCACTGGTTCATATATATGGCATTCTCCAGGAAGGGATATCTCATTAAGATTGGCATTAGAGGTTTTCTCTGACATGATTTGTTTCCGGGGTGAAGGAACTGTGCACTCCGAGGGAGCCTTCCAATACCATTATCCTTGGGATCACATACGCACGGTCGGCTGAATATCACCAAATCACGTCTTGTTTTCTCAGTTTTCTTCTATACTTGCCGACTTTCTATCTTTACTTTCTTTCACTTCTCTCTTTTACATCTGATAAATGCAAATCCGGCACCTGTTATCTTCTCAGCGCTCTCAATATGCCACGCATGTATTATGGGGCCAATTTTTAGATGTGTGAGTGAAATCTTCCACTGTGTGAGGTGATAAGGACGTCAATAACTCCTGTCAATATCATATATTTTTCTATCTTTTTGCTTCTTAGCACATATACAATTGTGGCATGATATAGCATTTCCTGACATTGGCAATGCTTCATGCCTTGAACTCTGCAAAGATAATACTTGCATATTGCATATTTTTCACCTATACTTGCATATTACATATTTTTTCTCTATATGTACTGTAGAGTCAGGAGCAATCATTCTGTGTTTTTATTTTTCATCTTCTCAGCATTCTAATGATCTCCACTACATTCCCTCTTCAGCAATGGTGATGAAGCATATCAGGTTTAGAGCCTTGCAGAGAAGCAAAACCCCCAGGTAAATTATATGGCAGCGTAGAAATGATCGTTTTGTGTGTATGTCTGTGGGGAGCCAATATCTCAGCAGTAGGCAATGAGCAAATTGTACAATCACAGAGAGACTAAATTGATGTAGCCTGACATGCAGAGAGATTACTCTCTTGAACTGAACCCATCAAATTTCACTCTTGTGAACTCACTGTCTCTTTTTCTGTATAATTTTCTCCCTTCCTGCGCTGGTTTGTGTCCACACAAAAACTAACAAGTAAACATTCATTCACTTTTACTTACTTGTATTTGTCTGTGGTGCTGCTTTGCTCCTTGACTGGAAAAAATCGGTAGCAGTGGTGGCCAGCAGGCAGACTTACAGGCCGACAAGCTGAGAAATTCTAGATGAGATGAGTCACAGAAGGCTAAAATGTTCCACTCCAGAAGTCTTCAATAATCTTTATTGACCACCTGAGAGCAAGACAGCAATGATGTGGCATGGTCATCCTGCCAAAGCTCCCACATTGTTCTCCTTTTCTTCAAAAGAATCGTTTAAAATTGTCTCTTCTTTTTTTTTTTCTAAGAATGCTGGCATGAGGAGGTAGAGGTTGTGTAAAGTTTCTGACACTTGGCATCCAGGTCTGTCTCTAACTGCCAGCTAGTCAGCTCGCAAACCAGCCAATCATTCAGCCGGCACCTCAAATGCAAGAAAATTGTGTATCCGCTAATCACATTCTGTTATACTTTTTACACCAAGCTCTTGACCCACATCAGAAGCAGGTCAGTTGTCTTACTGATTTGTCATTAATGATAAATGACTTGATTCTTCAGCATAAACTGGATGATTGTTTGATGTGAAACGTGGCTTAAACCAATTATTATTTCAGCCTCATAATGGAACTTCATCACCTGATTTCACTAATGCACAAGCTGCTTGAGTTACTAAGAAAGGTGGAGGCGTGGCATTTATCTAAATCTATTCTTACATTAACCTCTAATCTTGAAATTACCTTTAACTCTTTTGAGGCTTTTATTTAAACCCTTTCCACCAGATATGAATTGCCCTCTCTAGGACAAAAGAATATTATCATTTTTCCTTATTGTTCTCTACAGAACATCGGGCTCTTATTCACAATTTTTAGAAGAATTTTGAGAATTTATCTCAGGTCTTGTTACATACACTGATGACATTTGGTTTCACCCAGTTTGTGGCTGAACGTACTCACTGCAGTGGTAACACTCTGGACTTGATTCTTTCCTGTGGGATAGAGGTGTATAGTCTGACTGTGTCTTCCATCACCTCTGTTATCTCTGATCACTTTCTTATCAAATTTGAAGGGACACTAGCCTGTCCTCATAACATTGGTTCAAATGTATTTACCACTCCACACACCGGTTCATCAACTTCAGCTGCTCTTGGTGAGGGATTACTGGTAGTTGAGCGATGATTACTGGTGGTCCAGCGCTGATTGCTGGTGGTCCTGGCCCCTTTCACTGTAGCGACAGGCTCTGTTGAAAATTGGACCAGTGAATTAAAACAGCTCTGTCTGGTCTCTTGGACTCAGTTGCCCCTCTCACCATCAAAACTAGATGGTCAAAGACGTCTTCACCCTGGTTTACTGAGGAAACGCATGCTCTAAAGGAGCCTACAGGAGATCTGAGTGCAAATGGTACATAACAAAATCAGAAGTGTGTATTGAAATATAAGCATAGTCTCTCCACTGTTTGATGCTGTAGCCGAACTTACTCAAAATCAGCCGTCTTTTAGGTGCCCACCTCTTACAGTTCATGATTTTCTGCAATAAAATGTAGGAGATTAGATACAAAATCAGCTCTTCCTCTCAGGCTTCCTCTGCAGAACCAGCTGAGCATTATGTTGCATCCCAGATAGTTTCTTCTGTAATACATTTTTAGACTATATCTCTAGAATCATGGTCTGAACTGGTGTTGGCTTCCAAACCCACCACTGCCTCCTTGACCCTCTACCAGCTAATCTCTCCAAAGACCCAGTCTTGGAACCTTCAGTGCTGAACATTGTTAATTTATTAGCGACTAATATTACTGTCCCCACTACTTTTAAAACTGCTGTGGTTCAACATTTACTTCACACCTCGATCCAGGGTCTCTAAATAGCTATGGGCCAGTCTTGAACCTTCCTTTCTTTTCTAAAGTACTTGAAAGAGTTGTGTCTCAGCAGCTCACTTGTCTAATAATAATCTTGTTATTCCACTGAAATGGCACTTACTAAAGTAGTAAATGACTTTCAGTTAGCATCGATTATTTTACTATTTCAGGCTTTATACCTTTGTACCTTGTGCCTCAGTCTCAATACATCAGTTAAACCTATAGTCCATGCTGTCCTGCCGACAAGATTACTGTAAACTTTCTGAAAACCACTGCATCACTCTAACTCTGTTTGTTCCCTCAAGCACATGAGGCTATGTGCCTCTCTCTTTCTCTCGCTTTCTCTCTCCTTCCTGTCCTCTCCCTCTCTCTCTTAGTTTTGTGCTTTCTCATCTCTGCTCTCTCTTCCTCCTTTTTCTCTCTTCAGGTATTTCTGCCTCTGGAACCAACTGCCCGCAGGATCCTGCTCAACACTTTCTGCTACAACTATTATTATTATTATTATTATTATTATTATTAGTATTATTATTACTTCGTTAGTCTTCTTCTTCTTCTTCTACTTTCTACTTCTTTCTGTGTAACATGCATTGTGTTCCATCCTCCTGCTCTCTCTCTCTTTCCCTTCATCTCTCTCTCTCTCTCAACCCAACAAGTGGAGGCAGATGGCCACCCACCCTGATCCTGGTTCTGCTCAAGGTTTCTGCCTCTTTAAAGGAAGTTTTTCCTTGCCACTGTTGCCAAGTGATTGCTCTTGGTGGAAATTGTTGGCTCTCTGTAATCAATATTATAAAGATCTAGACCTGAAAAGTGCCCAGAGATAACTTCTGTTGTAATTTGGCGCTATGTAAATAAAAATTGACTTGAGTTGACTTAACTTGTCGAAGACTTGACCTGTGTCTAGTGACCTGTGTGAATGATCCACCTCAAGGTTTGAAAAAGAAACGGTGGTGAAGAGTCAGTGCAGGACAGGCTGACAAATATAATGAATGCTGCACCCTCCACTGGCAACTGTCAAAGTCTTCCTCTGGTGACCAGCAAACATGACCATAGCCTCAATTTCATCCAAATGTCACAGCTGATGTGATGGAAGACAATACAAACACTTCCCACCCTCCTCTATCTCCTTTATAAACACTGACAATGATATCTGACACTGGCATTTTTTTTTTCAAAATTATTATAGTACAAAGATGTGAAAAAATAAAATAAAATAACTTGCACTTTTAACTGCATTCCAGGTTATGCCACATATAAAGGTCAATCATTTGAGAATTAAATTGATTTGTTAATAACATTCCTTATCATTAAATTAAAAAGACTGTGAACAATCGCCTTAAACCTTCATCACAGTTAAAGCTCTAGGAGCCCACTGGCAGATCAAAACCCATTAACCAGAAACACTATATGCAGCTGATGCTGTTTATCATTTGAAGTCTCTCCTGCAATGTAATGTATTCTTCTCAACAAATTGAAAACTTTGAAAACTAACTAACTAACTAACTAACTAACTAACTAACTAACTAACTAACTAACTAACTAAGATACAGACTGGTCACACATTAAGGAAAAACCTGAATGAATGTGATGAGAAACACAATAAATGCAGATGCCTCTATGCCTTTATCTTATGATGAAACATTTCTGTCCTAATGGGATTGGTGTCTTCCACGATGGCAATGCCCCCATTACGGCAGAAGGGGGTCACTGAATGGTTTGAATTTGAAAATGATGTGAATCATATGCTCAACCCAGTTGAACAGCTATGTTAGATTTTGCACCGAGGTAATAAGACAGCGCTGTCCACCACCATCATCAAAACACCAAATAAGAATATCTTGTGGAAGAATGGTGTTTCATCCCTCCAGTAGAGATTCAGGGACATGCTATGGCACATTGAAGCTGTTCTGGTGGCATGTGGCGGCCCAGCACCTTGCTAAGATAAGTAATTTGTTGCTATGTCTTTGTCTGGATGACAGACATCCAGTGGGAAGTCAAGTCAAGAAGAAATCTGTCAGGATGCCAGAAAGTAAAAATAATTATAGCGCTTCTACATCATATTTTGCCTTTTTGGCTGAAATGTCTTCGTGGCTACTAGACATTGTTCCTTCCCTGTTAAACAAGTAGTGTGTTATGAAACCCAGAAATCTCAGAACCTGATAATTATTGTGCAAAAGTTGTTAACCACTCCAAATTACTTTATATCCTATATTTGTTTTGTATTATGGGCATCAAGACTAAATATTAGAAACCCCTTTAAAGGGACTACATGTAAGCATGGTTTCTTGCTGGGAGCGGGTGATGGTGGCGGTCACTTGCCAAGAGCTTCAGCCATCATTGTGTTTACAATACAAGAGATTATAATACACCATCAGGAGCAGAGCTACTTCTTCAGTGTAGACTGGACACTACAGTGACTCAGATTTGGAAAGTGACAGAATGGGCCAGCTGGTTAGCAAAAACCTACCTATAGCTCCTTTAAATTTATTCGACATAATAATATCAGCTTAGTGGTATCTTTCTAATGTCAGATATTGCCTACTATAACCCTAGAAAGTACCTCTTAGCCTCCTGACATAAGAATCCCCTTGTTGGCACAGTGCTAGTGTCATTGCTCTGGGTGTTTGAGCTCAGTTTTGTGTCTGATCCCTGCCAAGTGCTTTTAATGCTGTATCACAATTTTCCATGCTGCCTATTTTCAGTTGACATTTTTCATTAGCCCTATCATGTATTTTGTTTAATTAATGTTAGAGGTGCATGACTCAAGAGAAAAAGCAATCTATATTTGTGAAAATACTCTAAAAGCTGCTTTTTATTTACACATCCTCAATAGCAATTGATTTTTTCCTGGTACAGAGCACTGTAATTCTTTAGCTGCTGGTGCATCAGCTGTACAGTCAGCAAGGCAGGCAAGTCTGTCAATCAAGACAACCAATCTGCCAGCCAACAAAGCTTCCTACCTGGAAGCCAGTCTGTCAGCACTTACCTCATGAATTAGAAAACCAAACAGCCAGCCAGTCTCCAACTCAGCCAGTCAGTCAAACAATTTTCTTGCATCATTCTTTTCCTAATTAATATCATATATCAGAGACATAAACCATCTGGTCTACTATCGGAGAGAGGGGATGATGTTGTTTTCAATACCTTTGGGCCGAAATGATGAAACAAGTATCGTTACTGAACATTCGGAAACAAGTAGTTTTAATGCAGCATACTATACTTAACTATAGACTTGTCAAGTTTCAAGTTTCCCCTTTTTTTGATAAGCAAAGAAGATGAAAGAGATAGAAAAGAAAAACACTTTTGACATATGTGGCTAAAAAATGATTCAAGGACACAAAATGCTTACTGACAAGGGGAGCACAGGTCCTGTGAAATGATGGTCTCTGTTTTTAGTATGTATGGCTCAGTGTTTGATTTTTCATTGATTCTCAGTTTTCTAGAAAATATTCACACGTCCAAATGTCTTAGATACAGGTGCGTTGGAAAGTGTCACTTCAGTCTTGAAAAAAGATTATCCTGCACACCGCTCTTGTTCAGCACCACAATTTATTGATCATCCTTACATTGTGTTTCTTTATAGACATTGGTCCCAGTTCATCACAGTTTCCCAACATGTCCAAGCATCATTGTATTTCCAGCTCTAAGAAGATACAACTCCAGCTCTAAGAATATACAAATAAACATATTATGAAGACAGGTCAGAATATGCCTCTAGCAACAGCAGGCAATAATTTAATTGAAAATTGAGACATATACAAGTACTGCATTAAAAACATGTAATGAAAGGAATGGTCTGTCATTTTGAGCTGATTCTGTCACCTTTGGACAGTGCTAGCTGGTGTGTCCTGTCAACTAGCAGAGTGAGTGAGCTGTATGTGTGTGTTTTGTATTTGTGAGATAGAAAACATACAAGAAAAATGATGAGCGTTTAGTGTGCAACAAGTCCACTAAAGAAAACATATCTACCCTTATGACCCATAAGAGCATAGACTGCCAGCGGCAAAGCTTACCACAACTTCATCGTCATGGTAACAGTAATACCACCTGTAGGACTGTACCAGGCATACTGGCCCTATAAACATACAGCTAAGGTTGTGGAACAGTACCAGCAACAGCTTGGTTTGTTTTCAGCACAAAAACTACTCGGTGACATTTAGGAAAATATCACATCTTGAGTTAAAATAAGTGCTTCCTTAAATTTAGAGGGCTTCGGTGGCTACAGTTATAAAAATGTGGTTAAGGTTGAAGAACAGGAAACATACAGCTGTCTCCTGTGTGACAGGCCAACCCATTCTCATCTGGACATAGTTGAAAAGTAAATCTATTGATTCATGCACATGGACATGAGTTTTCTATTTTTTTGTGTGTGTGTGTGTGTGTGTGTGTGTGTGTGTGTGTGTGTGTGTGTGTGTGTGTGTGTGTGTGTCAAGCACAACTCTCAAAGTAATGTATTTCATTTGGAAACATACTCTTTGAATGAAGCACTACATTTATTTAGCAGCAACAGAGTTGCTGGGGGTTAGTTTGGGTGGATGGCAGGTTGTATAAAGCCCACAATTGTTACATCAGAGTCTGAGGCTAATTCGGGGAACAAAAGCACTTTGGTTAATGGAAGAACGTGGGTAGTGAAGATGATGGTTTGGTTAAATTTAAGCAAACACACTGTGTCTAAAATCACTGTGAACTCTTTCTGTAACTTCCTCCTTTGCCCCTGTAATAATTGCTTCAGACTCTAGAGGTGACCTAGCAATAAAACATAACTATGGGTCATAATAACATATTTGCACAAACAACCTGTAGGGTTATTTTTTATAGGAGGACAGTCTCGATAAAAGAGCTTCCACAAGGGGCTGCAGAGCAGAGCACAACATGCACACACGTATGCAGACACTTTCCAGGAAGATTGCTTATAGGTTCAAATCTAGCTCTTTATCCGACAAAATAAATCTTTTTTCTTCCTTTCTTTCCTTTCCTTTCCTTCTCTCCTTCCTTATTTTTCTCCATTGGTTGGTTGATCCCTCCCTTCTTTTCACTACATCAGACTTGCTTTCTAAAAT
Organism: Seriola dumerili; assembly: GCF_002260705.1. Classification (NCBI taxonomy): domain Eukaryota; kingdom Metazoa; phylum Chordata; class Actinopteri; order Carangiformes; family Carangidae; genus Seriola; species Seriola dumerili. The sequence goes on from NW_019175077.1 coordinate 1,098,344, forward strand.
AAGCTGTATTTCAAATTTCATTAAAAACAGAGATTAAACATTCTTAATATAAAAGAGAAGACTATGAAATATACACTGAACCTTGATAAAATCAACTCTAATAAAAGATCATAAAAGGGACTGTAACACTGCTTAAACAGGGCTAATCTCTCTGGCCTGGTAAATTCAAAGTCTCCCGGCACTGATACAAAATTGTAATCACCCATTATCTTCATTGTATATTTTGGACAGGCGACAGAAACGTTACATTCCTCCCTTCTTTCTTCCAGGTTTTATCTTCAAAACCAACAGTGCATGAGAAAAAGCAAATGAGACTGAAACTAGAAAAAAATGGTACAAAAACACATTTTTTTAAAGTGTGATGTTGAGCAAAAATTAACGGGCAAATGCAGTGATATCAGAGGGCCACTACTCTTTAAACCTCAATCGAAAGTTTAGAACAATCAAAAGGGTACAACACAAAGGGTCAGCGTCTATAATTTCTACTTTCCATTCTCTCCCTGCAGTCTTTGTCTTTGCCTATTTGCCTCTCCCTAATGCTTGCCTGATTTAGCTGACTTACTCTCTAACTTCTTACTAACTTTTCAATTTCTTTCACCATGTTTATTTGTACAACAGAGTGACTGAAATGAAATTGAATCAATTTACAAAAATTAGGTGATGAAAGTACTTAGAACAGTAAATCAATAGTAAATAGTAGCAAGAACAACCCAGATTAATCAAAATTAAGTTGCTTAAAAGTTCTATTTTCATGTTGATGGCCTACTCTGTGAATGATAAGCCACAGTGTAATAAAGAGAAGGATCTTTTTCTCTGTCACACACTTGTTGATTGTTATGCTCTTTATTGACAGATTTGACACAGAGCCTCCGACCAGAACTGGAAACAATTTATACAAAACCAAAACCAAATTTGAATTACTTTCCCCTGTTGGTGCAGACAAGAGACTCTCAAGGTGAGCACACAACACATTGAACAAACATCACAAACACGTTAACTGAGCCTAAATAATCCTCAGCTCTTTATAATGATGTCATCACTAAATGCTGACTTAATCCGGAGTTCTTATTTGTGAAGTGGAGGAGGCAACAACCTTAATATCCTTCTTAAACATCTACAGATTTAAGATTCAAGTGTGTGATGGAGTGTGTGAATTTTTCCTAGAAGAGTGGACAGACAGCTGTTTTCATTTGTTTTTGAAAAAGTATCTCTTTAATAAACCTTTATTACTGATGTTGGGCAATCTAGTGAGGGAGAGAAATTAATTATTCAAAATGTATGTATACAGTATGTTATTATATGTTATTGTGAATTTGTGAGTATATGTGTGTGGCCTTGTTTTACTATATTTGTGTGGTCCAAAAACCAGGGGCCCACTATACTTGTGCGGTCTGACACCATTGTGCTGGACCCCACAAGTTTGAATGGTTACGACTTGGTTGTAGGGTTGAGGTTAGCATTAGGTTTATAGGCTAAGGGTTCGGATTAGACATTGAGTTGTGATGATTACGGTTGGTTAAGGGGCTAGCAAATGCAGTATGTCAGTGAGTATCCTCACAAAGATAGAAGTAGCATACAAGTATGAGTGTGTGTGACAGAGCAAAACAGTAATGAGTGACTTGCTCGCTGAACTCTAAATGAACTAAAATGTGTTCAGGTATGATAAAACACATGCATACTTCCTTTACACTTCATTACAAGCAAAGTATGCAGTGTTAGGCTGAAAAAAACAACAATACAAACCAGCTGTTCCTTGCCTGCATCTTAAGCAAGTAGTTCTGAACTGATTTCTGCCACAAAAAAGTGTCTCTCTTACCTTCTGTTTCTCTCACACAATTTTTTATTTTGCAGTATATTATCAGTATATTATTCCAGACAAAGTTGGAATGAGGGTAAACAGCAATTTGGAGGGGATAAAGATTTAAAGCCGCATATAGAAGCTGAGATTCAAACCCACATAATCATAGGTTCCTCCTAAACTAAGCTAAAAAGTCTCCAACTCATAATTTGCTGAGTTTACAGATCAATCTGTAGAGTATATAGTAAATGAAGATTTAAGCTACAGCTTGAGGACATATTTTATGAAGAGAAGTTATTACATCGCTGTTCTGTCACAAGTTCTCCCTGCTGCTGAGGCGTGAGGATTTCACAGGTTCCCGCTCTTTACCCTGATACTTTTTCCGCATAAATTTTGGCAACACTAACCGGAAGATTAGAGACCCAAACTTGGCACCAGAAGATTACCAGTTCGAATCCCTGGACATGCTGTGAAAATCTGGACAGGGAGAGAGGAGAAGCATTTCTTTATCCTACCTGAAAAAGTTCATTTAAAGCGTAGCCTTGGGCAAGGCACTTGACCCTCATCTGCTCCACTCAAGTTCCAATAGTAAAAGTCTGTTCTGTATTTGGACTTAGCAGCTTTTTGGTATGACTGCACAGAAAATGCGTGTGTGCAGCAGGGTGTAGCTGCAAAGGGATATATACTCTGAAAACCTTCTATCAGGTAATGAAAGCCTTCAATAAAAAGGATTTTCTTAGTTTTGGCAAACAGACTCTCTGACATCTGTCCATCCCATGTTCTAAGATATAATTCAGACCTGGAACCATTTGAAAATATTTCAATTAAATTAAGGCTTCCTAGACTGCATATAGATAGATAGCTACAAATATGAAGAAAACATAGCCTCAGCAGACTGATCTACATTGCACTTATGACAAAAGGTTGATGGGTCAAGCCTATCCAAAGTGCTGTGTGTTTCCTGTTTCGCATCAGGTGTGAATCTCAAGAAAAATACACTTAGAATGTATATATATATCAAAAAGTCATTTTTCTTTCTTTCCTTTTCTTGCTTTCACTTCTGTGTTTTTCAAAAGTAAATTCACCATGCAGCCACTGTGTTGTGAGGTTTGAAAGGTAAGCAAAAAGTAACACGCTGGTCTTTTTCTCAGACTCTTACAGTATGAAGAACATCCCACAGAGAGTGCTCACACACACACACACACACACACACACACACACACACACACATACACACACAAAAATAACCTCAGAGAAACCCTCCCCTGAGATTACACCGCTCCATTTAGTGTAACAAAAAAAAAATCTCTTCACCCATGAATGAGAGCGGGGATGGTAAGAAAAACAACATGGGAATCACAAATAGCCCTCCCTGGAGGACAGCAGCGAGATGTCAAGAGAGTTGTTGTCAGTGTTTCATTTGATTTGTGCAATTGAATTGTTGATAATGCAGAAGCCAATGTAACACACTCCTGGGGAATTACCCGTCACTCAAGGTCACTCAAGAACCTATGAAATTTAGTGTCATAATCCTAAATAGACAAGCAATATCAAGTAATTTCACTCAACTTTAGTGTGCACATGAGCACCACAATTACAGCTGGCTTCATACTGAATAAATGAATTATAAAAAAAAAAAGTATGCTAACACAATAAGTAAGTCTTTGGACCTGGCAATATTTGTAAGTTGGTAATTGCTTTAAATGCTGCCTATTAACGTTCTGTTCTGTTTCTCCCACTAACAGTAACAACCTCTGTTCTCAGGATCCTCTATGTATATGCATGCTTGCCCTCAACTGGATCCTCCAACCAGAAAGCAGAGTGAAAAGTTTTCTGTGGTCTTCCTTAATTCCTTGTCGAAGGTGCATTCAAGCTGTGGGGCTTATCCACTGAAATCACTAGATCTTCTAAAAAAAAGTGGATCTTATTCACACTTTCAGACATGGCTTGCATTTAAAGACATGGTTTATAGTTTGTATTTTGTGTCTGTATTTGCTTCACAACATCACACTAGAACATTATGCAACATTAAATTTCATAGTAACATGCTGAAAATATTTTGAGGTTCAACCCCACTTCAAAGTTTGAATCCTCAAATCAATATGAGATCATCTGCACTAACACCACTCTGCCAATCACACATTGTAAGGATACTACATACCAAACATGGCAATAGTATTTGACTGCTGTTCATCCTGGATTAAGTAAGACTAAGTAAGATATCCTGGCCAAAGAAAATATAATAAATGGAATATGGTTCTATAACATTATGGTTTAGACTATGTAAATAATCATGATATTCATATAATTCAATCAATGATCTGCTTTCAGGATGTGTTGGAGTAGATGTCCAAATGTACACAGATGATACAATAATATATATACATGAAAAATGAAGCTGCTCTTAACCTTACCCAGATAATGGACTCTCTCTGTGTTTCAAGGTGTTGCAAAAAAAAATCAATAGTTAATAGTAGATTTATTATTTATTTTAAAGTAATTGTAACCTGAAGATGCTAAAATTGATTTCCATGCTTTGAGTTCTTTCACACTAACTACTTGTTCTCTCACCACGGATACAATAATAAAGCCTGTACAATCTCTATATGCAAACTCTCAAGGTCCTGGATAATAAACCTAAAAGCTATTATCAATTTGTAGATATGGTCTCCTTTGCTGGGAAAATATTAAATTTCACAATGATTGTTTGATACACAAAATCCTTTACCACATTCATGTTTAGAAAAATGTTGGGGACAGATTGACCAGACCCAGAGTAAGAAGGGACATTGTTGTCCCAAAGAGGAAAACATCCTGGCCCAAAAGCCCTCACAGTCAGAGCTTCCCAGATCTGCAACATCCTTCTGTTAAACAAACAATTTAGAGACACTTACCATGGTTTATAATCTTAAAACTTGGTTAAAAGCGCAGTCACTGCATGTCTTGTCTGACTCCATTTGCTAGGCTTTATCTCTGCGTTTGACATACTGTGACCTGCTGCCCTGACTGTCTGCTTAACATTGTCTTGTATTAACTTTCTGGAATGTGCATAGCCTCCTTGGGAAGATGCTACTTCAGCTACTTCTTGTTTTTGCATGCTTTCTCCTGTTCATTAGCTAGCTAGCTATTGAGCTAAGCTAACAAACCAGGTATGCCCAGCTGTGCTAATAATGCTGTTAAGGACCAAGCAGTGAGGCAACAGGAACACAGGAATTGTTGAAAAAATACAGGGGTTTTATTTACCCAAATTTTACAAAACAAGAGTATAATAATTAGGCCTATAAAAGAGGTCAACAAAACATAATAGTCAAGATAACTAAACAATGTGTTAACTGAACAAACTGACCCCCACAATGAGACGTGAGGCAAAGTATATAGTGGCTTGGCCAAACCAAATAACACAGAAAGGGGAAAACAAAATGGATGCCAACTATAAATAAATACTAAGCTAACCCCCCAGAAAATGGCCTATGTAACCCTACAATGTAAAAATGTGTGCACTCCAATTAAAACAATGTTCGATTAAAGCAAATAAACAGATTCTAACGCAATCAAAGTGTGTGGTATTAAATATTAAGGTGTAATTGACCACAAATGATGTTGTTTGGGTGTGCTTGACTGAAAATGAAAAGAACCTGTGTTGATCACTAATGAGGTGAATTAGGATTGAAATGATATTATCCTGTGTGGTTGTTTTCCTGTGTGACTGTGGTCATCACAGATGCTAATGGGAGCATATGCCTGCCACAGTTGTTTAACCGGCATGCACTGAACTCTTGGTTCCACACACACCTCACCTCTTTGCCCATTTTTTGATTAGCCAGGAGTCAGGCACAGTCCGGACACTGCCAAAACTGCAATAGTGGAGCAGCCCACTCTGAGCGTCAAAACTGCTCTTCAGAAACCTATGGGTGATGTCCACAGAGGTTACGTCCATCTTTATATACAGTCAATGGTTGTACTTTAGCCATCACAAGCAAACACGGAAGGAAGTGGGTTGTCACACACATCATAAAACAATATTTATTGTTTTGTTCTCTTTATCAGTAATATTGTTAGCAAAATTTAGAGATTAAAGATGAATTATCACTATTGTAAAACATCCTGGCAACTTTAATCTCAGGCAAAAATATGCAAACTAAAACAGGTGAATTGCACAGTCATCATGGTGTGATAGTAAGTTTCAAAACAATAAAAATGTCACTATGATCAGTTGAATTTCAAAATCATTTGACTTAAGTGATTCTCTTCAAACTTAGTCGATGCAATTCTTCAGACTTCTGGACTCCAGATGAAAGAAGCAACATTCTCTCACACATGTAATTACTGAACCTTGAAGGTGTGCTTTCAGTTAATTAGGGCTGGGAATTTCTTAGTGTCTTAAAAAGTGTAGTTATTAAGAATCCATCCAATATTTCAATTAACACCAGGCGAGAAAAAGGAGGGGGGAGAACTCTTTTTTATGGGGGAAGAGAGAGGAAGAGACCTCAGGGATACACAGTGAGTATTAGTTGTATTTAAAAATTTATTTAAAAATGAGAAGAGAACTGAATTTGATTAAGGTAATTTTAGATTGGCAGGATTCATAAGAGAGGATGCAAATCAGAGTGGAAAAAGAAAAGAGACACAATGTTAGAGTGGGACAGGTTCTGCAAATACTATTTCAGAGGAAAGGCGTGAAGACTCAGATGACACTTCATTCATTAAACTGATTGATTCGTTGTCAGAGTTTCTTTTGGTCTCTGTGTTTAGACAACACAGAGCCCAAGAGACTGCGCAGGCGAGGGAGTGAAAGATCAATGGTGTTTTCAGGAAAGAATGAAGTTGGAAGGGAGAGAGAGAGAAAGAGAGAGCTCCAGTGAATGCGAGATAGTCAGAGGGTGTGAGAGAGTGAGATGGGGAGGGGGCATACATAGAGAATTTAAAAAGACTTTTTATGAAATATACTGTAAAAGATAGTTAAAGGATTAAACTCTATAACAGCTTATCAACAATCATATACACATACACCAAGGTATATATGATATATCCACATTGTTAGCAGAAGCACACAAGCATCACTGACAATGAAAGTTCTTCTTCCCAGTATATACAGTATATTGCATTTCACAGGCCCCATAAATATATTGCCCCCATGACAATATCATTTCAAGAGAAAAAAAATGTTTTTCTCTTTAAGCATTGACCTAACCACTCATCCTTATCTTGTGCATCACCCAAGAGGCAAACTTTGCCCTGAAACAGAAAATTCGATAAAACACTTTTTACATAAAGAACCTGACAACCCAAAGTTTCCTCCTGGCCTATCACACTGAGCACTTAGCCAGTTACAATAAAAGGCATTTAGCCTGCAGGCAATTACACTTGTTTTCACACGTCTCTCAAAACCATATCCCCTTTTTCCAAAACTTTTCCCACAATGCACCTGAGTATGTCAGTTAACTTTTGATGCAAAATCCAATCCAACCATCAAAACATATACACGTTTCACTCAAAAGTGACTCATGCTGCTGTAACTATAGCATATGCTCTCTCCCATAAGACTACTTTGTCACTTATGTGCTTATATTTCCTTTATTCTTGCATCCACAAATATTTCAAGCCAAGCAGCTAAAGAAATTGTTGATCTGTTAATTTGCCACTCACAATAGATGTCATGACTGATTGTGGTAAATTAACGTTAAACTGTAAATGAATTTTTTTTTTTTTTCTGTGTAATGTAAACCGATATATGATGAAGAAACAAATCAAAAGAGCAACAACTTTGTTTTGGCATTCATCCTCAAAGTGCAATATGCTGTAGTTCAGAAAAGAAAGTACTCAATTACTCAAAATACATTACAATCAATAACAAAGAACACCTGGGTAGGTTGTTAGCTGAAATGACAACCAGGTGTTTCAGCAGTACATATACAGCAGTAACAGCAGTGAAAAAATTTCTTCAGTGACAACTACATCTCTATTTTCCCTATAAATGTTCACATTTCAACAATTACAATAGTCTTTATTTTTTCAATCCTATACTTTCAATTTTCTGTCAAAATGCAGCATATTTCCATCCAAAGTGATCTGAATTTTGTGAGGTTTTGAACTGAAAGTTACCAATTTATCTAAATTTGCTGTAGTTGTACAGAATTTTGCTGCTGGTAAACACTGTCTGAGAGAAGTATTAATGACTTTTGGAAGAAATACTGATTGAATGACTTGCACTGCAAAAATACACAGTTTTGTTCACATAATCTACTGATATGGTGAATATATTAAGTGGACATGGTATTGAGTTTGAAAATGATTGTTAAAAAAACAAACTGTAATTTACACCAAGAATCTATGCAAAGCTTATTTTCTAAAATTACAGTCATCTGCAGGTTTTCTAGACCTCTAAAGGAGTGCTGGCCCTCCTGCCACTGGAAGTCTCATCAAGGTAGTCAAGGTTTGTCAAATGGGTTAAAATATTTACTTTTCAGTCATAGAAAGAAAAAATATTCAAATAACACAAGATATTTTGGTGATAACGTCCAAAACTGCTCTTTCACAATATTCAGTTCTTATTTTGGCAGCTATTCAATGTTCTTACAGGGTGTCATATCAACATCTTGTCAACATCAAAGTGTTTGCTGTCTGTCTTCCTGACCTAAACACATACTGTGTACAAGTCCTCTGTCTGTATCTGTCTAAAATAACCCTTTCACACAGCACTGAAAGTTTGCCTCCATTCCCCCTTGCCAAACCCCAGTTTCTGCTGTTATCTGCACCACAGGGAGCTCAGAAATCTCCTCTCCCGTGGCATCACCAGGCACCATCTGCATCATCCCTCACAGCACCTGGCAAGGCCCACAGAAGCTCCCCCATGAACCCCTCCAGCAGTTTCTGGGAGGTCAGTCCAGTCCAGCTTTTCTATCTTTGCCCCTAGGTGACAGAGGGTGTGCTCCAACTTTGTGATACCAGCCTTCACAGAAATCTGCCTAAGGGTTGTACTACACACTAGTGGAAATATTCATTTTTCACATGACAGACTTCTACCACACCCACATCCATACACTTTAAACCCTATATTATACCAATGGCTAATGTATACTTCAGCAGGTCCCAGGCCCTGTGATTAATAACCCATAGCACTCATTCTTGGCTTCATCTAGGCAAAAATGACTGTCCAGAACTAAGCTGCCAGCCCCAGTCCTCTCTAAGAGCACATCCATTGGCCTTCTTAACAGATATGAGTTTATTCTAGCTGTTGAAATGGTGCCACCCCACACTCAAGGTCAGTGTTTATCCCAGCTTCTGGACAGACAGGTGAAGGATACCAACCCTTAAGCAATGATATTATGACCAAAAGGAAATCCACCAGTTTCCCCTGGATATATGACAGGAAGCCTCTGGGGGGATTAAGAACAGCATGGTAATGCCACAGGGAAAAACCTGCCAAGTTGTCAATAATCACCACCCTGCCTGTGTATTGAGTTTAAAGTGCAGCCATCTCCTCCTCAACATCCTGGGTCCAATCACCTGTAATATGCCCTCCTTGTTCTTGGTGGGCCATCGCAGAGAGCACAGGTATACCTAGAGTAATTTAAGCCCTGTCTCTTTCCACTGAGGGCCATTTGTTAACTGTGAGAGAGCAATCCCTCTCCAAGCGGTACATTGCACTGTGTTGTTTTTACCCTAGTTTACCATGGCAGGAGACAAACAAGTGAAAAAGAGGCTGTCCTCCATTGCTCTTGTCTTCTTCATTGCTATCTAAAATGGGTCATCATCATTGGCAGATAAAAAAGAAAAATGGCCTACTTAGCCCTAATTCAGCTGCACATACCCTCTGCAACTTTCTCATCTTTGGTCAGTGTGAGGAGTTGACCCCAAACTGAGCAGAGCTGTACGATCCCATTAGTAGCCTGAACTGTCTTTGTTTTAGCTGCTTTCCCCCCTTTATCAAACTTAAAATAAAATCATTGTAAGTGAAATAAAATGCTTCACGAATACAAAACATGAGAGCATGATGGAAAAATGTTGACAGGCACAATGAGGTGAAGTAAAGCTGAAAGCAAACGGGAGCCAAGAGAGGAAAAAGACAGCTGGGATGTGAGGCTAAGACAGATAAAAAGGAATAAAGGAGAAACAAAGAGAAATCGCATTAGTGGGGAAAAAGGAACAGGTGAAAGAGAAATGACAGAAAAGAGTTAGGGTGGTGATAGGGAGTATTAAAGGTAGAGAGAGTTTATAAGAGGGCGAGAGAGTCTGAATTTGCATGTCAGTTAGTGTCTCTCTTTTTTTGTTTTATTATCTGTCATAATAACAGGTGTATTCTGCCAGGGGTGAGCAGGGTAATAATGTGACCCATGTATCCGCTGATAGGGGATATTAAATTGAACTCAATGCAAACACATTCACTTCACCATGATATGACCTTGAAGAGAAAATAAAATAAAACTGTCCACAGCCATAGTCCCTCACTATAATTTGTGTAAGCAGGTGGTAATTTAGGAAGGAATGACCGTGCGTGGTTGGCTCTGCTTTTGTCTCTGCTTTAGCAACTAACACTAGTGCCACTGGTCTGATCTAACATTACCTCATTGTTTCTAGCATGTGAAAAACTGGCAACAGCTCCTCTGATTCTGATGTGCCAAATAATGAAGGCAATTAGCTGCACAAAATACATAGCCAAAACCTAGAGACCAACCACAATGTTATGTAAAGAGATAATTAAAGAGCAAATGGCAAGAGATTTTGATACACTTCTATTATTAAATTCCACCACAGAAAGAAAGAAAGAAAGAAAGAAAGAAAGAAAGAAAGAAAGAAAGAAAGAAAGAAAGAAAGAAAGAAAGAAAGAAAGAAAGAAAGAAAGAGAAAGAAAGAAAGAAAATGAATACCTGGCAGAGACATTTTTCTGTGGTTCTACCACCTGCCAGCTGTAAGAATTTCCATGCTGAGGATTAACTGTGAGCCATTGTCTCTTTATTTTGGTTGAAGGACATGGTGATACAAGTTGGGCCTCATGGAAACATACGGAAAACACAAATAGCTACATTTCAACTAATCCATGATAATATGTGGCCAAAATTATTTCTGCGCCTTAAAGTGAAAGTTCGGGTTATTTGACTTGGGGTTGTATGAGGTGCTTATCTATAGTCAGTGTATTACCTGCAGGAGATTCAGATCAGCATGCTCCAAGTGGCCGGGAGCACCAGCACAGAAGCTTGAGCGATGTTCAGCTGAACAGGGCCATCAGCAAACAGCCCTTTCCTTTGGAACTACAGTTGGTGAACCATTTAACTACTGTATTCCTACACACAACAACTAAGGCGCACACTGCAATACTCCACAGACCAGCTATTTGAGTCAGACAGGGCCGAGCGTAGGTGCACTTGTGTGTTGGAATATGATAGTATAAAGGTTGACTCCGGGAAGTCATGGTGCCCAGCCATGTTATACAACTTTTTGTTTACACTAGTTTTAACACAGATATTTGTTAATTAGATAGCTTTAGGTAGCTCTGTTACATTTGGACAGAGCTTGGCTAGCAGTTTTATTCCTGAATGTCGTCTGAGACTGGTATCAATATTTTCATTTAACTCTGAACTAGAAAGCAAATGAGCCTCTTTACCAAAATGTTGAACTATTCCTTAAAGTAACTTTATGTATGAAAAATCAACAACTGACAGCATCACATATATATTCTGTATCAGCTTGTTTCAGCTCTTCATTGAAGCTTCATGATGTTTACGCTGTGTGAAATATTCAAACAAAACAATCCATGTTTTTTTTTTTTTTTTTATGGCTGTACCATTCCATCAAATGAAAATATTATAGATATTCAATGTATTTATCAATTTATACACCTTTTCCAAAATTCAGCCTGGTGTGGTCAGTATAATTGGTAACTTTGAGATCCCCAATTGAATTTAAAATAAATATCTGGGTATGTGCAGACTGATCCACTGGCTGGTCAATGATGTTTAAATGGTTAAATAGTGCACATTTTCTATTTGATGTTAGGTCTTATGGCAGGCCTCCTTCCTGCCACAAAAAAATCTTTATCTTGTCTCTCACTTTCCCCATGGACCCACTTTTTCTTGCTCAGTACTGATCTTCCCTGTGAATAGTGTACCAAAAGAAAAAATTATAAATATATAATATATAACATATATGTGAGGTGAGGGAAAGAGACATGGAGCCATACTGCACATGATGTGAGACTGACAGAAAGATAAGATGAATGTTGTAATAAAGAGAGAAAGGTGTGAGAAGAGGGATATAGGAAAAAAGTAAATATTAGAAAGATTGATGGACAAGAAAGGATGAGGTCATTAGGTAGACACAGTGAGAAAGAGAGAGAGAGAGATCTAATCAAACATTCAGGTGGTGTGGCCTTGTAAAAAAATCCCTGCCAATGAAGAATGCACTCAGCCTGGAATTTATTCATAGACGTATTTATAATGCATGCCTGCAGAATGAATGACTTCCCATGAATCTGGGCATAGCATGTGTGTGCACATGTGTGTAACCTATGCATATCTCTGCAAAACTGTGTGTTGATTCTGTATATGATTTCTTCCCATGTGCAGCCTGTCTGGAAGACAGCAAGTGCTGACTGATGAGAGAACGTTTGTTTTAACGAGCCTCCAGAGTGGATTCACCTTGAGAGAGATTTGGTTTCTCACATTACACTGCTTCTACTGCTGTCTGAAAGTATCTGAAGCATACAGCATCAGTCCACAGCTTGTGTGTGTGAGTGTCTGTGTGTGTTTGTTTACCAGTGTGTGTTTTGCTTGTGTATGTTTGTGCAGAATGAATGATTTTTTTGTTCTGATGTGTCTGGGATTTTGGTTTTCCTATGTGTGGTTGTGTGTGTCTAGGTGGGTGCTGTTTGTACATCTGTATGTGAAAGTGAAGTGAATGTAAGGGTGTGTATGTGTGTCACAAATGTTTTGATTGTGGACTATTAAATACAATTGATCTCATTATCTGTTGTATTTGTTGTCTTTGCTGTTGACACATTTTCATTCATATCCTACATATATGAATTTATCTTTAAGTTGATTAACCAATTAGATAATTAATTGAATTATTGGCCCTGGTTCGAGTCCTGCATCGGATGGCCTTTGCTGCATGTCATTCCCCCTCTCTCTGCCTCCCCATTTCCTGTCTCTCTACTGTACTATCAAATAAAGGCATAAAAAAGCCCAAAAAATATACTTAAAAAAAAAAGAATTATTGCTCCAGTGTATGAATGCTTAGCAGTAGTCAGAGTCGTTGGATATATTGATTAAATATAAATATATGAATGTAAAAATAATCACTCCATTTAAGTGATAGTGTCAGCTTTAGTTAATGTTTGATCATTTAGATTGGATATCACCTGGAGCCCAGAAATCTCCAGAAGTTATTCAGATGTATTAAGGCTGGTCTCAGCATTGAGAAATACAGAGGACACAAACACTCAATATCTACAAAAGTTAGATTTAACTAAAAGTAGTGAAATTTAAATATCTTATGTTTTAAAATTGTGGAATCAGCTTACAAAATACCCACTTTGGCTGGGCTCCACACGCTGTCCTTTTTTCATTTAAAACTTTTAACACTTTCCAATACTTGAAATCTGACAAAATCTTAGCATGAAATCTGGCACACTTTATCCAAATGAGGAAAGTTGCCTAACAAGAATGCCAAACAATGGACAAACTTTCCAATGTCGCCACTGCCTGTAAGGATTCCATGGGCTTCAGTAGTAAACAATTTATGTTCAAGTTAAAAGTGTTCTATGCTAATCCATCTGCTTGTGTCTTAACAAGCAATAACTGCTCAGTAAGGTTTCCTATCTCCAGGTCTTCTTGTCAGTGTTCCCCTCTGTCTCCCTTACTGTTTGCTTTATCTCTGGAGCCACTTGCACAGGCTATTTTTCAATCACAGGTTCTTGAAACCAGTCACCATCCATAACACATCCCAGAATGTCCTATAAAAAACGACCCCATAGGTCATTTGTGCAGCAGGTTATTATGACCCATAGTTACGTTTTGTTGTTAGATGACATCTAGTGGCTGTAGTAATTATGAATGGAACGAAGGGAAAAGTTTATAGTATATAGTAGTAGTAATAGTATTATAGTAACCAAGGCGACGATTGGTACACCGCTCTTTATACAGTTGCATGTTTATTATGGTAACCATGACAACTGAGGTCCAGAACGCATGCCAGTGTAGGGGTGCTATTTACTCCTATGAGTCGTATCAGAGGGCTGGAAAAAACAACCTATATGGTTGTTGAGGTTGGAATAGCCTATTTGTTGCCCATTTCTCTTCCCTTATGCAGATGATATATTATTTTTTGTCAATGTAGGGGCATAGAATTAACTAGTGTCAGTACTAGTACCTTTAAATGAATTGAATCCCCAAATGTTTATTTAATATTCCCATAGTAGTAGTCTCTCCTCCTTGAACCGTCACCTTACCGTGGTGGAGGAGTTTGAGAGCCCTTAATGACCCTAGGAGCTATGTTGTCGGTGGCATTTTGCCCCTGGTAGGGTCTCCCAAGGCAGATTGGTCCCAGGTGAAGGGCCAGACGAAGAACAGTTCAGAAGATCCTAATGATGAGAAATATCAAGAACCTGAGCCCCGGGGGTTGATGAGATCCGCCCTGGGTATCTCAAGGCTCTGGATGTCGTAGGATTGTCTTGGTTGACACGCCAGAGTGCCTCTGGAGTGGCAAACCGGGGTGGTGGTCCCCATCTTTAAGAAGGGTGACCAGAGGGTGTGTTCCAACTACCGGGGAATTACACTCCTCAGCCTCCCTGGTAAGGTCTATGCCAGGGTACTGGAAAAGAGGGTCCGGTCGATAGTTGAACCTCAGATCGAGGAGGAGCAATGTGGTTTTCGTCCTGGGCGTGGAACTGTGGACCAGCTCTTTACCCTCGCTAGGGTGCTGGAGGGAGCATGGGAGTTCAGCCAATCCAGTCCACATGTGTTTTGTGGATTTGGAGAAGGCTTACGACCGTGTTCCCAGGGGCTCCCTGTGGGGGGCACTCCGGGAGTATGGGGTGGATGGCCCCTTTTTAGTAGCCATTAAGTCCCTGTACCAAAGGGGTGTGAGTCTGGTTCGCGTAGCCGGCAGTAAGTCGGACCTGTTCCCAGTGAGGGATGGACTCCGCCAGGGCTGCCCTTTGTCACCAGTTCTGTTCATAACTTTTATGGACAGAATTTCTAGGCGCAGCCGGGTGGTGGACGGGTTTGGGTTCGGTGGTGGGAGGATCTCGTCTCTGCTTTTTGCGGATGATGTGGTCCTCCTAGCTTCATCAAGCGCCGACCTTCAGCTCTCGCTTGGGCGGTTCGTGGCCGGGTGTGAAGCGGCTGGGATGAAGATCAGCACCTCCAAGTCTGAGGCCACAGTTCTCAGCCGGAAACGGGTGGATTGCCCGCTCCGGGTCGGGGGGGAGGCTCTGCCTCAGGTGGAGGAGTTTAAGTATCGCGGGATCTTGTTCACGAGTGAGGATAGGATGGAGCGGGAGATCGACAGGCGGGTTGGGGGGGTGTCAGCAGTGATGCGGGCGCTGAATCGGTCCGTTGTGGGGAAGAGGGAGCTAAGCCGGAAGGCGAAACTCTCGATTTTCCGGTCGATCTACATTCCAATCCTCACCTATGGTCATGAGCTTTAGGTAATGACCGAAAGAACGAGATCGCGAATACAAGCGGCCGAAATGAGTTTCCTCCGCAGGGTGGCCAGGCTCAGCCTTAGAGATAGGGTGAGGAGCTCAGTCATCCGGGAGGGACATGTCGAGAGGAGCCAGTTGAGGTGGTTCGGGCATCTGGTGAGGATGCCTCCTGGACGCCTCCCTGGGGAGGTGTTTCGGGCATGTCCCACCGGGAGGAGGCCTCGGGGCCGACCAAGGACACGCTGGAGGGATTATATCTCTCGGCTGGCCTTGGAACGCCTCGGGATTCTCCCGGAGGAGCTGGTGGAAGTGGCTGGGGAGAGGGCTGTCTGGACCTCTTTGCTGAGGCTGCTGCCCCCGCGACCCGGATCCGGATAAGCGGGAGACGACGAACGAACCATAGTAGTAGTCAATCAATTCATATGATAGCAAAAAGACAGCAACCTTACAAAGAAGAAAGTGCACTGGAGGGATTATACTTCCAAATTTTGAGTGGTATTCATGTTGGTTTTTCCTCTGCCCATTACAGAGTAAGCTGAACATACAAGAAAATCTAGTGCAACCTTATAGTCTGAAAGATTTAATTAGTCTGTGCAGTCCACTGNCAGCAGGTTATTATGACCCATAGTTACGTTTTGTTGTTAGATGACATCTAGTGGCTGTAGTAATTATGAATGGAACGAAGGGAAAAGTTTATAGTATATAGTAGTAGTAATAGTATTATAGTAACCAAGGCGACGATTGGTACACCGCTCTTTATACAGTTGCATGTTTATTATGGTAACCATGACAACTGAGGTCCAGAACGCATGCCAGTGTAGGGGTGCTATTTACTCCTATGAGTCGTATCAGAGGGCTGGAAAAAACAACCTATATGGTTGTTGAGGTTGGAATAGCCTATTTGTTGCCCATTTCTCTTCCCTTATGCAGATGATATATTATTTTTTGTCAATGTAGGGGCATAGAATTAACTAGTGTCAGTACTAGTACCTTTAAATGAATTGAATCCCCAAATGTTTATTTAATATTCCCATAGTAGTAGTCTCTCCTCCTTGAACCGTCACCTTACCGTGGTGGAGGAGTTTGAGAGCCCTTAATGACCCTAGGAGCTATGTTGTCGGTGGCATTTTGCCCCTGGTAGGGTCTCCCAAGGCAGATTGGTCCCAGGTGAAGGGCCAGACGAAGAACAGTTCAGAAGATCCTAATGATGAGAAATATCAAGAACCTGAGCCCCGGGGGTTGATGAGATCCGCCCTGGGTATCTCAAGGCTCTGGATGTCGTAGGATTGTCTTGGTTGACACGCCAGAGTGCCTCTGGAGTGGCAAACCGGGGTGGTGGTCCCCATCTTTAAGAAGGGTGACCAGAGGGTGTGTTCCAACTACCGGGGAATTACACTCCTCAGCCTCCCTGGTAAGGTCTATGCCAGGGTACTGGAAAAGAGGGTCCGGTCGATAGTTGAACCTCAGATCGAGGAGGAGCAATGTGGTTTTCGTCCTGGGCGTGGAACTGTGGACCAGCTCTTTACCCTCGCTAGGGTGCTAGAGGGAGCATGGGAGTTCAGCCAATCCAGTCCACATGTGTTTTGTGGATTTGGAGAAGGCTTACGACCGTGTTCCCAGGGGCTCCCTGTGGGGGGCACTCCGGGAGTATGGGGTGGATGGCCCCTTTTTAGTAGCCATTAAGTCCCTGTACCAAAGGGGTGTGAGTCTGGTTCGCGTAGCCGGCAGTAAGTCGGACCTGTTCCCAGTGAGGGATGGACTCCGCCAGGGCTGCCCTTTGTCACCAGTTCTGTTCATAACTTTTATGGACAGAATTTCTAGGCGCAGCCGGGTGGTGGACGGGTTTGGGTTCGGTGGTGGGAGGATCTCGTCTCTGCTTTTTGCGGATGATGTGGTCCTCCTAGCTTCATCAAGCGCCGACCTTCAGCTCTCGCTTGGGCGGTTCGTGGCCGGGTGTGAAGCGGCTGGGATGAAGATCAGCACCTCCAAGTCTGAGGCCACAGTTCTCAGCCGGAAACGGGTGGATTGCCCGCTCCGGGTCGGGGGGGAGGCTCTGCCTCAGGTGGAGGAGTTTAAGTATCGCGGGATCTTGTTCACGAGTGAGGGTAGGATGGAGCGGGAGATCGACAGGCGGATTGGGGCGGCGTCAGCAGTGATGCGGGCGCTGAATCGGTCCGTTGTGGGGAAGAGGGAGCTAAGCCGGAAGGCGAAGCTCTCAATTTTCCGGTCGATCTACGTTCCGATCCTCACCTATGGTCATGAGCTTTGGGTAATGACCGAAAGAACGAGATCGCGAATACAAGCGGCCGAAATGAGTTTCCTCCGCAGGGTGGCCAGGCTCAGCCTTAGAGATAGGGTGAGGAGCTCAGTCATCCGGGAGGGACATGTCGAGAGGAGCCAGTTGAGGTGGTTCGGGCATCTGGTGAGGATGCCTCCTGGACGCCTCCCTGGGGAGGTGTTTCGGGCATGTCCCACCGGGAGGAGGCCTCAGGGCCGACCAAGGACACGCTGGAGGGATTATATCTCTCGGCTGGCCTTGGAACGCCTCGGGATTCTCCCGGAGGAGCTGGTGGAAGTGGCTGGGGAGAGGGCTGTCTGGACCTCTTTGCTCGAGGTGCGCCCCCGCGACCGGATCCGGATAAGCGGGAGACGACGACAACGAACCTAAGTAGTAGTCAATCAATCATATGATAGCAAAAAGACAGCAACCTTACAAAGAAGAAAGTGCACTGGAGGGATATATACTTCCAAATTTTGAGTGGTATTCATGTTGGTTTTTCCTCTGCGCCATTACAGAGTAAGCTGAACATACAAGAAAATCTAGTGCAACCTTATAGTCTGAAAGATTTAATTAGTCTGTGCAGTCCACTGAAAACTGCAAAAAAAAAAAAAAAAAAAAAAGAATTTGGCTCAGTCATATACTGACATACCATCTCCTCTCTGTATGGTAAAAAATATTTTAAAAATCATCCATTTTTAAAATAAACTATAAACCAATACATTTGTCACAATGGAGCTAAAATGGAGAAGAGGATTTTTCAGACGTTGCAGGTCTGCAAGGGCTACAGCAATTCAGAGACCAACAAACTAAATCTAACCTTCCAGGCACCTCCTTCTTTTTTTATTTACAGTTACACTTTTGATCACACCCTTATATTCAATCCACTACACAGCCTTTTAGCTAATACTCTAGATAAATCCAAAGGTATAGTTTCTGGGATGTATAATATCTCGGTGAAAGCCTCTTACAGAACCATCCCTTTAGATACACTGTGGAGAAAGGATGGCACTTTATCCCAATTCCTAAACTGGAAAGTCATACGTACCAACTTACCCTTGTTATCAAGAAACCCAAACCACCAGATAATACACTATGAATTCCACAGGGCATATCTCTCTCCCTGCAGGCTTTACCAAATGAAAACCAGAACAGTGTTGTACCCCAATGTTGTACTTTTTGTACAGATGACACTATTGGCACATAGTGACTATTGGCACTATTCACATGATTTTGGACTGCCCAGAGGTCAAGGTTTTTTGGGAAAATGTTTTTTCCACTCTCTCCACTCTGTTGAGGAGATGGATTCCTGTATCACAAGACTTATTACTCCTCAATGATACCTCAGCCCAGGATTTAAACATACAGAGTAGATGTCTGCTCCTTGCTGGGCTCACTGCAGGTACGGTGGACCACCTATGGAAACCTCCATATTCCCTATTGCTTATAGAATCACTATTGTCATACAGAGAGATTGTGCAACTAGAGCTCTCCTGTGCAAGATTAAAAGCATCAAAATCCAAAAATATTACTTGCTGGGCAGAATTGCTGGAAAAAATCAGACAATTCCTTAAAACTGCATGAATTACTGGAAACTTTTATTTTATTTTAATTATTTATTTTCTTTTATTGTTGCCACATTTTTGTTACTATTATTATTATTATTGTTGTTGTTATTGTTATTATTATTATCATTATTATCATCATCATCATCATCATCATCATTATTATTATTATTATTATTATTATCAAATATGGATAAGTGCATGTCAACATTCCCTTCCCTTCAACATTAGGTGTAAAAAATACAACTGAGGGGGACTGACTAAGCCTCCTTTAAACCATACCCTCTTACTTTGGACAAAAAACTCGCTAACACCTTGGCTTCTGTTGGCAGTGCATTCCTGCATGCACTCGCCTTAACATTGCTGTCGGTCTGTCATCTGCAGTCTCACTCAATCCCATTCAATACTCCACGTGGTCTGGCAGCAACAGAAATGTAGACCGCTCCTCCTTCTCCTTCCTCTGGTAATCCTTAAATTGACACTATTCATTAGCATGTGCAAATACCATTTCATGCTCTCTCTGCTGCTTTTCGCCCATCTCCCCTCCTTGTCTTCTTTCCCTTGTCCTGTGCACGAGCATGAACATCCTCTGTTGCTGACTGGCTGGAATTGTCAGTCTGAGACACTTTGTTTATATCTCATTTACAGTGTAGGAACACCACATATTTTTTTCAGCACATACACAGAATGGACAGCTAGTGGACCATGAGGAGATATTCACTGAATCGACAAAAAAATTTATTAGATCACTTACTCTTCTTTTAATGCGCCACTAAACCAAATTAGAATAAAAATAGTCTCCTTCAATAAAAGTCCCACCGTGTATGGGTGTTAATGCATATCTGTTTTAAAGATTGTTGACATTTTAAAGATTTTAGAGTTCATATATATAACCACATTAAGCCAGCAGGACCTGTTTAACAAGATTAATTTTATGCCTGAAATTGGAAGAGTTCAGTTGCACTTTTGTTTATTTGATACCAAACTGGCTGTCTCTTGTTGTAATGGGGCAGATAATGATAGTTACAGTGAATAGTGGAAGCAGTGAATGGAATAGTCCTTCCTTTATTAGGATAATTTCCAGTGAATGAGACATAGAGTAGTTGTTATGTGTGTGTGTTTTTTTGTGTGTTCGACAAATTCTAGTACTGCATGTTGTTGTCGTGTCTTCTGTGTGTGTCGGGGTTGTTGTATATTTGTGTGTGTTGTCTGTGTTTTGTTTGATTGATTTGCGGCTCTTCCAAACAGGTGAATAGTTGCCACCCTTGATTCATACTGTATGTGTCTGGTCCCCGTGAAAAAAATAAGATCAGATTTTTTTTAAAAAGAGAGTTCATTGAGGAGGAGAATCGTGAAGGACAAGTGAACAGTGCAGAGTGGGACATCATTAGTTCTTCTAATGTCGGGGAAAAAATGGTAATTCATGTTATCTTTCGACCCACCCCCATTGTAGTTAGTACTCCCAAATTTTCAGCCAGGAAAAGCCTGGAGATAGGGTAATATCAGCATAATGGGGGCGATAAAATACGGTTAGGGTGTATGATATCATATTTAGGGTTGGATGAATTTGTTGATGCTTGTTTGGCTGTAATGATTGATGTTTGTGTATTTAATGTGAAAATAAATTATTAAAGGTGGTTATTTTGGAATGTTATTCATTAGTTTGATAGTTACAGAAATCATACATTTAATCATTTCATGCAATAAGAGATGTTTTTATTATACACTCAGTTTTATGGATAACTCAGGTGCAGACCAGTGCACAAAGTGTGAGCCCTGTTTTGAATATACTTGAAGTAGTAACAAGTATTCACATTTCCATAGTCAATATCAAGGATTACAAAGAAATATTTTTTCAATCTACAAATTAGGTTGAACTGTAAAACTGAAATCTAAATGACAAGAAAAGTTATTATTACAAATGTTGTGTGCAAGTAATTTGACTCATCCAACACTCCTTTGTTAATAACGCCATAAATTATGTGCATGTACAATGTGCTCCTTTTGTCACTGTGAAACATCAGTACATGAACAAAAGCATAAAACAAACATACTACACCTTGCCAACGCTCCTTTGTTCACGTTTCAGCTTTACTATCCAGTTAGCAAACCTAAGAAGGACGTATGTAGAGACTGGTCACGATAAAAATTCACTTCATTTTTATCAAGAGTCTTTTCTCCCCTCCTACCCACATACACACGTCACAGGCACAGTCTATTCCTTTTCCAGTTAAAAAACTGAACTGTGTTAATTATTAGTTGTAGTATACTACATTGGACAACTTAATTGGCAAACGAACTGAACTTTAACTGCCATAAAGTGGAATTATAGTCATTATACTGCCCACAACTCTTCTCTGATCATGGAGGCAGGTTCCACAGCACGACACACCTTTCTGTTTTCTACCTTAGGTTTCAACGCAACATCAACTACACCCCACATAAATTAACGACCACTGGCAGACACTCGTGGGGTACTCCACCGCTAAAACTAAATAGCGTGCTAAGCCACTGAATCACTAACTCCTTTAACGGTAGCCGACCCCGTGATACATATTAGGAAACACTATGCTTGGGAACTGGACTTTTGGCATCCTTACCGGCTGTTCTTTCAGTGTCACATAGTTTAACCACTTCAACACAGCAGTGTGCTAATTTGCGGCGAGACAGTGTGCAGCAATGAACCACACTGCTTCACGTTGTTCACACGACAAAACATTACTATTCTGACAAAAGCATAATGTGGCATGCTGGCGGCGTCTATGTTTCACTATTTAAAATCCGACTTCCCATTTTACAGTTGTCATTGCTATACCTTGTAAATATTAAATAAAAACTCACAAAATGAATGGACTTCCGCGATAGACGCTGTAAACAGTCGAAGAGAGTGCAGGGAGATATCGAGAGGCTATCTAGCAGGTTCGAAGAGAGCCGGGAATTAGTCATGGGGACATCTAGAGGCTAAAAGTGGAAATAACTTTTTCTTTGTACATAGTTTTTTATGCAGTGATTCTCAAAGGCAGTCTCAGAAGTTTTTGAGAAGGTTCTAGGGTTCTCCAGCAAATTGAGGAATACTCTATGTCTCATTCACTGGAAATTATCCTAATAAAGGAAGGACTATTCCATTCACTGCTTCCACTATTCACTGTAACTATCATTATCTGCCCCATTACAACAAGAGACAGCCAGTTTGGTATCAAATAAACAAAAGTGCAACTGAAACTCTTCCAATTTCAGGCATAAAATTAATCTTGTTAAACAGGTCCTGCTGGCTTAATGTGGTTATATATATGAACTCTAAAATCTTTAAAATGTCAACAATCTTTAAAACAGATATGCATTAACACCCATACACGGTGGACTTTTATTGAAGGAGACTATTTTTATTCTAATTTGGTTTAGTGGCGCATTAAAAGAAGAGTAAGTGATCTAATAAATTTTTTTGTCGATTCAGTGAATACTCCTCATGGTCCACTAGCTGTCCATTCTGTGTATGTGCTGAAAAAAATATGTGGTGTTCCTACACTGTAAATGAGATATAAACAAAGTGTCTTCAGACTGACAATTCCAGCCAGTCAGCAACAGAGGATGTTCATGCTCGTGCACAGGACAAGGGAAAGAAGACAAGGAGGGGAGATGGGCGAAGAAGCAGCAGAGAGAGAGCATGAAATGGTATTTGCACATGCTAATGAATAGTGTCAATTTAAGGATTACCAGAGGAAGGAGAAGGAGGAGCGGTCTACATTTCTGTTGCTGCCAGACCACGTGGAGTATTGAATGGATTGAGTGAGACTGCAGATGACAGACCGACAGCAATGTTAAGGCGAGTGCATGCAGGATGCACTGCCAACAGAAGCCAGGTGTTAGCGAGTTTTTTGTCCAAAGTAAGAGGTTATGGTTTAAAGGAGGCTTAGTCAGTCCCCCTCAGTTGTATTTTTTACACCTAATGTTTGAAGGGAAGGGAATGTTGACATGCACTTATCCATATTTGATAATAATAATAATAATAATAATAATGATGATGATGATGATGATGATGATAATAATGATAATAATAATAACAATAACAACAACAATAATAATAATAATAGTAAACGAAAAATGTGGCAACATAAAAGAAAATAAATAATGAAAATAAAATAAAAGTTTCCATGTAATTCATGCAGTTTTAAGGAATTGTCTGATTTTTTCCAGCAATTCTGCCAGCAAGTAAATATTTTGGATTTTTGATGCTTTTAATCTTGCACAGGAGAGCTCTAGTTGCACAATCTCTCTGTATGACAATAGTGATTCTATAAGCAATAGGGAATATGGAGGTTTCCATAGGTGGTCCACCGTACCTGCAGTGAGCCCAGCAAGGAGCAGACATCTACTCTGTATGTTTAAATCCTGGGCTGAGGTATCATTGAGGAGTAATAAGTCTTGTGATACAGGAATCCATCTCCTCAACAGAGTGGAGAGGAGTGGAAAAAACATTTTCCCAAAAACCTTGACTCTGGGCAGTCCAAAATCATGTGAATAGTGCCAATAGTCCACTCTGTGGCCAATAGTGTCATCTGTACAAAAAGTAACACATTGGGTACAACACTGTTCTGGTTTTCATTTGGTAAAGCCTGCAGGGAGAGGAATATGCCCTGTGGAATTCATAGTGTATTATCTGGTGGTTTGGGTTTTTGATAACAAGGGTAAGTTGGTACGTAATGACTTTTCCAGTTTAGGGAATTGGGATAAAAGTGCCATCCTTTCTCCACAGGTGTATCTAAAGGGATGGTTTGTAAAGACGAGGCTTTCAGCCGGAGATAATTATACATCCAGAAAACTATACCTTTGATTTATCTAGAGTATTAGCTAATAAAGGCTTGTGTAGTGGATTGCGAATATAAGGGTGTGATCAAAAAGTGTAACTTGTAAATAAAAAAAGAAGGAGGTGCCTGGAAGGTTAGATTTAGTTTGTTTGGTCTCTGAATTGCTGTAGGCCCTTGCAGACCTGCATGTCTGAAAAATCCTCTTCTCCATTTTAGCTCCATTGTGACAAATGTATTGGTTTATAGTTTATTTTAAAAATGGATGATTTTTTAAAAATATTTTTTAGATACAGAGAGGAGATGGTATGTCAGTATATGACTGAGCGCAAATTCTCTGTTTCTTTTTTTTTTTTTTTGCAGTTTTCAGTGGACTGCACAGACTAATTAAATCTTTCAGACTATAAGGTTGCACTAGATTTTTCTTGTATGTTCAGCTTACTCTGTAATGGGCAAGGAGGAAAAACCAACATGAATACCACACTCAAATTTGGAAGTATAATCCCCTCCAGTTGCACTTTCTTCTTTGTAAGGTTGCTGTCTTTGCTAATCATATGCTATGAATTGATTGACTACTACTTGGTTCGTTTCGTCGTCTCCCGCTTATCCGGATCGGGTCGCGGGGGCAGCAGCCTCAGCAAGAGAGGTCCCAGACAGCCTCTCCCCAGCCATTCCACCAGCTCCTCGGGAGAAATCCCGAGGCGTTCCAAGGCCAGCCGAGAGATATAATCCCTCCAGCGTGTCCTTGGTCGGCCCTGAGGCCTCCTCCCGGATGGGACTGCCGTAGAGACACATCAGGGAGGTGTCAGGAGGCATCTGTGAGCGATGCCGTGTCCATGGAGCGCGCTGGGGAGGTGGATTTTCGCGTGCATGGGTCCCAGGCGCGGAGGTAGATAGGAGGCTCAGGGCCGACAACGGAGACTGGCTGGAGGGATTTTATGATCTCTCAAGGCTGGCCTTCGTGGAACGCCTCGGGACGTCTGTTCCCGGAGGAGCTTGGTGGAAGTGGCTGGGGAGAGGGCTGTTCTGGGACCTCTTGCTGAGGGCTGGCTGCCCCGCGACGGATCCGGATAAGCGGGAGACGAACAAGCGAACCTATAGTAGTATCAAGGCAAACTTCATATGATAGCACCAAAGACAGCAACCTTACAAGAATGAAAGGGCACTGGAGGGATTATACTTCCAAAATTTTGAGTGGTATTCATGTTGGTTTTCCCTCTGCCATTACAGAGTACAGCTGAACATACAAGAAAATCTAGGTGAACCTTATCGTCTGAAAGATTTAATTAGTCTGTGCAGTCGCACTGAAAACTGCAAAAAAAAAAAAAAAAAAAAAAGAATTTGGCTCAGTCATATACTGAATACCATCTCGCTCTCTGTATGTTAAAAAATATTTTAAAAATCATCCATTTTTAAAAATAAACTATAACCAATACATTGTCACAATGGGCTAAATGGAGAAGAGGATTTTCAGTACGTTGCAGGTCTGCAAGGGCTACAGCAATTTGTCTGAGCCGACAACAATAAAATCTAACCTTCCAGGCACCTCCTTCTTTTTTTATTTACAGTTTACACTTTGATTGCACACCCTTATATCATCCACTACACAGCCTTTTAGCTAATACTCTAGATAAATTCCAAAGGTATACGTTTCTGGGATGTATATATCTCGTGAAAGCCGCTCTTAACAGAACCATCGCCTTTAGATACACTGTGGGAGAGAGAGAAGAGATTATTCCCAATTCTAACTGGAAAGTCATACGTACAACTTACTCTCGCTTATCAGCAACCAAACCACCAGATAGATACAACTATGAATTCCCAGGGCATATCTCTCTCCTGCAGGCTTTACCTAAATGAGGAACCAGAACAGTAGTTGTACCTCATGTTGTACTTTTTGAGATGACATATTGGCAAGTAGTACTATTGACTATTCAACATTGTTTTGCTGCCAGAGGTTCAAGGTTTTTTGGGAAATGTTTTTTTCCACTCTCTCCATCTGTTGAGGAGATGGAATTCCTGTATCACAAGACTTATTACCCTCAATGATACCTCGCCAGGATTTACACTACAGAGTCAGATGTCTGGCTCCTTCGCTGGGCTCACTGCAGTACGGTGGACCACCTATGGAAACCTCCATTATCTCCCTATTCTTGATAGAATCACTATGTCATACGCAAGAGCTTGTGCAACTAGAGCTCTCCTGTGGCAAGATTAAAGCATCAAAATCCAAAATATTATGCTGGGCCGAATTGCTGGAAAAAATCAGAACAATTCCTTAAAATGCATGAATTACTGGAAAACGTTTTTATTTTATTTTAAATTATTTTATTTTCTTCTTTATTGTTGCCACATTTTTGTTACTATTACTTATTATTATTGTTGTTGTTATTGTTATTATTATTATCATGTATTATC